>NW_024881663.1:0-317500 GCF_019059575.1 Amphibalanus amphitrite
CCTGGCTACCCCTATTAGTGGCAGGGGGGCTGTTTACGACCCCCCCCCCTGATATCTCGAGATCTAACGGGCCGATTTTCAAAATTCAAACGGCATTCAATTTCGCTCAACGTGATCTACATTTCTAAAAAAAAAAAAAATTAAAAAATGTCAATAGGGGGTAGAGGGGGGTAAAAACGGGCAAATTGCAGATACATTTTAGACTGTTTATCACGGCCAGGTTTCTGAACCAATCTTAACGCAACTTTTGCCGATCGATAGAGAATGAACCAGGAATTCACATGGATCCTACAATATGCATTTCAAAAATCATAGGCGGATACAGATAATTGAGATTGGGGGTACACAAAAATTAGTAAATAAGGTTTTTGTTGGTACTGTTTCTAAACCGGCGGCCGCTGGGCCTCCGCGCCACCCGCCGGCCGCTGGGGGGGGGGCATATAGTTGCCCCCCCTTTACTTCCGCGACGATATCGTCGCAACGCGAAGAGATAGAGAAGCGAAACTTTGCACACGTTTTTCTGAATACCTAGCCGAGGTTGTGTCCAAATTTGGTGTCGATCCCATTTGAAATGACGTCACAGTGACGTCATAAGTCAAATTATAGATTTGCGACTCTCAGTTTCCTCACGATACATCAGATGTATGGGACCGAATATAAAGAGCCGATTATTGGTCAGGAACTAGATAGAAGTGTGCTTAGATGTTTAAGGATGACAGCAGGTGCTGTCTAGTTCATTTACAGTTGAGTTTCATGCTCAGCGTCATCAGAAACGGTCCATATCGGAAAACGACAAAGCTTTATGACGTCACTGTGACGTCATCTTTGGTGCTACAACCACCAAACTTTCTCCAAACATTGCCTAGGTATTCATTTGAAGCTATGCCACGTTTCACGTTCGTAGCTCATCAGGTTTCGGAGATATTCCACAAAACGTAAAGGGGGGCAACTTTATGCCCCCCCCCCCCAGCGGCTCGTGGGTAAAAAGGGTGGTAATGGTCTTGTTATGTTACAATTTTCTTATGAGAGAACGACTACAATTGTATTGGTCATGCATAGGCGGTGTCAGGGCACCTATGTTGGGAGGTAAAACATAACCCCCCTTTTTGGACGCCTGGATCCGCCTATTATAGCAAAAACGTGTCAAAAGAGGATGAACAATAACTTTGTATATGTTATCACATGATACCTTTCATTCACTGTTCGTAAAACTGGTGCATACAGTTATAATAGCATCGTGATATTCGCCCAAATAACTCGCTTCACGAATAGGACCCCCCAATTCCCAGTGCTCTGGAGCCGCCCCTGGTAAAGTTATGAACTTGAAATTTTCAGGGAATGTGCCCAATTTAGTTTTAGGAAAAGTCAAAAAATTTCAGCATCGTAGCTTCAGCGGTTTCGGAGATATTCCCGAAAAACCTGAGTGGTGGATGAAAACAACCCCCCCCCCCTGCCACTAATAGGGTTGACAGAGGAAGTGTCGAAGTCAGCTCCAGATCCATGGGGGGGGATTGAAAAGGTATTGATTTAGGGTACCCACGCGTCCTCTCTGTCCCACACAACTTATTCAACTGGTGGCGGCTTCCTCCGCCAGACAATCCCTCTCAGGAATCTCATGTGTCGCGCGCCAAGGTGACTCGAACTCGGTCTCTCACTGCCGGGAGTTCAACACTCTACCTACTGAGCTGGAAGACGAACAGGCTTCAAAAATAGATGACCAAACTATTTGGAACGAGTTCGCTTCTTCGCGCAGCGCATTCCTTCTTCGTCAGTCAGATTTGTTTCTACTTTCTAACCAACTTTTTGACCAAAAGTAGTATAGTTCTGAGCATTACATGCGTTATTTATTCATCACAAGGCAGCATGCTGACGGCATGACGAAAGCCACTGCTGTGAAGGAAATTGCATCCCGCAATCAGCTCACCAGTCGGCTCTTCTCGTCAGTTCCTTTACGGATCTAGAATATACCAGCAGAGGAGTGGCATAGAGATGCCTCAAGAAAGCCATTCAGTTACTACGCTAGAAATGATTGGATCATATCTCACGCTAAATAGCTTTCAAGAATATATTTTTTCTGAAAACATGCTGTGCGTTGGCAGAAATGCACCGCAATGCAAAAACATTATTAAAGAAGAAATGCAGAAAACAATGATGAAGCTGGCTACGCTCGTTGTACTATGCGTAAACTATAAAATCTTTTGATTTTGTGTCATTGTCGCAGCTCAGTTGTTGAGCATCTGAACATCATTAAAAGATATGTTTTGATACCCTCTTAGTTTTTAGATCGGGAATCAACGAGGAATAGTAAAAAGCGATTTTTACTGTCATAAATGTTTTAAGCAGCCCAAGACTAAAAAAAATGTAAAGCAGTGGCAGAGGCCAGAGCATGGGGCTTCTGATGTTGAGAAGCAAGGTTCATGAATCGTACCGTCGCTCGGTCCACGAGACTACTGACGAGAACGAGCTGCGGTTTGGCCTTACATAACCGATGAAAACTCGACGCCTGCTTTGAATATAAATACCCGCTCACGGTCAATCCCAGCCCCACACCCCGCCCAACAAAATTCAATGCTGGGCATTATTCGGTGGCAGGGACGGTTGAATTTCACTCACTTTGCCTCCAAAGCCAGTGCGAAGACGCCGGCGGCCTCAGGCGCGGCGGCCGACGTGCCAGAGTGGGTCTTGGTGCATTGGCCGTACAGGTCAGTGGTGGCCTGGGGGTACACAGGGTCAGGTTAGACAGGGTCAAATCAACAGCAGTCTGGCGAAGGTCAGCTTGGGTGTGTGGAGGCGATCAGACGGTCAGTCCAGCTCAGGTGAACAGTTTCGCTCTGGCTAAGAAACGAATGGTCCTCAGTGCTGATAAGAAGGCCAGTACAGGGCATTGGAAGGCCCCAATGAGACAGCTGGTCTGACTAGAGGAGAAAGAACCGGTTGGCTGGGTCTTTTTTTACAATCACTGCAAAGCGTTTATCATTCAATACACCACGCATGTACGATGTGCATAGACATGGATAGCATCGTCACGGTGCATACTAAACGAGTGGGAAAATATTACCAGTAAAACGCCTTTTGGGCGAAGAACGAGCGAGCGAGATAGTGAGGCCTGCACGTGCGGAAGGGCGAGAGGGTACTTCCAACGGGCTTGCGCAAAGCACCCTTCTAACCGGTCGCTAGCGGTGTACCAAATTTGAACTCAATCGGCCCAGCCACTCCTGAGATCTGGAAGCGGCATTCTGCACGTGCGCACGTGCAAACGGGGTCCAAACTGACTTTTGCACGGCACCCTACTAACCGGTCCCCAACCGTGTACCAAATTTGAGCGCAATCGGTCCAGCCGTTCTCGAGATCTGGAAACGCCCCCTGCACGTGCGCACGTGCAGTAGCACCTTAACCAAAACACATGGGAATGCATTGTCTGGTGGGTGCCTACTTGTAAGCCAAGTTTCAGCGAAATCGCCCCAGTAATTACCGAGTTATTAAAATGGGAACAAATTTGACAACTCTTATTGTTGTATTTTGCACGTGCACTGGGGGTGACCCACATGCATCGAGAGTATCCTATTTTTGGTAGAAGGGATGCTGCTACCCTATAAAAATTACCGAAAGCCAATCGCCCAAGCGGCTGCTGAGATATGAACCTCTCAAAATCACTACTTTTGCAAAACAGCTTGAACACCCTTGACTTTTCACGTGGCACGTGCCACGACGGTCACTGAGATGTATCAAAAGTAGTCAATTACGGGGTAGAAGGGATGGGGCTACCCAACAAAAAAGACCGCAGGCCAATCGGTCCAGCGGTTGCTGAGATATAAGCCTCTCAAAAGCGTTACAGGCCGGGCCGGGCCGGGCCGGGCCGCTCATACTGAGATTTTTCCGTTATATTGAAAAGACTCACTTCGCTCGCTGCGCTCGCTCGCTCGTGTTCTATTGATTTGCATGTCAGCCGCTCGATGTGCACTGAAGAATGCCTTAGTGGTGATAAGCCCCTGACGTCACGAACTGGCAACTGATTGTGTTCTTCCGCTATCCGTCTTCACTCACCACGCCCGTGGTGGGGTCCTTGGCGCCGTTGGAGAAGGTGGACGCGATGGTGGACGAGCAGCTCTCGTCGTAGTGGGCGTTCTCGCCGTCGTTGATGGCCGAGTTGATGGAGATGGTCCACATGCTGGCCGCGTAGCCGTCGCAGTTGCAGTCATCGTCCTCGCCGCCGTCCCCGGATGCCCAGACGTAGATGTTGCCCAGACCGTGGCGGCCCTGCGGCACGGAACAGAGAGGGTCGGAGAGGCTCAGTGAGGTTCGTAGATGTTCAGAAACGGCTTAGAGAGGGCGAGGCTCAGTGAGGTTCAGCAGCGAGCAGACTCCCAGTGGGTTTACAGAGGTTTAGTGAGGTTCAGTGAGGTTCAGTGAGGATCATGGAGACTCAATGAGGGTCGCAGAGGATCAGTGAGGTTTTGTGGTGTCCACAAAGGTTCAGTATAGTCCAATAGAGGCTCAGAAAGTTCGCACGTTTTTGGGGCTCATAATGAAAAATACGAAGGTAACTACGGAGATATCACATTTTTACGGTGTATACCGTGTATGTACATACCTACCAATTGTCACAGCCGATGTTTGCTGTTAATTAATTGTTTTAATGTACGCAATTTCCTCTACCATACATTAGCGTACCTTGTCGCGCAATTATCAATGCACGCTATAGCACGCTGTCAGCCATGCCTGGATATTGCTATGACAAACAAGGGTCGCGTCCGCTATGCTCCAGCCATATTAACGTAGTTGTTCATATCACGAAGCCATACTGAGAGCCTCGGCACCTCCGCTGTGGCACTCGAGTTCAGAGGGTCTGCTGGCACTCCGGGGTCGCCCGCTGGTGATGACACTCAGGTCACACGGGTCACCAATTTCCTGTCGCTGGGCAGACCGTCCCGAGGGGCATGCAGTCGCCGCTGGAGCGTGGATGCTATGCATAATATCAGCGTCGGCTCATGCCCTGAGAATCCAGGTGCCCTGGTGGACTGTTAGGAGAGATAATGATGGATTGCAGCCATGTAATGCTGAGCCTGAAACAGGAACCAATTTGGATGGCATTGAGCAATGAGCGCCAATTTGCTTCATCAGGCAATTGAGCTCTCTATTATGTATCATTGGTGTTGAATGCATAATAATATTGAACGAGCAGTTTCTTCCTGAACGAAAAGAATCCGTCGTCGGCTGCCCCGCTTCGTATGCGCGCCCTCCCCGTCCCGTTGACTAGCCTTCTCCCCGCCTTCTTTGACGCCCCTGTCTCAAGTCATTGAGGTTCCGCTTTCACTTCGCTAATTCCGCGTCTCTCCCCATTGACGTTCCTGTCCTGTCCTGTTTGAAGCCCCTGCTCCGCCCCGTTGGCATCCCCTTCTCGCCCCGTTACCACCTCTGTCTCAACCTGTTGACATCACTCTTTCACCCGTTTACACCCCTGTCTTATCCTGTTAACGCCCCCTATCTCACCCCGTTGTCACCCCTGTCTCACCCCGTTGTCGCCCCTGTCTCACCTCGTTTACACCGCGAACGATGGCGCGCATGGTGGCGTTACGCGGACCGTCCACCGTTTCACCGTCGTCAGTCGGGCCCCAAGAGGCCGAGTAGATGTCGATTAGGTTCGGCTCGTGACCCATACTGTTGGCCTCGATCAGATCCGTCATATACGGCTGGTCCAGCATACGGATCCCTGCGAACACACGCACGGAAATACACAGACGTTAGGCACACATAAGAGGCGATTTACTGGAGTTGCTTACTAGATGAGATTTGCCTTAGAAAAGGAAAGGCGCCAGAGGAGAGGACAACTTTAAAATAAAACTTTCCGTCAATAATTATAGTCTAGCTAGTACGTATATTCACCTGCATATCGCTTTTTAATTTTCACTGATCAGGGCAAAATACACTGCCATTACATAGCTAAGGGCTGTCAAGCATATATTTGTCCTTCCAAGGAAAGCGATAAATAAACCTCAAGAGTTCCACCGGGCATTGCTTTACTCCGTGTCAGTTGAGCCGGTTATCTGAAATGGCATGCGACTGGCTCTAAACTAAGCTCTGCTGGCAGGGAGGGCGAGCTGGCTGGTTAATTTCACGGTACAGCGCACCGGTGACTAAGGCCAAATGCTGGGGACCGACGTCCCTGGCTAGCGGCTGAATACTGGGGACGTAGACCGACATCCCTGGCTAAAGATGGAATTCTGCGGACCGGGACCGATGTCCCTGGCTGGTGGCTGAATATTGAGGACCTGAACCTGAGAGTAGGGCGGTGCTCTGGCCTCATGGTGGCTGAGATTGGTATAGGGTAGGGCGAGGATAGGACCGCGGTCTGGCTGAGATTGGTAGTGGACTGCTGAGTAGGTGACCGGGGCCGCGGCCCGGCTGAGATTGGTGTAGGGTAGAGCGAGGACTGGGGCCGCGGTCTGACGGCGACTGCGGGTCCATGGTCCGGCTGAGATTGGTGTCTGACCAACTCCTAAAGGTAGGGTGGGGCAGGATCGCCGTTGGCTGAAGTTCGTCACTGGCTAGGCTGAGGGTAGAGTGGGGACCGCGCCGTGTTCTGTCTTGACCAGGACCGCATTTGGACCGATTGGTAACCGATTACTGACCTGCCACCCGAGAGTTGTAGGCGATACCGACTCCGCAAACCCCGTTGTCACGTGCGGCCGACACCTCGCCGGCACACCGGGTCCCGTGGCTACGAGAAAAACAAACATGGAGCAGCGGTTAGGTGATTCAATGTCATAACATTCAACTGTCGTGATATTGTTGAGCTAAGTCAAAACATGCACAAGAGCCTTAGCCGTGCGCCTCAGTGATAATTCGGCTGCATGCGTGAATAATGGAGGAGCGACGGATCGTTTCTACTCTAGGAATCAAAGGCTGTTTACGAGCGAGCGAGCGCAGCGAGCGAAGCGAGTCTTTTCAATATAACGGAAAAATCTCAGTATGAGCGGCCCGGCCCGGCCCGGCCTGTAACGCTTTTGAGAGGCTTATATCTCAGCAACCGCTGGACCGATTGGCCTGCGGTCTTTTTTTGCTGGGTAGCCCCATCCCTTCTACCCCGTAATTGACTACTTTTGATACACCTCAGTGACCGTCGTGGCACGTGCCACGTGAAAAGTCAAGGGTGTTCGAGCTGTTTTGCAAAAGTAGTGATTTTGAGAGGCTCATATCTCAGCAGCCGCTTGGGCGATTGACTTGCGGTAATTTTTGTAGGGTAGAAGCATCCCTTCTACCAAAAATAGGATAATCTCGTTTCATGTGGGTCACCCCCAGTGCACGTGCAAAATACAACAATAAGAGGTGTCAAATTTGTTCCCATTTTAATAACTCGGTAATTACTGGGGCGATTTCGCTGAAACTTGGCATACAGGTAGGCACCCACCAGGCAATGCATTCCCATGTGTTGCGGTTAAGGTGCTACTGCACGTGCGCACGTGCAGGGGGCGCTTCCAGATCTCGAGAACGGCTGGACCGATTGCGCTCAAATTTGGTACACGGCTGGGGACCAGTTAGTAGGGTGCCGTGCAAAAGTCAGTTTGGACCCCGTTGCACGTGCGCACGTGCAGAGTGCCGCTTCCAGATCTCAGGAACGACTGGGCCGATTGCGTTCAAATTTGGTACACCGCTAGCGACCGGTTAGAGGGGTGCTTTGCGCAAGCCCGTTGGAAGTACCCTCTCGCCCTTTCGCACGTGCAGGGCTCACTATCTCGCTCGCTCGTTCTTCGCCCAAAAGGCGTTTTACTGGTTATATCATTGAAGAAAAAAAGTTTTTGACAAAAAAACCCTCGGTGAATATTTTATTGACGTTTCAACTTCATCTTATGCTATGAGCAAAAGAAGTATAAATTTATAAATTACTTTTAGTAAGAGTCATGCTAAAAGAAACGTAACACATAAAAACGCGCTGGCGTCCTTGTCGCGCAGATTATTCTCACACTTTCTGAGGAATTTTCCACACATGTGGCTACGAGCGTGATACTATGAACACTCGTGATATATGGTGTTCGCGGGAATGTTACGTAGGCACACGTACAGGTTGGCACGGCTAATGATCTGGCTCACGAATGAGGCCTTATGCAAGCATAGATCGAATGGATATCATACATATCGTATGTTATGGACATTGCGCCATACCTATTACATGTGCGAACATAAGCGTATGGATAGTTTCAGCTATGGCTGGAAAACAGGTTTAACCTTCGCCCCAGTGGGGGGGGGCATATGTTACCACCCTGTCGCGTTTTTTTTTTGCGTGTAAATAAAAAACTGCGGCGCGTAGCGCCGCGCCGGTTGGGGTAGCTTTTGGTACATCAATTTTGGACAATGTGTGACATTTTTGACCCCAGGTCATGTCAGGTCAGGTCACCAGGTCAAGTTAACTGACCAAGCCTAAAAAAAAAGTTTGCAATCATGTCCAGCCTGCAGTGTTTGTCAGAAAGGTTTGAAACTTGGTGGATTGCATGCTGTTATGGGCGCCTACAATTTGTATACCTCGGATTTTTTATATCCGTGACCTAAGGTCAGGTCAGTGGCGTGACCTTTCCATTACAAGTCAATGGAGAAAAATGAAAATGCCTCTAGATCCGTGTGTACGCATAGGAACAGTCCAAATATTTCAGAATCACAATGATTTAGTCCACTCGTGATGACCAATGTGTCTTTTTTGCTGATAGCCTCTAGAAAGGTCATCCGAGGTCATTTGAGGCTACAAACAGTCTTTTGCCAATAACTCGCGATTGGAAAGAGATAGAACACTGGGAATGGTCTAATTGTGTTTGTCTTATTGAGACGCATCGACTGATATGCAACATGACCTTTTCCGGTCAGGTCATGACCTTGACCTGAGGTCAAATTTTCAAGTTGACCTTTCAAGGTCAAATTATAGTTCATTCGACGCGTTCCGGCGAGGGGAACACGATTCTGGCAATAGAAATGTCGTGGCTTTTTGTAGTCGAAAGTTATTGTCGAAAAACACTTTTCGTAAAAACAGCTATTTTTGGAGTTTTTGCCTTCTGGAGGCTAAACCGTTGACCTGAGGTCAATATTGATAGGGACCTTTTCAAAAGAAGAGTTCAAAAGCTATCGATTGCACTTCCATGCGTTTTTCGAGCTACCATAGTTCCTGAGATAGCGGCATGTTTTCTGAAAAATATAATGACACTTGGCAAATTTTGACCTTTGATAACCTCTGGTGACCCCAACATTGCTCTAAGGTGAAAAATGACCGAAATACTTTCAAACGTACGCATTGAGAGCTATCGACTGCTTTTTACCGCGTCTTTCTAGCCCTCTTAGTTTTTGAGTTAGAGGTGGGTGGTAACATATGCCCCCCCCCCCCTAGGGCGAAGTTGGCTGAGACCGCCACTGGGGCGCGGGTTAAGCGGTGTTGAAATACCAGCTGAAATATTGCGCGCTGAAATAAGGAGCGTATGGTGTAGAATTAGGTGTTTGAATCGAGCTTGCGGCTGCTTCGGTTTGCTCAGTCACTGCCTCAAAAATAAGGCTGATCCTGAGTAACGAGAGGTCATTGAATCAGGACCAGATGCCCCTTGAGCTTGGTGACCCCAGCTGCCTGCCGGTTAACGTCCGGCTCAAGCCACGAGGGAAATCGCTGGAGAACGGGTCAGTATAGGTAATCCCGTGAACTGAAAGGAGATTGGACATCATAAAACACCAAACGATCGCCATTATTCGGGTTTAGGAAAGAACTTTCCGTCATAAAAAGCACCATTGCGCTTTATACCAAATCCAAATGTGGTATAAATCGTGACCATAGGCGGCAGCCAGCACATTGGGATGGGCATGGTGGCCGGGAGAGAGAGAGAGGGGGTAATGAGGTGATGTGTTACGCCCAGGGGAGCGCGGGGGGGGGGCTGCCGCGGTGTTGCCAGATGCCTGGCGAGGGATGATTTATAGTCCAGCTATCGGCAGAGCCCGCGCTCCACGGCGCTATCGGCACTCCAGCCACCATATTTAGTGCATTGTTGACGCACAGCTCGCAGAAATATATGATGTCGGTGGCCCCGACGCAGCGCCTACGTCGTCAGATGACAGGGTACTTTGGTATGAAATGTTGCGGCTAGGATTGAGCTGATAACTATAACGTGTGTCTCCTAAATCTTAAATAAATTTCAAATGAATCTTAAATAAAATCTTAAACGTGGACCGCACCGCTCAGCCTTTCTATATGAAATATCACCAATACGCACTTTAATGTAATTGAGTGTTCGAATACGAGATACGAGATCCTACTCAGGTAGGCGAGGCGGCATACAGCCATGAGGGTTTGAAGTGCAAGCTATGCGAACTGTTTCGGTCAGTTACATAAGATAATTACAAACGAGCAGCACAAGGTATCCTTCTCAGTTTTGTTCATTAGCAGTAGTGCAAACACATCAAAAACTTCTCAGTGCTCATTCATCATAATTTGAGTTGCCCTTTGCAATATTCGTATCAGGTTTGTTTCTTATCTTACTTACTCTCCAGGGCTTTTGAACACAATGGTTGATAGTGTATTTACTTCGTGCTGTAAAAGGTAACGAATAATCCAACATGTTTTTAAACTCTAATCGGATTGACTTTAGGTCAAACTACTGCAAAACCTAGATTGCTTTCATTGATGGAATTAACTGCTCGCAAACATAGCAATTGTTGAAATTGCTTTTGATTATTGATATGTTTTCGAGGATAATAAAGCATTCGTTTCGTGCGGGTTTATGCCAAGGAACGGACGCCGTTCACAATTTTTGCGCTACATTTGTAAATGGTTTCTCGGGGGCCCATTGCCAACAGATTAAGGGGCCGAGTTACAGCTTTGAACGCATTATTTTAGGAAATAAAAGGAGTGTGTTTGTAAGGGAGTCAATGGTTAAAATAAAAAGCAACGATGTTTTAACCCGGCAGTTGCTGGGGTATTTCGCCACCCACCGTTTGCTGGGGGGGGGGCGTTAAACGCCCCCGCCGATAACTCGAGAACCAATAGGCGCAGCGAAACGCACGAGGCGGCAAACGAAAGAGCGCGACGAGACGCTTCAGATGAGTACTTTAAAGTTGAATTTTGAGGTCACAGGTCGGGTCAAGGTCAGGTCAAACACCTGAAATCGGGCTTTCAGTAGCATGGACTTCAGGACTTCGCAATGGGCGCCGCTCGCCATAAACTCTGTCTAAACGGTGCACAATCCATCTTATAAGGCCTACAAGAGTGTCAGCTCCATGTAGGGGTCAGTCAAGCATAGGTCAGGGTCAAGGTCAGGTCAACCGGGTAGGCACATATCCCCGAAAATCAAAACTGATACTCGCAGCCTGTGACACATGTTTTATAGGTAATTTGGGGCGTAGAACACGATGGTGACATTCATCTTATCATATGTGTACGTGTTCGGCTCAAAAAGTTCAATTTAAGAAATTCATGTATCATGGCCGTGAAGTAGTCACGAAAAATTGCCAAGATTCAGTTCAAGATTATGGAAAATGCGGAACGATAATCAATAATCGAAGATAGCCATTTGATTGACCATGGTATTGGCAGTCTAATGGCGTTTACGGCATGTCTGTATGTCTATTCTGTGATTTTATATGATTTTTTTTAACATATGCCGTTTTTGGTCGAAAACTCAGAAATCATGACGTCACTAAAACCTCGATATCTCAAAAATTTTCCGACCGATTTTTTTGAATCATTGTCACAATAAACTTCAATCCATTTCCTACAGGTAACCAAAATTTGGCGCGCCTGCGGCGCGCCGTTTTTATGCTATGGCCCGGCGAAAAAAGTGGGGGCGTTTAACGCCCCCCCCCCAGCAACTCGCGGGTTAATGAAACGTTCACTATGTACTGAAGTGGGCGAATCCTTCTTGAACAAACAGCTAGCTTGCGAGAAGAATTAAGCACTGACAACGAGCAGCAGTGCAAGATGACATATATGTTCCCACCATCAGTGCCGCGGAGTCCAGGAAGATGTGTCTTTTTTACTCATGTGATTACGTTAAATCGATAAGAGCTTTATCAGTATATGTTGCAAGAAGTAAAAATCCATTGCGGTAAGAATTGCTGTGTAGCGTATATTTTTTATACTAACGAGTGCTTTTGACAGTCTTGAGCGCCCTCAAACTCGTTAATTATTCGCTAATGTGCTACTTCGACAGGTGATATCAGAATTTTCGAAAACTGAGCCAAAACTGGCAATTTTGCAAGAGAATGACTGAAGCAGTGCTCTTAAGTGAATGGGAAATTCGTTGAGCTTGCATGTAGATTTTTTAACACGTGCATAGTTATTCTAGTCCAGGTTTGAAATGGGCTGGAGCTCTGATATCATCTGTATGGAACAATCCAATGTTATGAAATAACTATATAAATGGCACCAGCAGATCGATAGGAGCATGCTCTTGCGTCATCAAACAACCAGCAGCCTCTGTTTCTATGGTTACAAAATTAGACCCAGGTGGGCTTCTGTGACGCGGGACTATTTGCAGAGCCGGTTCAACGACTGCCTATCGAT
Source organism: Amphibalanus amphitrite (assembly GCF_019059575.1). Classification (NCBI taxonomy): domain Eukaryota; kingdom Metazoa; phylum Arthropoda; class Thecostraca; order Balanomorpha; family Balanidae; genus Amphibalanus; species Amphibalanus amphitrite. Next base: position 12,524 of record NW_024881663.1, read on the forward strand.
GGCCGAGTGCCTTATCACATCGGTGAAGGCTGAAACAGACCCTTTCGGCAGTCAAGTAATCGCATGCGAGAGCCTATTCGAATACATTAGCTCTCGCTTGCATCAGTCGCTCGCTCGGAGAATGGAGATGCGTGTGATTAACGTGAGCAGTAGCTTCGGGTTTGAATAGGCTCTGGCATGCGATTTCAAGACTGCTGAAAGAGTGTTTCCGGCTTAGAGCTGGAGAAATCGGGGTGACAGAGCTGATGTCAAGCATGAACGAGAAATGGATTTGAATTTATTGTCGTCCCGATTTAATACTATAGGTTGTTAATTGTCATTCACAGAAGTGAATTGCTAAACTAAAATGAACGACTGCTGGTCACGAAGTACCACGTGCAACGAAGTACTACGTGCAACTGCTGACCAGCATAGACATTTGACACCCATGGGTCGCTGACCGATTTGCGGGACTAGCTTAGAAGGCCCCTGCCTTTACTTGAGAGAAGCTAGCCGGTGAGCTGAGAGATGGACTCACCTGTTAAACCAGTCGTCGGTGTATCGCGGATATGGAAACGGGTCGTTACTGCTAAAATCGTAACTAGCCTCGGCATTCTGAAACAGAGGGGCCGCATTCATTCATTACAGTCGGTGAGAGGTCAAGGTTCGAAAATTAGTTTATGGTGATGCTTTCCGGTAATATGAACTTTTCCGGTTGAGCAATGAGCATGTCAAATGTTGTTTTATGGAGATGTGGACAATGCATTTCGAAACAGTGCTCACGAAACAGTGCTCACGGCGTAATACCGCTAGCAGTACCGTTTGTATGTAATCTGGAAACTAGGGAGAGGCGGAAATCCGCCTCGTCATAGCACTAGCTAAATTTAAGCATACTCGTAATTTCTCTGACATTACCAGCAATGCCTCACCAACATCAATCACATAATTGGTAAGGGCAAAAACAATGCATTGGAGAAGCCTTTTCACGCTCCAAAATGTGAGAAGACTTAACGACAAGAAAATATACTCTTTAGAAAAAATGCACAAAAGAAGAACATGGAAACCTGTTGTTATGTAAAACTGCACCAGTATAGTGTGCACTACTCAATTATATCTGTCCTCACATTCTTATTACAACGAACTCGTTTGTTAGAATATGTGCTATTTTAATTAAACATTACATTTAATTCCCGTGATTGCAGAAATCAATCACTGAGCGACACAGTCGGCGTTCACAGGGAAGCCTCATGCCAATGAGTGGTGATTCTGAAACTAGATGGCTTCAACAGTCGTCACGGGCACTCGGTACCCATTACTAGTTAGCAAAGCACTCCCGTGTGTAGTACACACAAACCGCTTTCACGACGGGCTATCCGGCGAATGCCCCTGATTTGACCAAATCTGCACCTAATTTCTTTTACAGCAAATACCTTCATTTTATGAATTTATTTCAGTGTTTTAATCGATGGTGCTCTCTGACAATATGACAAAGCAGGCATATAAGCAATTAGTGCAACCCTAGCTGATAGCTGCTAAGAGACAAACCGAGCCTGATTTGACCAAATCTGCACCTAATCTGTACCAGATGTGCACCAAATGTGTACCAGGTGGCCGTCGTGAAAACGGCTACAGGCGACCCCCTTCGCTGCTCACGAAACAGCTTTTCCCGTTACTCACGAAGCCCCCTCCTCCCTCCGGTACTCACAAAGCGCTCCCGCAGGTCGGGGTGCATGTAGTCGACGCCGTCATCCATGATGGCAGTGGTGACGTTCCTGCCCGTGATGCCCTGCGCCCAGGCCGCTTCCACGTTCAGGTCCAGCTTGGGCTTGCCGCCATTTTGACCCGTGTTTTTCTGCAGCACAGAGCACGGAATTCACATGTAACAAGTAAAATAACAGGTGGAAGATAGCGCAAAATGATACTCTAGTTACGTTATTGGATATAACATTGTTTTAAAATAGTAGAACAACTCTGCGGTCATTGCGTCGAAAGGTAGGCTGGTTGTGTGGAAATTGCAGAGAAACATGAGCTTCTTTGGCTAGCTAAAACTATTTTGCACTGAAACGGGATCCGCTTGAAGCGTTGAAGAGCAATTTAAGCCAGATGGGTATAGGATAATATGACTTAAACAACCAGACGGGAGATGAGGATGTCGCCGCACAACTGAAACAGCTCCGTACGGGTTTAGCTATCACTGCGGATGGAGTGTCAAAGTTCGGCACACTGGTCCATTAGAGCGCGGTGTTTGACGCCCTCGGCCAGAGGTTATCTGGAAAGCCCTGTCGCTGATTTGAGAGTGGGCGCACTCAGCGACAGGTCAACGCGCTCGCATTATCCTCGACTAAAACTTCCGAGGAAGCGTTCAACTATTTGGGGATCTCACCACTGGCTAAATGACGATATGCCTTGGGTAGCATAAGATTATCCTGCTACTTTGTGACCCATATTATCTGCGGACGCTTGCATTGCAGTGAACTTCCAGAAATGTGACGATATTTGTTAATAAAAGTACGGCTACTTAGACTCGGAAGGTACAACTCGATCGTATTTTTCACCATTTTCACTGTATAAATCAGGCAAACGACTGACCATTATTCTAGCTTTCCCTCCTCGGAGTTGCATAATACATAAGCCACCAGTTCAGCATGTATTTGAAACCCAATTCCGCTAAGAGCGTTTAGCGAAAACTGTCGCGCTAACGACTACTGGCATTGCAGGGGCAGGCATGTCGCACTCAGACACATGCAAATGACTTGGTTGTTTTGCTTGCTAAGTACTTTTCGTGACTCGAAGTCAGTAAAAACAAGCTTGTGTGCCTTTTAGTCAAGTACAACCAGCAGCCGAGCGAAAAAAAGTAGACCCCATCACCGCATTTCACAATATCCGCCTTGGGGTACTTACCAAATACCACTGGTACTTGAAGAACGGGTCGGTGGGGTCTTTGTGCGGTTCCAACTCCACCAGATTCTCGACTCGCAGTGGTTTGTACCCCCGCCGCTGCCGGAGCGGCCGGAAGCCGCGCTTCTGACGGCTAAAGCCAGTCTGCTGGACTACCCGGCGAACCTGGTGTGAGAGAAAGTGAAAGGATCAGATAGGGGCCACGCTGCGGACCTGGTATGGGAGGGAGTGCACGCATCAAGTCAGATAGTTATAGGGGAGGTATTGGACCAACCTGATATGAGTGCGGGTACATACACGCATATCCAGATAAGGATATGTTGGATCACCCTGCAGACCTGAGGTAGGGAAAGGTGCAAGTAAATTCACATACAGAGAACGGCACCAATAGAAAACGAAGAAAATAAGCGTCCACTAAAATGGAAAGGAACTTGAGTACAAAGATGCGCGTTATTTGAAGAAAGCACATAGTTTGGGTACTTATGTCCAATCAGCATTTAAACTAATCCATTGTTTTGAGCCCTTTGATTGGATTTTTCAGATTTTGAATGTCCAGTTGACAACAACAAAAAATAGAATTTGACGAAAACAAATGATAGATACTTTCATGGGTGATTAACCTTTTTGTTCTAATGAGCTGCTCGTGAGTCCGACTCGTGGCCATTCGTCTCAGAATCCGACAATTTTCCACCAGGCAACGGCTCCAGGTCCTGGGAGCCTATTTTGCTCGTATAAACCACATTTAGCCGTTTGACTTCAGGCACTCATTTGATGACCCCTCATGGAACCATCATGAAATGCCCTAATTCGACATCATCCATGCAGATGGATACGATCACCAGCCTAGTAAATGGTCGGTGGAACAGTTTCGCTAATGTCTTCATTACGGTCTCGATTACTACTTCTCCTGAAGGAAGGGTCTGTCTCCTGAGGGAAGGGTATGTTCAATCGACAGCGATTCTCGGGACAGACACTGGCGGGAACTGTCGCCGCCACGTTCCGGTCGATTGGTGGTCGATCGTCGGCTAGAAGCCGCCCCAAAGGGAGATAGCTTCCGGGACAGGGAGATATTAATGGCTGGTAAACGATGGCTTAGGTTCTTATCAGAAGAGGTTTGCATGCGTACTTACAGACATGGTTGTATGGATAGAGATGATGACACAAAAAAAAAAACAATTTTTTAGCAGGGGCTGCCTCGCCACGGATAGGAAGCACTTTTCATATTTTCTAGACTCGGATATTGGTCTGTTGTTTTCCTAAGCATACAGATGAGTAAAGACGGCGATATCTCAAATCCGTGAAGAAATAAGCCATTTTTTAGACAGCGGCCGACAAAAGGCGGTGAAGAGGTGAAAAAACTATGCGAAGTAGGTACAGGTCTCGCGGGTTTTAAGCGTAGGTTTTACCTTTCCGGCTATATCTTTTTCGTCTTCAGCTTTGTAGGCTTGAAGATGTGACCGATTTATTCGTTTAACTCCCTTTCATGATCATGGAAAAAGGTTTGATCGTATGCCGGCTAGTTTCGGAGAAATTAAAGGAAAACTTCAAAATTCGCCGTTTGGGGCATTCTGACCGCGGGTTCCCTGCAGTCGCCTATGATTACAGTGGCGCCACCCGACGAGTAGGAGGCTGAAACACAGAGGCATGAATGAATCCAGCGCGTGGTGAACGGTGGATAGAGGCGGGACTCGGCAGAGGCTATCACTGCGGCCCGCGCAGGGCGTCCTTGGACAGCGGGCGAGCCTTCGGGCGGTGAGGCCAGAGGTCACGACAGCCAGGCTCTGTTTGGCATGAAGGGAGGGGAGGCACTCGCCTCAGCCAACTCAGCCGGTTTGGTGGTAGTGGTGGTGGTGGTGTGTGTGGGGGGGGGAGGCGGCAGGCGAGAGGGGCTAGAACAAATGGGATGAAATAGAATGGAAATGTTGTGCCATGGTCAACTTACAATATTGTTTACCTTATCATTTATTAACATTACGAAAGAACCCACCATATTAAATTGAGAAATATTCTACAGGAAATGTTATTTTTCGATGTTACCGTTTACTTTTATTGGAAACCCTACTTCTTATTAGGGGTGATAAAATGAGCCCCTCTCCTCGTTTTTTCCTGAATAACTCGGGTAAATAGTGGCGGATAGCAGCGAAGCGTTCAGTGCCGTGAGTTATTTTTCTCACCATAAGTAAATAAATACCCATGCGGTCAGGAGCCAGGATAAGTTCAGGCCATCTGCAATTAAACGTTTACACCTACCCTGAAAATTGCATGACCCTGACCAAAATGACCTTTGGTCTGTGACCAGTTTTTAGAGCTCATTACAGGCCAGAATGGGCATGCGGCGTGTCAGGTCTCATTAACCGTTCGTTTCTAGACTTGTGATTAGAAACGTCCCAACATGTGAAATTGTGTTTGGTCCCTTGTGTCTTATTTGGCCGGGACCAGCGCAGGAACTTGGCCGGTGCCTTCAGGGCTGCTTAACTACACATTTGCCGATCTGCGGAGCGCATGGAGACGATCTAGCCAGGTTGAAAACCATTCGGAATGACATTGCGGCACAGCTAATCTTCAAGGTTTCCGCGACTCTAGAATATCTGCTGTTACGCTGCCGGTTTCCGGTCACATTACCTAAAGGCGAGGTCACTAGCGATGGAAATGGAAACACGTTGAGCAGGCTAGTGAGAAGGATTCAGAGAAGATGAGAAGCAATTTCAAAGTTCTCTATCTGGTCGTGTAGAGGAAAGATGGCGCTACAAAACTGCAAACTGGGATTTTCGAACTTGTGAGATTTTGACCCCCCAAATAAAAAATTGGTCTGTTACAAAATAGCAAAAACCCCAAACGTTTTTTGGATTAAAAAAAATGGAATATAATAACTAGAACAAACATGGAATATAATTAAAGAACATGGAATATAATAGTTCCTGATTTCTTCGATCTACCTAACAAATTGTAGATCGATACCTCCTTTTTTGGCCAAGTTTTAGCGAAAAAAAAACTGTTCGAAATTGGTGACGTCAATTTTTAACTCAATTTTTAGCAATTCTAGACCACGTAGCGCAAAACAAAGACCACCACATTAGCCTTCCCGTGACGAGCTGCATCGAATCGATACCCATTTTATGCAAAAATATCAAATTGAAAATTTGACCAAATTTGACCTGACCTTTACCTGACCTTCACCAGAACATAACCTAAACTGGCCCCAAAGGTTGCCTGACCCAGATAATCGCATTTGTCATGTAAAATGAACCAGAAAACATGCATCACATAATAGTTATTTTCATATTGTGACCCTCAGTGACCTGACCTCTGTGACCTGACCTGGTATCAGTGACCCCAAATTGCAAAATATGTGTTTGACGAACAATTCCCCATCGAAAATTGTCATTCATCGATTGCTTATCGATAAATGGCATGCATTTTACTCGATTTTAAAACATATTTCCTGAAATGCCTGTAAACGGTGAAAATTCGACATTTGACCTGACCTGTGACGTCATCGGTTTGACTGAGGTCAATGAAATTGAGCCAAAAGGTATTTCCTCGTTGGGGCCATCCAACACAGTTTGCTGCTTGTCGCTATTTTGCGTGGTTCTCGAGATCTTGGGGGGGGCAAATCCCCCCCCCCAATGGGACCGATGCTTGGTAGACCTTAACGGGGCGCGGGTTAAATGACAGAACTGTTCCCAAGAAATAACACTACAGTCGTCTCCCGGCCTCAATGGTAAGCGGCTAAAACTTTGAACGACTACCTATGAATCGGCACGCTGCAGGCTCACTCCGCCCGCCGCTGGCTACGGGTGGCCTTGACCGTCCAATGCCGATTGGCCAACGGCCGAGGTCGTGCGCTGGTCAGCACGCAGAGAGGACGGGACGCGGTACTGCACATTGTGAGTGACCTCTGACCTTTCCCCGTCCCCTGGCCGCATGCCGTGTCGCCGGCCCAGACGACAGAAACCGGTTCTAGCCTCTACGCAGGCTGCAACTCTGACCCTTCCCTCCCCACTTTACTATGTGTCGTAGTACGCACTCGCGAGTAACTGGGCGGAGCGAATGGTCACCGATACAGAGGCGGAACTGGTTGCCCTCCCGCTCGCCGAGCCACCTACCGCTAAAACCCGCGAGACCTGTACCTACATATATATGAAATAGGTATATATCACTACCAGCCGTCCTGACAATTAAAAATTCCTTTTTCAATCTCATCTTGGTAGGCATAATCCAAAAAAAAAAGTTTGGTGGACAAACGATATCTTACGCTTTATTGCAGAGAAGGTTTACCGATCCTCGACCACTTACCAGGGGGTGCGCCTTTAGCTGACGCAGGTGGGGGACGCTCCTTTTGGTCCTGGCAGCTGAGAGGCCGCGGTGAACAAAATGGAACTCGTGAGGCGACCCGAGAACCTGAGGGGAGGAAGGAGAGTCTGTCAGTTGGGGATGAGACAGACGCACATATAGATAGATAGATAGATAGATAAGCTTTATTTCAGACTCTGGGTCCATACTCTTAAATACTGATGATTTCAGCCAGTTCAGTGGCAAGACAACCATATGTTACACAAACCAGACACAAACAATCATTCTGGCCTGTTTCAGCACTCGCGCAGAGCTATGTGCTAAAATGAACGTACAGTTGCTGTTGCCAGTGGCGCCTCAGGCGAGAACGGTATTTTACACTCGAATTTTCATATATAATTTTCATATTTCATATATAATCAGGGAGGAAGAGAGGGAAGGAAGAAGGAGAGAGAAAGAGAGAGAAAGAAAAAAGTAACGAGAGGGATAGGGAGAGAGAGTGAGAGAGAGAGAGAGAGAGAGAGAGAGAGAGAGAGAGAGAGAGAGAGAGAGAGAGAGAGAGAGAGAGAGAGAGAGAGAGAGAGAGAGAGAGAGAGAGAGAGAGAGAGAGAGAGAGAGAGAGAGAGAGATAAGGTTGATAAATAGACGCAGAGAAAACATGTATAACATATACACAAAGTCAAGATGATGTTCTTTTGAATATCTCCTAGTGTGAACACTGCACTTGCACTATTTTTTTGGCACAGTGAATACCAATTATGTCAGATCGTCTTCAGAAAACAATATGAGACACCCAGACAGTCTCAGAACCCAGCAGACTGCCCTACCATACCATTCCTTTAGATTTCTGGCAGTGAGCCAGCCGCAGACCGGTTTCAGTCCGGCTGGCGGCTGCCGACCGGGACATTCCTCCCAGACCGCGACGGCGACAGTTATTGACTGGGCACTGGCGGTGCAAACTTCGTTCCATGGTTAATTGACGTCACCGGGCTTTGTCACTACCAATCATATGCGACAGACTGGCCCAGCGCGCGGCTGCCGCCGAAGATAAAGCGGTCAACGTGACAGAATTGGACGCGTCCATGCCCATTGATGTCGACTCGTCATACAAAACGCGTTCCGAGTTGGTGGCTGACTTAGCCATGCCTGCATGCATTAGTTTATATCATTTAGTTATGCATTATTAGTTCTTCTAAAATTGATATCGAATGAAGATAACTGAATTACTCATAAATGAATAAATTCAAAATAAACATACATATTTGTATTGATATGCATTACGCAGTGTACTGCAGCGGCAAATAAAATTCTGATATATAAACACGTATAAAATATTGCCTTTTATGAAGTTCCTACTACAAATTTAATATGGACTGCTATGCTTTGACCGTGGAACTATGTCGCTTTACCACTTTTCCACATTTAAAACCATTACAGCTGTTTCACCTGAACAGCTAGTAACTTTTTGCTAAGTCGTCAAGGGGTCAGCTTCAACTTGATCCACCAAGTGTGAACTAATTGTGTGTAACAGTTGAAATATACATATTTGGGAAAGCTACTCATACGTACATATCTTTAACGGTTGATTGGCATTTCAGTTCACTTTAGGGCTGCTCAAACTTGGGAAATCATTTTTCTTTGTACTCTCTTATACTGAAATAGCTTACCTGTATGAGTAATAATTCCAAAGATAGCTTTAATCGATGTTCTATTCTCATTAAGGTCCATGTTTTTTTTTTATTTTTCGAACTCGCCATTATCATTGCCACACCAATGCACAGATGATAGAATCAATAAATGTATTAGGTATGCATTCACAGTCCATAGCTCTCTACAAGCACACCATTTAGGAGAGCCTAGCTTGAATTGTTACATACCCGGAGAGGGGGAGAGGAACATTCAGCTCAGCAAGTGCACCTTTTTACGAGCCACCCCTGTCTTCATCACAGTCCCTGACTGGCAAATAGCTCGGAATCGGCTTGGGCCCGGTGTTCTATCTTGTATCAGAAGGGTACTGTTGTGCGATACAGTGCTCAGCTCCTGTGCCAAGAATCGAGAACATGAGGGTGCAGACTGTCGTCACAACTCGCTTTCAAGATATACTTCAGATATCTCTGACACTGTAAATACGATTTTAGTCTTCAAAGGACTAGAACTGTTTGTGTCCGCCACATTAACCTTACTGTGTTTGAGCTGCTCTTCAGGTCAGCAAGGAGCATTTTGAAGCATTCTTCTACATTCTTAACACAGATGGTGGTGACGTCTTTATAGCCAAAAGGACGAGAAAAGAAAAAACTTGGCGTCAAAGCGAATTTAAGATTAGAGAAAGGCATAGCTGTTAGCACGAGTTTATATTACGCCGTCTTGCACCTGAAGAGAACCCTCTGAATCTGAGATAGCAATTTTAACGGGATCGGCCATGCCAGTGACCCTTGCGCGGTCAAGTTTAAGCGGTGGGTTTGTCCCCGCTTCCACCTTATTGCGCACTAAGCTCTTTTCAGATGTTATTTGGGCATACGATAGCCCCAAAAATTCGAATAGGGACAAAGGTTTAATGGTATAAGCTGCACCCGTCGCTAGAATGGCGCGCTCTTACACAGTTCGGCTTTATTCTGAATGTCTATCCGCTGATATACATACAAGAACTCTTGAATCTAAAATAAGATGCGCAATGTCCCAGCTAGGGTAAACTCTCATGAGTTGTTTTGTTTCGGGCGAACTCACTCTAACATCAGCAACGCTCTTGAGGTGGCAATTTGCGAAACTCATAATTGGAAGCTAATTTTGCTGCAGATGCAAGCATGCCACCCAACAGATGCACACATGCCAAGCATATGGAGTGAGGGCGCATGGCTTGTCCTCTGACCGGTTCGATTAGAATTAGAAGCAAAAGCGGCTTCGAGAGGTTGGCATTCATTTACTCGCTAGCCTGAGCAGTGAGCAGGCTCGGCCTGGCCGGGCTGCGAGCGGCCGCCTGCCAGCAGAGGGATAGGCTGTGACGCAAGGCAGCTGTGTGATGCGGTACAGCCTACCTATGCAGTCGACCAGTCGCCCGCCCTTTGAGCTGGGATCAGCTGTGCACTGTGCACTGTTCAGTGATCGCTGCCCTTTGAGCTGGGATCGGCTGTGCAGTGTGCACTGTTCAGTGATCGCTGATCAGCCTGCGGTTTCGCAGACAGGTATTTCACGCTTGTTTTATGATAGGACCAACTCAGAGAAATTAGGGTCTTCTACGAGTATGATTCAATGCGGAATCAAGGGGAAACGACGGAAGCGTAGTTTCAGTTTGCTAGTACCTATCCTAACCTTTATGGGCTGTAAATGCTATAAATGCTGATGAGATGGTATGTCATCAAAGCTTGAGCACATCATCGGGAAAATTATTTGATGATAGGAGTTAGCTCTAAAGTATGCGCATAACCAAGAAAGTAATCTAAAATTAATCAGCCCTATAAGTTATTTGCCAAAGTTGGCTTCAGGCGTCACCACACGACCTGAGCTCGCTGTTACACGGTTGGCTGCTTCAATAGTGAATATTGCGCATTTTACATAGCATGTGGCTACCTAAGTTGCTGATTGTGTTCTTTGAAGGCACTTATTTTGTAAGTTGATCGGGAGCTATCACAAGTCAATATATCATTATGCTCATTGCATCCTGCGTGAACAAAAAAAAAAAAACGGAACTTTGTGTGCTGTCTGAAATTAAAGAAATCTCCTTCTTCCACTAACGCTCTAATCTGAGATCCAATCGTGAAATTAAGCATACGTTCCCATAGGCGGCGGAACGGGGAGGGCACCGGGGCACCGTGCCCCCCTTTGATTTTGGTATTTTAACATTAGCCCTATGGGCGTTGCATGGAAAGAATGGGACCAAAAGTCGGCAGTGCCCCCCTCCCCCCTTAATCGAAGGTGTTCCGCCGCTACTGTACGTTCCAGTGATGTGCTAAAAAATATCGATTTTGTGAGCGTCCCTACTCCCTAGTCCCTACCAACTGCACCACAAGGGTGGTGTGAGATTCCGCTCCTGTTTCTGTGCAATATGACAAAACGCTTATTGGGCTTGGTGTTTTTCATCTATTAACAAGTCAAATTTTCTCGAAATTCGGACGCTGTGGTTAGGACATTTGTCCCTGACGCTCCTACATCCTTCAGTGGCACTATAGTGAAGGCGAAGCACTGTAATAGATACCAAGCAATCTCATTGGTTCATCTGAAAATGTGCAGCTTTGCATTACCTCGCTGTAGGTACTTGCCATATTTTCTTGCTATAGCGTGCAGTGGAGGACCTGAAACGAGACTGATTGCAAAACTTTGGCACTTTTAATTACTATATTTAATCGTTCAGGCATGGGGTATCAGGAAAGGAATACAAACATTAGGTAGCATTCTTTATTGCAATAAAATACCGGGGCACCGTGCCCCCTTTGATTTTGGCATTTTAACATTAACTATGAGCGTTGCATGGAAAGAATGGGACGAAAAGTCGATTAATTATTTTTAAGTCGATTAAAAGCCCATTAATTAAAGGTATTCCGCCGCTACTGAGCAGTGAGCATCCCAACTCATAATGGAACAGTAGTTGAAAATTATTCCGATCCCGGGCCATTCTTACCATCCTAAGCACGATGCACAATGCATGCAGCATATGCCCCACATTTTCGATTTATCTGAAAATTCTTGCTTTGGCCGTCATGCAGCTTAAGGTATCCGTTGGGACAAGATGAACCGATCCTTTTTGATACAAGCAGTGTGTTTTCTTTTCGAGCAGATCCTGCATCTTTCAAAGATAACAACTCTGAGTTACCTACCTACATGAGGTTATCTTGTATTCATCAAAACGCAATACTCTTTCTTCATCTCACTTGGCTTTTGGTTTCATCAGCGGATTGATCATCATCATTGAGCAAATCTATTCCATTTGCAGTTCGCTGCTTCACCACATTTCATGTATCAGCATTTCATTGTTTTGCACAAGTTCAATTTTGCATATTGCGACTATTCCAGGGTAATCGCAGTTCGCACCCCCATATTCAAAGAACATAAGGCAAAGGTCACCAGTCATTAACCCTCATTAGATATATTACGCGCGACGAAAATTTCTACGAACTGCTTATAGCACTTTGATAGAGATGCCAATTGACCGCCGAATAGTGAAGGCCATTAACGTTTGCAAAACGCTCAAATACCTACAAATTGAAGCATTTTGAAAACAAAAAAATTGGCATTGTGGATGAACGATCAAACTACCACTCCGCGTTTCTAAGGTTATAAGGTTCATAAGGTTCTCCGCGTTCATAAGGATCACAGCCCACCAGTTTCGTTATAGAAGCCACACAGCTGTCACTGTTATTGACTTTACGACCTTTGCTACCCTCAGACCCTGGTGCTCTAGCGCGTGGGGGAGTCCGCGGGGATGCGGGCGGCAACATATGGCGGTGGTAGGTTACCCAATACCACTCCCACCGCTGTCAGCAGCACTCACCGAGCCGAGGTTTTCGAATCCGGAGCGTTTGGCGATCTCGTGTGCCTTGTCGGCGCCGTGCGGCCCCTTGAGCTGCACGTAGAAGGTGTTTGTGAACACCTCCTTGGCCGGCTGGACGGCCGGCGGGCCCAGCAGCATGGTGAGCAGCAGGCCGGCCAGCGGCGCGCAGGCGGCTCGCCGCCGCACCATGGCCGCCTTCTGTGCGGGCCGGGCGGACACGGTCTCACACGGCCGGCCGCCGACACAGGAAGATGGCGCCGCGCCCCACTCCGTTCTGCCGCCGCCGGCTATGGATCCGCGCCGCGCCGAACGGGTCGTGACGTCACACATGACGTCACACCGATCGAACTGCGCGCCGCCGGCGGCGCGCCGGCCGTCGGCGACCTCAGGGTGCCGGACGCGACCGCAACAGGTCACCCTAATGAGACGCAGAGAAACGGGACACGCCGCGCGGGGAGACGCAGAAGGAGACAGACGGGGATGGCGAGCGCCGCCGGGCTGGAGGTACGACACCGGCCTCCACCAGGCTCGGCCCGACGGCGCAGGGATAGAATGATGACAGATATCGGTTGCATTCATTTAGAATCGGTCGAGAATCACCAGACATGATGGGATACGATATCTGACGATCATGCCGGCTATTATGTTCATTTACGTGCATTATCCCAATTCGTGGGGGCATATGGAGGTACAATTTCTCCCATCACAGTTTTCATTGTGTTATTAGTCAGAAATTCAAGGGCAGCCGGCAATGTAGCTCTTATTAAGGGCATTCGTAAAACACGAGGTTACAGACCTCTTCAGCTATTCAACACAGTGGGCAAAATATGGATAGGCAAGAATATTCGCAGGTTCCCAAAGTAGCTATGAGAGAGATTCGGAATCACTGTGTCGTAATCTGCGCAACATCATTTCAGATGCGTCTTGCCCTTTACTTGTCATTCAAAGTCTGGTTGAGTCACTTAAAGTTTCCGTTTTTCAATCATTATCTATTACATTGTCTCGAAGATTGGGCTGCCTTTATAAATTTAAATGCGACAAAAAATAATTTCATGTGACAGCCCAGATTCAGGACCATGCTATTAGGTCCCAATTCCCAAAGCAGCGCTCGCCAAAATTTAACGACTCTGGAAAGTGGAAACTAAGCTCCGACGGCCCGGCGCTATGGCACTTCCAGGGCTGGGCATGAATGTCAATCGGCGACGGCCGGCGCAGCTGCCGCTCCCCAAAGGGCGCCGGGTGATGACCGGCCGCGCTGAGCCAGCCCGGAGACCCGGCTCCCCGCACTTCATCACGTAGGTATGCGGTTTCCGATGGACCGTCGCCAAAGTCGCATTATGTATGCATTAACAGAAATCTGCGTCATTTAAATGCATCGATTCTGTCTATTTCTTATCCGACATCATGCAAGATCTCCATTTCCTAATTTTACGCGTCTTGTTGCTCGGTTTTCCACCGCACTTGAAACGGCATCCGCTGCGATGAGATAGAATGATGGATTCGAAAGGTCATCAAACTTCACTGAGCTATCATTACTGATGGAATTACCATGCAAAACTTTGCAGTTCGACGACATATAAACATAATCCTTTGGGGGTTATCTCCCTTCTTATCCACGGCTGGGACCACCTGTGGCTGCGGGCTCGTCCAAATCGGCATTAGCTGACATGTGGTGATACTTTTTAGGTACCCAACATCGATTTCCTTCTATTTGCGGTAATGAAGCATGATTGTAATACCACTCTAGGCATTATACTCATGCAATCATGCAATCATACAAGCATGTAGGCATATCAAGTAACGAAACGAAGTACGAACAGATTTTAGCTGAGCCTTTTCGCAGGCATATTTTATAACTATTTGTAAAGGAATACGGAACCTGCTCGTTATAAAGACTATCACATTTGTCTCTGAATGGATACGACGTTCGTATAATCACAAGACGAATTGGACATGCGGGCTTGAGCATTTAACGAACCAGAGACTAAATGGTTATTGAACGAGAATAGCATGGGTACCAAATTAGGCGGAAGAGTAGGATCACAGCCAATCAGGCCTCTGTAAAACATGCAAGTAAGGCTCATCCTTAGGAATAGCGGCTGATAAAACGTTTGCAATATGAAAATAATGACTGATCATTGGCATGGGCGAATATGCAACAGAAATAACTGCGTACCTGACGTGGCGAAAACGCCCAACTTTGCACCGATTTGGGGGTATCAAGAAAAAGCAGCTATACGTCGTATTGTGTTGTACCTATTGTATTGAACAATCATGAGCGATCCACATTCTCAAAGTGCGTGGCGATTACTGCGATTACTGCCCGTCATTACGAGAAGCCCAAGAAGACAGCGTATCCAAGTAACGGCAAACAATCAGTTTCAAGTCAAACTTATGTTGAATGCCATGTCTTCTCCACTTAGCCATGTAGATTTATTAGTCGTAAAGGAAGGTTCGTCACGGAATATCGTTTGTCAGAAATGTGTGTAACGTGTCATCTCAAACAAAGAGTTTGGTGCTAAGCTAAAAAGCTGGGCTATTGAGAGCGACTTGTATCGAAGCCGGCCCAACATGACCTCACTCTGGTGACATCTTCGGCCAACCCATGGTAGCTACGAATTTCTTTTGGACCCAGGGTGTCAAGTTGATGTAGTCGAGGGTAATGGAAGTTTCGCACCGATACGTTCAGCGGTTTTGAAGATATTGCAGAAAGACGTGAGAGGAGTGGCCTTGTAAGTGAAGAGCCTCCCCCAGTTATGCACGGGTCAAGAAACTTCAGTCATTGGAATGTCAATGCTAGCGGTATTCCGCAGTACGAGGATATATGGTAGGTATGCACGTTTAATTCCTCCGTAACACTCAATCAATTTCGTTCGACATTTCACCACATTTTTTACACTTCACTGTGTCTGCAACCTGCAAAAAAACATCTTGCGTAAGATTAACCCTCGCATGTGTGCGGCGTTTGCCAGCTTCTAATGCGTGGGGGGGGGGGGGTCGGTTGGACCCCCCCTTGCCGTTTGGCCCCTGATCGAGCTAGAGCTTCGCGAAAAAAACGAGCGTGTTGCCGGTGACGAGAGGAATCCGATGATAACAAATTTTAAGGTCCTAGGTCATTGCTTGACCTTCCAGGTCAGGTCAATGACCCAAAAACCGGGAAAATCGGGACCTATTAGAAAGTCGTAAAGTGTGGCTGCTAAGGGGTTTTTCGGGGTGCTGATCACGAATATCGTGTTAGCTTTGATCACAGATGATGTCTTTAACCCTCGCCCGTAAACGGCGATCTGCCACCTTCGCCCATGCAGGGGGGGGTTGGTGCGACCCCCCCCCCCCTTGGCGTTTGAAAACGGAGCGTCGTAGAGCTTAGCGGAAAAGACCAACGGATTGCTCTCGCCGAGATCTCGCGATTGGTGGTATATTTTTTGGTCCTAGGCCAACATTTGACCTACTTTTGACCGGTCAAAGGTCAAATTTTCGGAAAAATAGACTTTTTTCAACTTTCCGCGGCGATTGCGGCAAAACGGTGGGAGATATCGACTTGAAACCTTCACTATCGTGTTCCTTGATCAATTCTCTATCGTTTGGTATGTATTTCGTTTCCCTAGCTCTAAAAATGGCGCGTTGGGAGCGCCGGAAGTCGGCAAGGTCACAGTCGGCGGCAGAAATTCGAAAAATCAAAATTTAAATTTTTGAAATCTGATTGTATTTTTGGATTTGGGAGGTCCATTTGCTCCCTATAGAAGCTAATATTGCTGCATATTCCCATTGAGGTGACAAGAATTAGCAAAATAGTGGTTCGGGCGCTTTTCAAAAATAGTACCGGACGCTGTTCCTCTTGTGACGTCATAGCTCCGTGACCTGACCTGACCCGGTCAAGTTTCTTATACCATATGATAGCCAATACTTGCCCCAACATGCATGGGAAGTTTCATCACGATCCATCAACCGATGTCCGTACCACCGGCAGGAAACCTCGGGCGTTGGCACTCAGTTTGTGAAAATCCGGCCGGAGGCTGTTCCCTTTGTGACGTCATAACTCATAACTCCGTGACCTGACATGACCCGGTCAATTTTTGTTTATCAAAAGATGCGCAAGGTTTGCCCCATAAGGTACCCAAAATTTGGCGGCGCTGCGCGCCGCCGTTTTTGCACTATTTCCGAAAAACCTCAGGGGGGGGTTGCACCAACCCCCCCCCCTACATGGGCGAGGGTTAAGCATTTAGACCAGGTCGGGTCAGGTCAGGTCAGGTCAACCAGTAGGCGTCGTGACGGGTATTCGTAGTACGTGTCAACCGCCTCTGACAGCTTCGTAACATGTTACGAATGCACCAAAACTACTTCGTAAATGTTCAAATGGTTGCTAAATTCGAATTCAGCTCGAAAAACTGGCCTAGAAACATGTAAAACTCTAAAAAGTGAACCGAGGTCACCCGAGGTCACCAAAGGTCAATGACCTGACCTGACCTTCAGGTGACCTTGGCACCCACCCTAATGCATGGGAGCAACATCAAATCACATGTTTGAACGTTTGAAACCACGAAAAGCTTGCAAACGCGCGGCTAATGCGAGCCGACATACGCGGAATCGCGATTCCGGCCAAACATGGTCTCGGAAAAGAGGTCACAGGTCAAAGGTCATTTGGGTCAGGGTCATGAAATTTTCAGGGTAGGTGTAAAATTGATCAATGCGAGGGTACTGAAAGTTTCGTCGCGATCGGCCGCGTTCTACGCGAGTTATTCGCGAAAAACCATGGGGGGGGGTCCATCCGACCCCCCTACACATGCGAGGGTTAAAAAATCGCTAACAATTCTATCGAACCAACACGGAAGGTGGGTATAGGCACAGCAATAATACCAGACATGTTGTACAGAGTTCATTGGCATGTTATTGGAGCCAGTGACGCCTTGCAAGGCGACGCCTCGCCTTTCAATATACGAGGTGTGGCTAAAAAGAAACCGGACTGCTCGTGCTGGCCATAAACTAGGGGACCCGAAGACTAGCGAGACACTTGGCATTAATCTTTAGCATATTGTCGTGATGTGTGCCAAACGGCATCTCGATATCGTAATTATTCTCCTTTCCACAGCTCTTTGTTTTATCGATGTTCGGCGGCCTTGTCATCGCCAGGCTTCTAAAATGAACTTCGAAAAAAGAGGGAACATCACGTTCCTTGCCAGAGTGGAGAAAAGTCCAACAGAGACGCTGAATCTGTTCAAGGCTGTTAATGGGGAGCAAGTCATGTGTAACATGCAAGTGTTTGAATGGCATACGAGGTTCAGCACTGGTCGTGAGGATGTCGGTGATGACCCCAAGGTCTGGAGGTCCATCAACGTCCGCGCGCATGTCGAAGTCGAGAGTGGAGATGACATTGATCTTTTTTCGATCATAGGGGATTCGTTCACCGCCAGTTCGTGCTGGAGGTGTACCACAGTCGACCAGCCACTTCTACAAGGAAGACCCGGGACGCCTCATTTCACGAGTCAGGCGCACCAAGTGGAGTTTCTGGGAAGCCAAGAACTGGGTGCTCCGTCACGACAACGCTCCCGCGCATTCTGCCATTAGCGTCCAGCAGTTCGTTGCCGAAAAGCAGGTCGCGGTGCTCAAGCACCCTCCTATTTGCCAAACCCCCTCCCTGTGACTTTTGGCTGTTTCCTGAAATGAAAAACGTCGTCAAGGAAACCCATTTTGAATCAGTCGAGGACATCCAGACCGGAGTGACCAGCGTCAGCGTCATCAATAAAACAAAGAGCTGTGGAAAGGAGAATAATAGCGATATCGAGGTGCCGTATGGCACACATCACGACAGTATGATAGAGATTAATGTCCAGTGTCTCGCTAGTTTTCGGGCTCCCTACTTTATGGTCAGCACGAGCAGTCCGGTTTCTTTTTAGCCACACCTCGTATCTCTCAGGAGCATGGCAGTAATAAGCCATGCAGGCGAATTTGCGCGGCACGCCGTGATGAGCCGCTTGTTCGCGTCAGGCTCCCTCTCGTCCGGGTGTATCACTACAGCCCGCCAGCCTGAATGCCGGCCAGAAATGTAATCAGCCCGTGTACGGGGCTCGCCTGAATACACCTCTGATTGACGGCTGCACGGTGGCCAGTGACGTCATCCGACCGTCCTATGGTGACGTCATACCCTCGCACGCTGGGCCTCGCGGCTCGCCGGCAGGGAACTGGCGGCCGGCTAAGTGAACTACCTTGCAAGCATCCTTTTAAAACATACTACCTAATTCTCGATATTGTCACGCAGGTGATTTAGAAGGCTTTTTGAGAGGCTTTGCTTAACCCGGCGGCCGCTGGGCCTCCGCGCCACCCGCCGGCTGCTGGGGGGGGGGGCATATAGTTGCCCCCCTTTACTTCTGCGACGATATCGTCGCAACGCGAAGAAATAGAGAAGCGAAACTTTGCACACATCTTCCTGAATACCTAGCCGTGGTTGTGTCCAAATTTGGTGTCGATCCCATTTGAAATGACGTCACAGTGACGTCATAAGTGAAATTATAGAATTGCGACTCTCATATTCCTCACGATACATCAGATATATGGGACCGAATATAAAGGGTCGATTATTGGTCAGAAACTAGATGGAAGTGTAGTTAGATGTTTTAGGATGACAGCAGGTACTGTCTAGTTCATTTACAGTTGAGTTTCATGCTCAGCGTCATCAGAAACGGTCCATATCGGAAAACGACAAAACTTTATGACGTCACTGTGACGTCATCTTAGGTACTACAACCACCAAACTTTCCTCAAGCATTGCCTAGGTATTCATTTGAAGCTATGCCAAGTTTCACGCTCGTAGCTCATCAGGTTTCGGAGATATTTCACAAAACGTAAAGGGGGGCAACTTTATGCCCCCCCCCCCAGCGGCTCGTGAGTTAAAACTCGCTGCTCATTTCAGAGCAGTTAAAAGGCAAAAAGTAACCATCGTCCGTAGACAAAAGGGAACCATCGACTGTGAATCGGTGAAGTCATTACTTTACGTATCTCCGAAATAAGCAAGAACATGACTCAGCGAGCTATAGCGTCGTCTGTCGGATATAATAGGCTTCAGTCAAGAAAACGCAGATTTGATGTTTGTTAAAGGGACTATCCCACCTTCTAAAATGTTGTTAAAACCAGTTAAATTGTGCCCGACTTTATAGATTGGATGACCAGGAACACGGTTCTGGCATTTATTTTTCATTAAACTATAGGCTTCCCATATTCCAAACACAAACTTTCAAATATGTGACGTCACAGCCCAAAATTACCTCCTTCCCCAGGCCACATTACTGTCATAAAGCTGATTCTTTTTACTCTGTAGGCACCACAACAAAGTTCAGACCAAGTTTTAAGCGATTTTTCAACGAACAAACCCATTTAAATCAGAATGACTAAACGAGGTGACTTCACACTAAAGGTCGCTCCATGTTGAAGATAGGGCCTTGTGCAAGGCCCATTTTCAAATGAAGGGAACGAATTTCTTCAACACCAAGAGGCCGCGGGGGTTGCAACCTAGATAGATAGTGGTTTCTGAACCTCGCCGCAAACTTGGCTTAGTTGGCTATCTCAACTCAAACCCCATGTTAAAGGTGGGATAGTCCCTTTAACATCTGAGGCCTGTTTCACTAACTGAGCGAAACGTCTGACATAACTACATAGGTACTTCCTACACGTCTTTGCCTTTTTGCAAGCTTCCAGCTGACGTTAAAAAATCATCGTCGCTTGGTTAGAACTCTAATTTTATTTCTCCGTTCCGCTGCGCTTGCAAATGCATGACTGATGAATATGGGTCTGTGTATTCGTACGTTTGTACACCCGTCATGCACTTTGGGTGCAGATTACGCTTACACAGCCAGCAATGCATGGAAACACAGTACCACAGGCGGCGGCGGGGTGGCGGTGGACAATCGGAAAGACAAGAACGCTGAACAATGTGTAGGATCGGTGCTCGCGGCACGGCGTGGGCGCACAGACTGAGCCAATAGTGTTGGAGCCACACGGCAGGTGTCGCTGCAGTGGCGCCCGCGGACAGAGAAAGTTTTTGCCGCACGACCCCGTAGGTGTCGCTCGTCAAATGCATTTCTCCGTTCCGCTGCGCTTGCAAATGCATGACTGATGAATATGGGTCTGTGTATTCGTACGTTTGTACACCCGTCATGCACTTTGGGTGCAGATTACGCCCAACACCCCATCCACGTCTGGCCAAATTGTGACCGACTAACGCTGCGTCCCACAGAGTGGCATACGGCCAGCAGTGAGCTGACTCCAGCCCATACACCGTTGCGTACACGTCAGGCCAATCTGTGACCGACTAACGCTGCCTCCCAGGCATATACGGTTGCGTACACGTCAGGCCAATCTGTGACCGACTAACGCTGCCTCTCAGGCATACACGATTGCGTACACGTCTGGCCAAATTGTGACCGACTAACGCTGCTTCCCACAGAGTGGCATACAGCCAGCAGTGACCTGACTCCAGCCCAGATGGCCCGCTGCAGACCCGGTGCAAGACGACCCCCAATCAGCTGCGGACCTGCGGTCCGGTCGCCGGGCCAAAGGCCGCTAGGCCACGGTCACGGTCAGCTGACGTCACGGCGGGTGAATCACCCGGGCCGCCTCACGGCGCGGATGACGGTTACGTAATGACACGCCCGCGCCTGCGCCGCTGGCGGCCACGTGGCTACCAGCAGTTGCTGTCGCTGCCGCCGCGGCGCCACCAGCGCTGGAGGTGTCCACACCTACCGCTGACGTCACGATCACGCGATCGCTGGGCAGAGGTCACACGATTGCTGCTCGGACCCGCCAAGATGGCGTCAGGGTGGCTTGGCCTTGGGTGCACAGAGACATTAGGTCATGCGCGTGGACAGGGCGATGAATACAACAAGATACGAGGCTAGCAGTCTGGTGGCAGCATAAGACGTAACTCCCTGAATTGCGGCACGAGCGTAACTGCGTATACGGTCGCCGGCGCAAACGCGCTATGGCCGACGACGCGATCGCGGGCCGCGGCGCGCCCCTGCGGCCGTAGGGGACACCACAGTTGTCGGTGGTGCAGGAACCTGCGGCAAGGGCCCTAGAGGCAATGATAGAAAAAAAATAAAACAGCCAGCGACTGGTACTTTGGTCTGGCAGTTCCTAACTGAGAGCCGGCTGCCAGTGCCGCGAGCCCACTGGGCGAACATAAACATACGACACCACGGCCCAGCCAGGCCATCTCGGCGTAATGCACCCACCACGTGGGGAGAACTCACCAGATGTGGTCCAACTACAATCGGAAAGACAAGAACGCTGAACAATGTGTAGGATCGGTGCTCGCGGCACGGCGTGGGCGCACAGACTGAGCCAATAGTGTTGGAGCCACACGGCAGGTGTCGCTGCAGTGGCGCCCGCGGACAGAGAAAGTTTTTGCCGCACGACCCCGTAGGTGTCGCTCGTCAAATGCATTTATATCTAGTGGAGGAAGGGGCATGCATTGCGTATCTACCCCCCCCCCCCACCAGCCCAGCCCGCTTCGTTCAAAGTTGGCTCGGAATATTCTCCCAGCGTATTGATCGATTGCACTAATATTTTTCAGCCCCTTATTATTCAATATTCATGCTTGTTGAAAGGCGACGTTAAAATGCCGAGCTTTCTTGAATATTATACAAAAATAAAGCATGCATGCCGCGTTTCACACAATCTCCAAAACACCATTAGTTTAAGCCGCCACGCTATTTCAGCAATTTGGTTAAAATGCTGGCGGCGTGGCCCGGCCGGCTTCTGCAGGATTTGAGTAATGCGGTGCCTCTCACGGTGGACAAAGGTCAGCGGGTTCAGCCCGCCGAGACTGTCCACCCAGCGCTCCAACATGGGGAGAAGCAGGACGTGCTACTCACGTTCTATCCCACTCACACGGACCAACTAAATCGATCCCCAGGCGGCGACGGCTCTTGAAAAGTCGCCGACACTCGGCTTATGTAAGGTGTGTCAGAAGTGGGTCCGAGACTGGGTTAAAAATCGTGATCAAACGATCGAATACCGCAGGTGGCACACCGATGAAACCCTGACCGCATTGCTGGAGGATATCGCAGCGAGCGTTTTAACATCACAAAGTGGGTTGTCTGATTGTGCAACAGCTCTCAGTGTTAGTAATAGGCGCTTTCGTTAGTTATTTCAGGTAGGAACACCGCTGCCATGTATCTAAAATTCATAGCGGTCAGAGGTGGACGGCGGTGTGCGTATAGTTATGAGCGGGCTTCAATGAGCTTTTGAAGTGCATTCATCAGAAAAGACACCCATAAACGGCGTTAAAGCGCTACTGGAGTAATCTCATATCGATAAAGTAAAGCGAAACTCGCAAAATATGGCATACAACATGACCATTCATACGACGAAAATGGTAGTCTGAGCTAGCCTCGCTCTGTGTTTCAACAATTCTCCATTTTCCACCAAACACAACTCGTACGTCACTCCGAGACCCTGTATTGTCACACACGAGTTTACTCGTACTGTCCATTGGACACTGTGCCACACAACCGGCCTCGCATTTCGACACGAGCCAGCCACTCGGGGGTTATACACGCGTCAAAGGCGATAGATAACACACAGTACATACACTCCGGCACACAGAGAAAGCCAAGAAACATCATTTGCGCAAGCCAAAAACGGCGATGAATTCACCAGCTCCGAACACATAAACCGTAAAAGACTTCACAAGTCATTCGTTGTTTTTCTTTCAGCAATGTAGGATGGTAGGCGTACGACTCCACGAAAGAGGTCACGTGACCCACGCAATGCTCAGTAAAGGAAATTCCGTGACCGCCACTTTCTCCAGCGGAAAGTGGTGGTGGAAGACAGACGTCGTAATGGAACGGTACCAAACGGGACGGATTTAAAGCTTCCGAGGTTCAGGCACTACGGTACTCGTCTGTTTATAGTCAGCAGCGCTGTTTGTAAACATCGACAGGCATCAACTATATATAGTCAGCACTCAGCAGTGTGTCAAATTACATGCATGCCCTTGTTGACACCAAAGTTCGATGTCTAGCTCCTCTTAACCCGCGCCCTGGTGGGGGGGGGGCTATTTTTTGCCCCCCCCTCCAGACTTTTCGATATATCTCCAGAACCGCTGCGCCGATCGTAACCAAACTTTCAGTACCCTCCCGGACATCAATTTTACATATGGTGACCAAAAATTTTTCCAAAGGCTATGATAGGTTGGCCGGAAATGACGTCAGAGTGACGTCATGTTCTGCCGTTTTCGACCCAAAAAAGGGTTTCGCGGGAAGAGCTGTCAGGCCTATAGCTTTGCAAATACAGAAAAATGATAAGGACATAAAAGCTGTAGAATTGACAGGGCTACAAAACTGCTATCTCGGATTTTTGAAATTTTTGGATTTTGACCCCCAAAAATCAAAAAATATTTTTTTTGATATAATGATTGAAAAATCCAAAAAGTTTTTTGAATTTCGCAAAAAACGGAATATATGTGATAGTCCTTACCGCCTTCCATCCACATACCAAATTTGAGATTGATACCTCTTTTTTTGGCGAAGTTATAGTGAAAAAACTGTTCAAAATTGATGACGTCAAATTTTCAAACTCAATTTTTAGCAATTCTAGACCCCGTAGCGCAAAACAAAGACCACCATTAGACTTCCCGTGACGAGCTGCATCGAATCAATACCCATTTTATGCAAAACTATCAACTTTAAAATTTGACCTTTTTTGGCCTGACCTTGACCTGACCTTGACCTAAACTTCACCAGAAAGTGACCTAAGCCGTACCTGATAGTCTTATAACCAACACCATTGAGTTGGAAATGAAAAATTGGCCATAAAACATGCATCACACAACCTTAGTAAAGTTGGGCTCATGTGACCTGACCTGTGACCCTTGGTGACCTGACCTGTGACGTGACCTGGTATTGTCAGTGACCTCTAATAGCAACATATCTACTAGGCAACTGACGCCCTATCGCTGATTCTCGACAAAATGCGTTTTCCTCGGTGTTATAGCGCATTCCTTAGAAGACCCGTGAACGGTGAAACATTTCATCTTTGACCTGACCTGTGACGTCATCGGTGACCCCGAGGTCAATGAAATTTGGTTTCCTTCGACAAATTTGACAGGCCTTTCGAACGCCGTTTGAATTTTGCGGATCCGTCCAGTAGTTTCGGAGATACGAGGGGGGGCAAAAAATAGCCCCCCCCCCACCAGGTCGCGTTATAAACAGACCCCACCAGGGCGCGGGTTAAAGTGGTAGAAGGTAATGAACGCTCATGGAGTTGGATGACAGAACAGGAAACAGCGGTAAAATGGCTCTCCAAGGAAGGACTGCTGTGTTTCGATTGTGAATCTAAAAGATATGCATCCGTGCAGTTACTGAAGAGTTATGCACAAAACAAAACTGCATGAAGAAAATTTACGAACAGTGAGGATAATGAAGTACAGAAATACAATTTGCAACGCTAATATTGTTCAGGAGTGCAACAGCGCATATATAATGCCGATAGCGAATAGCAACAAACAAGCCAGATCTCTATCATGGAGACCGAAGACTGAGGGACAGTGATAGCAGCAACTCACTTCACAAGAACACCCCATCAACACACTGTCAAACAACAATCAAAAAGCACAATCCTCCTGAAAGCATGGGTACGTAATCCAACAACCTCAGTTGTAATATACACTATTTTCAGCACTTAAAACATGCACATCGAAGCTAATCTACCAGCAAATACACACATTATATACGTAGCAGGATATTATGCTCAGAGTAGTAATACGTCCCGCGGTTTCCCTAATGGAGCGAGTAACCAGTGCGTAGGGTTGTTCGGTCATCTTTGCAGTGCAGCTCGACAGTTCTATGCTGAGAACTCGGGAAACGACCGTCACCTCGACTGAGTCGAGGCCGGTTTCCACTCAGAGCTACTAGCGAGTCGCTCTCCAGTAGAGACTCTAGTCAGAGTCTCGTCTCGACTCAGTCTACACAATAGATGAGAAAGACCCAACCGACTCAGTTTACACTGCAGGTCTGAGCCAGGCCCATCCACTCTACACAAGTCTACATTTCAGATCTCGAACGGTGCACTAACTACACAAAGCTCCAATAGCATCAGCTGTCCCCATTGTATACGTATTGTGCTGCAGGAACCTCACAATGACCCAGTAAATACCCATAATGTTACCATGTAAAGCCAAGCCTGTACGCATTTTACTGGTGCTGTGCGCTTGATGTGCGTAACCGTAGAATACATGGAGGTACTGCGGGCTCGTGACCAGGCTTTATGCATCTCGCGATCAGTACCCTGTTTGTCTCGGAGCAATAACTCGCGTCTACTTGTCTATACCAGCGGCGACATGACGCGAGTCCGCATCAAAGCCCCACCTTTAAGGCATCATCGTGAAAGACAGTTGAATCGTCCGGCGAATGGAGCAGTATCTTCTCGACTCTGTGCGTATCTCCCAGACCAGAGCGGAGGGGTAGTCCAGCCAACCCCAGCAGACTAACTCCCTTCATCATTAACCCGTCTCGGCTCCCTCCCTCCGGCCCGGACAGCCAGCGGGCACTGTGTCTCTGTCCGTCCTCTGGAGCCAGACTGATCTATATCTGTCACTCCCAGAGGACTACATAAATACCTCGGACAATCAGCGCTGCAGACGGGAGTGGCTGGCGCAGACAGCGGGGCCGCAGAGCGGTGACGCAGTTACAGGCACATGGTAGACGGCAAGGCACGGGAGACAAGGAATGGGGTAAATATTCCCTCAGATTGAGCGATCTGACTCTGCTTTTAACCTCTCGAAAAGTTGTGGAAGATGTCATAGCCTGTTTAAGCGGTGAATACAATACCTGCCTTAGCCAACCACGCGACTTTCGGGAGGTCAAAGATGGAGCCAAAATATGGAAGCGACCGGATACCAGAGTTCAAAAGTCTGTCCACACCGGCCCAGCCACCCTATTGGCGCGGTGCGGCCATCGGCGGCGGCCCTGGGCTGTTGTCCCTCAGCCGCTGACCTCAATCTGGCGTCATCGTCCGGGCCGGGGCCGTGCTGATACCCGGACAGGGCCACTCGAGCGGCGCCGGCGAGCAAACTCAGCCAGCTGGCCGGCACCGCGCCGCCGCCCGGAGACAGAGGACCGTGACGGCTGCAGAGACAGAGGGCCCAGCTCGGGCGACAGAGGACCATTCCAGCAGCCACAGGGACAGAGGACCCAGCTAGAGCGACAGAGGACCATCCCAGCAGCTGCAGGGGCAGAGGATCCAGCTAGAGCGACAGAGGACCGTTCCGGCAGCTAGAGGCACTGCACTGCCGGCAGAAGCCAGAGACAGAGTACTGCCAGTAGCGACGGAGACAGAATACCGCCGGCAGCAGCTAGAAACAGCGGGCCGCGCAGCCGCCATACGGCACTGCCAGTAGCTACACGGATAAACCACTTAAGCCCGTAAACAGGAACAGGTTGTGCGAGATACAAGACTTTGAAGGCTTCAACTAGGACGCAACAACTAATAGCGGGAAAACTTTTAGATTTTCATCAAAACTTCCTCGCAGCTTTTGCAACTTGAGTTATGAAGCAGCATATATTAGTTTAGGTCTGCACTTAAATGCAAGTCACATGCAGACCAGGTTGGCTCTTATAAGCATTGAAAAAGCGTTCTTTGATAACGATTTTTTTTTCAGAGTGAAGCCACTGGTTTATAAAAAATTGTGTCCTCTATTTATGAATGAAACGCACGCGCTCATTTTAGTGCTGCGGAGGTAATGCATATTTATGCTATGTTGCCAGCGCTGTGGATTTATGTGATGTTGCCCCTTATCATTCTAGTGTAGAATTCCCGTAAAAGATCTATAAAATCGGTGTGCTAATGGCACTGGCTGGTCCCTGGAAAGGAAATAACCATAAGAAGAGTCTGGAAGCTATTGGGATGGATGGACGGTCAGAGAAGCCCCGAACTTCTCTCGCCACGCCTACGATTCACCACACATCACGGAGAGAAGACAACTTCGGAGCGTACACCGGCAATCAAGTACAACTCGCCCCATTCCCAGTTACGCCCTTTAGTCGCATGGTTGAACTTGAGCTCTGAACTCACAACAGAACCCCTTCACAAGCCATCAGGACAGCAAACAACGACAACCTCCCGCAAACGACACATCTGGGAACCACCCGGCTGCGACAACCGCAGCCCGAAATCCCGCACTTTACCACACCACAGAGACAATGTCTTGCGGTGAGACTGCAGCATCGGTCTTCACGGTCACTCGGGTGAGCCCTCCGCTCCGAAAACAAGCCACAGAGAGCCACAGTCACAAACCAGGGCAGCCGCAAGGGGAATCCTCCAATAAATACCGAGAGAGCGGCGGGCCAGCCGGAGCCCCTCCGCCTCTCTCCAGGTCACGAGGTCATGGCGCGCGTAAACTCGAACACGCCACGCTGGAAGAATGGCGCGAAGTCGGCCAGCGTGCGCCGAGTGACGCCCAGGTGCAGCGGGCAGCCGGCCAGGCCGGAGCACTTCTCCAGTAGCCGCCTTAAATACTCCTGAGGAAAAGCGAAAAACCACAGTTAGACGCGAGCCGGATGGATGTCCTCAAATAGGCTTCATTATCTGCCCGTCAGTCCAACCCAAAAGAACTGTCGCCACTAGGGCGGATGTACCAGAAATATAAGTAGTGGGAGGCCGCACGGGCTCATTATCGAGCAGCATGTTGATCACTTTTTACACTTATTCGCAGAATGATGCCGATAAGATGACGCGGCCAAAGCCTCACCGACGCCATTTGTCAAGTTGTCATGATTTAATACATCGGTGGCGGTGGGCGTTTTTGTCGGAGAGCAGGCCGCAGCCAAAGCCTGTGTAAGGTGTATGGTTTAGGTCGGCTCACTCAGAGCGTTACGGCACACGGACATACAGACAGACACACAGACAGTCGGTGCCATCGCGGCCCGGAGCAGACATATTACGGCCGGCGCGCAAACAGAGCCCCCCGGCGAGGTACGGACGGCCCACGCTCTAAACACTCACAGAGGCGGGGCACTCACGTACAGCCGCCGACCAGAGCACTCACAGAGGGCACTCAGAGACGCAGGGAACTCAAAACACTCACAGTCCCACGCTCCACAAATATCAACAGTGCTCACAGTACCCACAGGAAACTCAGCGCTTACACCCCTCACAGGAACAGGACACACAAAACGTTCACAGTACTCACAGGTAAGACACTCAACACCGCATTCACAGCCGTAACATAACTCTCATATAACTCGCAACACTCACAGAGTCAGAGTGAGAGTGAGTGAGTGAGTGAGTGAGTGAGTGAGTGAGTGAGTGAGTGAGTGAGTGAGTGAGTGAGTGAGTGAGTGAGTGAGTGAGTGAGTGAGTGAGTGAGTGAGTGAGTGAGTGAGTGAGTGAGTGAGTGAGTGAGTGAGTGAGTGAGTGAGTGAGTGAGAGAGAGAGAGAGAGAGAGAGAGAGAGAGAGAGAGAGAGAGAGAGAGAGAGAGAGAGAGAGAGAGAGAGAGAGAGAGAGAGAGAGAGAGAGAGAGAGAGAGAGAGAGAGAGAGAGAGAGAGAGAGAGAGAGAGAGAGAGAGAGAGAGAGAGAGAGAGAGAGAGAGTTAGTGTCGCCAGAATACGGGGAAGGTCATGGGTCGCCGCCGCGCCGGTAGATAAGGGCAGCAGCGCGCAGCGATGACGGATGGGCTGGTCGGCTGGCCGGAGGGAGTCCGAGACTGGGGTGGTAGCGAGAGTTATGTGGGGACCGGCCATCCGAAGGAAGTTTGGGACTAGGGCAGGGATGGATAGCTGGGAAATATGACGGAGGGAAACAACTTCAGAACGTCTATGCTGTCGTCTAGATATACGTACCGAAAGCTATATTTACACACGACTCGGATCAAGCGTAAGATCATCAAGAAACAGGAAATAAAAACAACAAATCAATATATCAGCACAAGAGGCCGAAGCCAATAACAGAAACTAAAGCATTGAATCATGGATGAAAGGAACACAGTAATATCAGCTCTACTGAACGAGCCAGGTTATAGAATGTGTCGCATGGTTGAGCGAACTGAACTGGGTTACCTGAAGAATAGTCAACTAGATCAGAGCATCAGATCACCGGAGAAGCGCCAGCAACTAGAACAACAGCAACCAGTGACCAAAGACACAGTGACCAGAAGCCAAAGACCAGTTATCAGTCACAGTGACCAGTAACCCGTCAGGGTAACCAATAACGAGAGCATCGGAAACCTATATCCAGAACCAGAGTAAACAGTAACCAAGACACAACGACCAGTAATTGGTTACAGTAACCAGTAACATGTCCAGAGCCGAAGTAACCAAAGCCACCGCAACCAGTAACCAAGACAGCGGCCAGTTACCAATCAGAGTAACCAGTCACCTGAGCTTTATTTACCAGAAACAAGAGCTTCAGTAACCAATACCCAGGGCACAGTAACCGGATCTCACTTGGACAAATCACTTTCACGGCTTCTGCGCAGGTGTTTGCAGGCCAGGACACAGGTAAATAAATCAATGGAGGTCAAACTGAAGTCTAGCAAATGCGCATAAGCCAAAACGGAACGCCGCCGCCGGCCGGCATAGGCGATCCAATCAATTAACTTCTAGCATTCACAGTTTTAATGGAATTACTGTAATGTGAGGGAATTAGCAATATCCGCCCGAGTATTGCCCGTGCAATAATGATATCAACCAGCTTACAATGAAACCTCTAACTCGCTAATGGCAGGTGCCAAAGTAGTTTAACGAACGAACTACGAAGGTTGGTTTGTCGTATCGCAGAGTCGTATATTTGTCAACATCTGCCGGTGGCAGCAACCATTGGTTTACTGAGCCCCAGTAACCACAGACAATGTCTGCCAGCCCCATGCGTCTTGTCCACCATCGCTGATGACCAATCCCATTGACCGGACCCTGGGTCTTTATACGATCTCTGTATTATCGGACTCAATCCTTTGGCGCACCTCTGACCCGGCGCTATCCCATTGACCAGTCTCTATGTCCGTTCTATGTATTCGCTGACCATCCAGCCGTCCTTTGGCGCACCTCTGACCGGGCGCTATCGCGAGGCAGAGAGGTGGTCACCGTCCGACCGCCTGCCAATCAATAGTTCCCGGCGGATCGGGGAGGGGGGGGGTCACGGGGGGGCTCGTGCGTCATCGACCACAGCGGCACACCGTTCGCACGGTCATCCCGGCACCCAGACACCGCGCCGCGGCACACGAGAACGACACATAGTCCACACAGCACACATTGCAGACAGCATACTGCAAATATCACACACCGTAGACAGCATGCTATACAGGGGACCACGACAGACAGCAGACTTCATAGAATACCAATGTAGACAGGTGACTACAAAAGACTTACAACGGAAGATAACGACTCCGAATAAACTCTCGTTTTAACTTATGAGGGAGTTCCATAGACAGCTCAATAATGCTTGAAAAAAGGAGAGGCAGTTACTTATTAATTAAAATTCACATTCTTGCACACTTTTTGCCGGCACGTTCCCCGGAACACTGACAATGTGCACCTAGCCGGAGTTCGGCCGCCTCATCCCCGCCGATCGCCGGAGCCAGGGCCGCCTGAAGGCAGGCGTCCCAGCCGTGCCGGGCAGACGCCGAGCGCTGTCGGCAGTGACAAACTTGTACAGCAAGCCGCAGCGCCGGCCACAGGCGCGTCGAGTTCGACGAACATCGGCGGCTGCAACAGGCCGGTCCGCGGCCCGGCGACTGTGCGCCCGCCCCGGCGGCCACCGCGCCCCGACTCACCCTGGCGACTGTCCCACCTCTCACCGCGCCCTGTCTCACCTCCAGCTGACCGCGTCGCTCGTTCGCCAGCGTCTCTGAGGTCCTTCCGAACAGTTTGGCGGGCGGCAGGCGGACGGCAGCGGTGGCCTGCTCGCCGTACCGCTGCGCCACGTAGCGGTGCAGTTCGCGGAACCGCTGGAAGCGACGGTACAGCGTGTACCGCTCGCCGCCGGCGCACAGCCGTATCTCGTACTCGAAGTGAGCGTCTCGGCCGGCGCCACGCAGGACGTAGCGAGGCACGGTGACCACGGAGGCCGGCGGCGGCGAGTCGGAGCCTGCGGGGGAGAGGGAGAGGAGGTCAGAGCACCGTACCGTACTGTCCGCCCAAAGGCAGACAAAATATGAGTCTGCCCAACAGCAGAGAAGCGACCTCTAAGGCCTGACAAAAGTTTGTTCAAATTGATTTTACGCAATACGCAATGCATCCCGCAGCGCCACATCGTTGCGCTCGTACCCTTCGAAAGGAGCTCTCCCTATTCTAAAAAAAAAATGACCAAGACGAGGGACAAAAGAGAGCAGCGGAGCAGAGCAGCGGAACCCACAGGCCCGCTGCTCTGCTCTACATGTCTGTCATACATGCACAGTGCGAGGCGTTATGTTCCTAATCACCCATTCTTATTAGACTGGGGCCAAAGCGACGCGACAAAGTCGAGATAGGGAAACCGAAGAGAGCCGTAGAGCTTTCGTGATGGCCGACGCCCGTCGACGACGTGTCGATACCGATAGTAGGCGTGAGATCACGTTTACCAGCGTTAGATGTCGAGGATCCTCACACTCCCGGGGACGGGAAGTCGAAAACGAGGGCCAACGAGCCAGGAAGCGCCAGATGGCTCCAAAACAGAAAAAGGAATCAAGGCTAGTTGAGTGCGACTGGTATTACCAGCGGCTGGCGGCATGGCCAACAATACGCTTCCATCTTACGGCTCACATGCTACCTTGGGCCAGGTGGGCAGCCATTGATACAGCACAGCACCTGATTTACTATCTCTATACCCTTGACCTTCATGAACTAATCTCAAACCGCGTCCAATATCTTGGCTGGGAGACCAGCTGGCGATTCCGGCCGTGCGCAGCATGTACCGAACGGCAGCGCGGCGAGCCATGTGGCGCGCCCAGAGCTGTAAATAAGTCATCACAGCCGTAATCGGGCTGATTTGTGGCCTCTGCCCTCCCAGCTGCCGTCGCCATCCAGTGCAAATGACGAGCGCCGGCGACCAATCGCACTGTGACAAACAACCCAATCAGTTGGACGGCGAGGCCCCCAGAGAAAAATGCCAACAAGGCAGGAGTGGACCGCGCCTGCAGCTAACTTCTCCCGAAAACTTTGTGTTGAAAAGTTCTCAATAGACCCGAACAACATAACAAGCTCTGGCAGGTATTGAGCTAAGGGGATCAAGTTTTTGCATCCTTCTGTGTTGCACCTCCACAAAAACCACGTTATGGGTATACGCCAAGGAAGGATTAAGTCATCCTGATGGTTCTCAGTATACCACGCAGCCTGTTGAATTCATATGAACCACGCAAGGAAGCGCAATGCTTCTTGCAGAATACATGTGACATGTAGTCGACTACAGAATGATGTTCCACTTATCACAGGCAATGGCATTTGCCTGGAGTGGTATGCTGTGCCGCATCACACGGGCTGAGTTCACAAATTATAGCTTTGTCCCAATGCTCACAATCGACACGCTTAATTGCATGATAAACGGCACAACTTAGCGCCCCGGTCAACTGATAGCTTCTGAGGAGTGGAACATCATTCTGTAGTCGACTATACGCGCAATTTTGTTGTGCATTGATCTTCGGCCAAGCATAAAATACTCAATTAGGCGTTACAACCCAACTTTCCTGGTAGTCTCGGATTATTTCGTAGCTCCCATCCCACTCCGTGGATCGGTCCGAAACCAGTTGCACTAATGTGGGCCTGCACCTGCCCTGTTTAGAGAATGACGCAGCAGCGCGCGCTGTTATTTAGCCATTACTGTGGCTGCGGGCGCACGCAGAGCAAATTTGAGGCCCGCTTCTAGCCATCAATTATTATCACAAAGTTCTGGACCATCGCAAAACATATCAATAAAACGCGAATTCAGCACGCTCGCTGTGTCAAAAATAGACCACGTCGTGACAGAAAATCCGCAACGATGATAGGCAGTCACATGATAAATGCATGCGGTCTGACGCTTGACACCTGGTTATTTCTGGAACAAAGCAGAACGAATACTAATCAAAAGAAAAATGACCCGTCTACGACGTGGGCGGTTCTGTTTAACCTGTCGACATCATTTCGACACCCGAGCCGCTATCACACCCGGCGACCGCCGCCCCCGCTGTCCAGCCCGACACGGGCCGCCGGCGGACGGCGCCGAGCAATACCCCCAGCGCGGCGCTCCGTCAAGACCTCTGCTCCTCAACTGTCGGCCCAATATCGGCGAATAATTGAAGCCGAGATTCTTTACAGCGACCAGCTGCGAACAATGACGAACCGGTCGGTGCCGCTGGCGGTGGACCGAACGGCGGGTGCAGTGGAGCGTGCTCGGTAGCACTCGCGGCTCCGGTCGGGGCAATCACCCCGGGGTGCTACCGGCCGGAACTGGCTGCTCGTTACGCCCAGGGACCTCTTGCACCAAAATACCTAACAAGGGAAATTTCGATTCACTTAGATTTTGTTGCACCGGATATCCACTCCAAAAACACTTTCGTAACATTATGCTAGAAATTCTATGGAGCAGCCGCACATTTACGTAATGGGCTGGTGCAACAAAATTTACTTCCGTAAGTTAGCTAACTACAAAAATAGCTTGTCGATTCT
This sequence comes from Amphibalanus amphitrite, assembly GCF_019059575.1. NCBI lineage: Eukaryota > Metazoa > Arthropoda > Thecostraca > Balanomorpha > Balanidae > Amphibalanus > Amphibalanus amphitrite. Next base: position 46,783 of record NW_024881663.1, read on the forward strand.
AATTATCTGGATATTATGGTGCAAGAGGCCTCAGGCAGACGGCGCTCGCCGTCACACGCACCGCGCGCGGCAGCCGGCCAGAGCCGCGTGCCATCCGTCGCGTCGGCTGCAGACGTGCGCCGGTCGCACGCCAGGCGCGTTCGGCTCGGAAGGGCCTCGTCGCAGCACGGCGTCAACAGTGACAGCGGAGAAATGCCGTGGACTTGGCTGGAGTCTGAACGACCAGTTCACAAAGGCTGTCAAGTAAGCCACACTATCGAGCACAAAAGGCACAGAAGCCATTTGTGGGATATGATATATTTATACACCAATTGCTGTCAGAATCTACTTCATGACCAATAAAGGCAAAGTCACACCTCGATACAATAGCCTGCCGGATAACCGTTCTCTCCCGGTGGGACATTCCTTCTTCCTCAGCGGACGAAAATACCGGGACGGCGCCGAACTTCAACGTACGGCTGTTCCCGACGGTTCCGAAGGCCAGGATGGGAGATATCTCGCCGGTTCGGGTGGGCGAGCGTCAGATAAAGTACACGAAGGCGAGGGGTAGTCTCCGACCACTGCCGTCCAGAACGTGACTCCGAACAGCTCAAGGGAGTAGGGACTAATGGGGGGGGGGGGGGCATCAGTTTCGGACAGTTTCACACCATCACCATCAGTGGCGGAGGAGAGGGGACAGGGGGACGGGGACGGGACAGATGGGGGATATCGTACAGCGGCATAGAGAAAAGAGTCAGGAACGGACAAGGCAGAAAGGACAGTGACAGACAGGAGTAAGAGTATGGCACAGCGAAAAACAGGGAACGAATAAGAAACACGGGACTGCGGTGGGACAGCGAAGAGGCTAACAGCATGCAAACCGGTAATGAAGCTGGATCACGGGTGACATTTGCCATCAGTAGGGTGATCAATCTCGCCAGCGCCTACGAGACTAGCTAGCTATACTAGCGGCGACCAGACACGCTGGAACCGAGACAGTGTTTTTTAGCTGCCCACGAGACAAGCGATCCACAACGGACACTACCGCAAGACAAGCGAGACACAATGGACACCATATGGAGATCGTCAAGAGACAGTATAGCCGAGACCAACTGAGCTACTGCGGCCGAGATACGGTAGCAGAGACGCTGTGTCAGCTGTGTTGAGCAGCTGACCCGGGACGTGTTAGCGCCGGGCTCCTGGACCGGCCACACGGCGGCAACTGAGTCGGCCGTTTTCCCACTCCGGCGGCAGTGGTGATTCACGTGCGGCCGTTACTTCCCCGGGGAGACACAAATCGGGGCCGACAGGAGTTACACCGGGCGGCCGGCCGCTCTGCAATCCTGGCCGGCGCCGGCCGTCCCCGCGGCCCCTGTCCCCCGGGGTAAGCTGCCTCCTTCACTGAATAACGCCGCTCGTTGGCGAAAATGAGCAGCCCAGTCACGTCGCGACGGTCAAACGCAATGTAAAATTCGGGGAATCTGTTCATTATGCAGGCGCACGCACATTAATGACGTCGGTTAAGTGCATTTCAAGTAGTTTGAGAGTCGGAGGATAACTTTAACCCGCGCCCCGCTGGGCTATTCGGCAATCGAAAGCTCTCAACAAGGCGGATCTTAAGAGCCCAATTTTTTTTGCTTAAGTAGGTCAGAGGTCAGGTAAAGGTCAGGTCAAGGGTACAAAATGTAAGTTTCTACAGTATCGGCCTTCCACCGTAGTTGCCGAAGAATGGACTGAGACTGATTGCCCAAAACGTGTTCTTAGACTACAAAGACAATATTCGTTGCACACATTGTCATTCAAAGGTCAAGGTCAAGGTCAGGTCAGGTCAGGTCAGGTCACCAAAAACAAAATATAGAAAAGGGCATGTGCGACACATGTTTTATGGGTCATTTTACTCATGGAATTCAATAGGCACACTCAATAAGTGATATGGACCACCTCTGGATGAATTTCAGGTCGAGGTCAGGTCAAGGTCAGGTCAACTGAGGTCAAATTTTGAAGTTGGTTGTTAAGGCCTAAAAAGGTGTCTATCCGATGCAGTTTTTCACGGCGAATCGAATGGTGCTATTTTTGTTTCCGTACGAGGTCTAGAACTTCCAAAAAAATCATTTAAAAAAAAATTGTGTGTCGTGACGTCATAAAATTTTGAATAACTCCCACATTTTTGAACCGATTCTTCTAAAAATTGGTATGTAGGTGCACATAGACCACTTCTTTGACATATATTTCGTTTTTTTTGATAAACTCAAAATTTTGGATTTTATAAATATTTTCCCAAAAAAGTCAGTTTTTTGGAAAATTTTTGGCCAAAATCCAAAATTTTCAAAACCCGAGATAGCCATTTGATAGACAAAGTGAAACCACGTATAACCTTTTTTGTTACGTCTTGATTTCTTTAAAAATGAAGATGTTAGCGGCGTTTGAAATTTTGCCGTTTTTGAGGCGAAAATGGCGAACATGACGTCACTAAAACGTCAATTTCTCAAAAATTTCCCGACAGATTTCGCTCAAATTTTCAGGGAACGTGTAAAATTGATGTATGATAAGGTACTGAAAGTTTGACGTCGCTGGCGTAACGCGTTTAGAAGTTATTGGCGAAAAACGGGAGGGGGGCAGATTCTGCCCCCCCCCAGCGGGGCGCGGGTTAACTGGCACCATTGGTGTCTAATCAAACCTTCAGAAGAAAATTGACGGACTGCGTGTGTGTTCTATGGCGACGCGAGACAGGGAGGGAGGCAACGGTACGCCAACGGCCTTCCATCACATCAAGGCAGACTACTTAAAACAATGCATAAGCATGAGCTTCCCAGCCGCCGCCCACGCCATCCGATCAGATGCGAAGCCTATGATGGTTAAGCCTCAGTATGGGACGGTTCACCGCTAGACTGACAGCATCCACCCCATCTCTATGCATGAACTGATCAACCACAAGCTGCTTCGTTGCCTGGGACACTTAAAAATAGAGCCCTTAAATTCAGCGGCATACGCTATGGTAAGGCATGGCGCTATGGGAGGGCATATGCCCCTGATGACCCCTGGAACCGCCAATGAAAACCATGGATCGTATTTCATAGCAGCCATTTCCACTGCAACCATACTTGCTTACATGCTTAGATGTTTTATGCTGATTGCCACGCCAGCGATGGTGCAGGCGTATTATGATGATTATTTTGACCGAAAAGCAGGACCGCTGAAAGCTACCAGAGTTATTGAGCACTTCCTTGCGCGATCACGCCTTGGGCAATCGGTTCATAGGTTGGGTTTACGAGCTAGTGGCCATTGCACCATGAGTGAATCGATGCCATACTGCAGGGTGAAAGGCGGGCCTATTGACAGGACGGCCGGTCGAACAGAGGCCATAGATCGGTCAGCAATGCAGCAGTGTGTTACCAGCGGTACGCCCACCCACTCGCCTGTCTACACCAGGGACGGCGCCAGCCACCGAATGGAATACATAATCGAGTTGGTTATAATTCGCCGCCTGCCGTCGCGCCGCCCGCCCACGCCGGCGGCGAGCTGCGGGCTCGGCGGCGCGAGGTCCCCCAGGCAGCACCGTTCCCAGTTTGGTAACCACCTCCAGATCTGTAACCGAGTGGCAGTGACGGGGACAGGTCACTGTAGCCAAGGGCGGAGCCTGCCATTTTTCCCCACCAATAAGCGTTTTGCCCGATTAGATGATTTGCACGACTTTGTTGCTTTGCAAATCAATAACTGAGGAGCTTTGGAATGTCTATGTAATGCAAAATGTTACATCTGCAATGATAGAAAGTGATTCAGTGTTCATTCAATTCAACTTGACAATCGGACAGTGTGTGGTTTGATATCTGTTTGCCCCACCAACTTCCCCGGAAAAGCCCCAACCATGACTGTAACCACCTGTATGTCAGTGACAGGCATGGGCCGCTGTAACCCAGTCGAGCAGTGACAGAGTTGGTCACTGTAACCCAATGTCTGTCAGTGACGGGAACGGTCACTCTAGCCCAGTCTGGCAGTGGCGGTCACTGTAATCGAGTGTCTGGCAGTAATGGGGGACGGCCACTGTAACCCACTGTCGGTGACGGGGGACGTGCCGACGCCCGCGCGCTCCGAATACATCCCACCACTCTCATTCCAGAGTCTCCCCGACCGGCTGTCGGCAGAACAAGGAGCCTGTCGCCGCCAGATCTCCCAAAGGGCAGAGCCGCAGCTGCCGGAGACAAGGTCAGCCGAGCGAGCCGGCGCCGGCCGACCGGCCGAACCGCAGAAACAGGCTAACAATGTAATAGAACTGGGATAATGGAGTGTCACAGACAGATCCCAGCTCGGGAACGACATAGGCTGCAAGAGCCAGCAAGGTTTAAATATATCGCGAGCTCTCGGTGCTGTTACCGATTGTGAATTGAAACGGTTGTTCAGGTGACCTATTGATGTCCCAAAAGCAGCATCAATGATAGAAATGCAGACAAATAATGAACCTCAAAAAGGCAGGCAGACGTGATCTAAGGCAAAAGCCAATCACAATGTTCACAGAGCTTAATGAAAGTACTTTTCGGTAAATAACGCCATCACTACTGGCAGTGGAATAGTTTAACAAGCAATCTTCAACATTAAAGTAATTAACAATAACCCGTAATTTTAACGTGCATCGTGTTTTATTTCTTGTATTTTTGTAGTCTTGTTATTTTCAATGATCACCAACAGGCCTACGCCCAATTACAGGTGAAGTTGCGCTTGAAACAATCGAGCAAGTTTAACTGCTCAAAGGCAGTGTTGTTTGCACTCAACAGCGTCGAAACACTTCACCGCTCGTGAATAAGGTATGAGAAACCCATTTAATAGTTATCTACCAGTTAGGAGCGGAGGCTGTCAGCCCTACGCCGGCCCTCCCACAGGCGAAGACGTTCAGCGGCCGCCGGGGGGCCGCGAACATTCTGAACCACCGAACCGGGGCTCCGCTGCCGCACCGGTCGCCAGGGACAGGAGGTATACCGAACCACCGCACCAGTCCCTGCTGGCGCCGCACCGGCCGCCAGAGCTGACAAACTCAATTCAAATGCAAAATCGATCCTGCGCCGCGGCGGTCTCCGTCGACGGCCGGAACGCAGCCACCGGCGGGTGGGCTGCTTTGATGGGCCGTTCCGACGCTGACGGGATATCGACCGCCACTGCAAGGTCGTGAGCGATGGCCGAGGACTGGGGCGGCTCCGGTATCTGCACGGCTCGACCTGACCCCGGAGGAGTCCGATCCGGGCCGGGATTTGCAGCAAGCCAATAATCAACCACCAGTATTTAACATGCACAAGAAAAGTTTAAAGTTTGGAAATTAAAAATTCATATTCGTTAAAAATATCGCTTTGCATCTGAGTGAAATCACTGATACCATGAAGTTATTTCAGGTCTCAAAATATCAGCATGTGGGTTTTATGTGAGCTCAGGATGAAAACTATCGATACATAAGCCGGCTCACGAAACGATTTAAGATCTCGTCCTTCCTTGTAACTCTCATTGCGTCAAAAGGCGGACCTTAGTTGCACCAATGTGAAAAGAATATCTATCAAAGAATGGGATATAGATTCTAAGATAACAGAATGACTAATGCGAATATGTGGGTGATCCTATACCCTACGGAGTAATTGTTTCATCCAACTGCAAGCGCCGCATACGAGATACATATCTATCGAACGTATGAGGGAACACCATTTGGGACGTATTTGGGAACACCATGAGGTTGATGCAAAGCATTTCACTCTTTGCACCACATCCCAAACAGTAAGAAATAACATCCTAGCCACCGCGACGCTTCCCAAAATCGGGGCTGCCCGCACGATCGCAGCGGTTCGCATCCCAGCAGGGCGGTAGAGTGTGCCGCAGCGCAGTCGTGTTTAGCGGTACAGTCTACCAGTGCAGTGAGCGCCGCAGCGCGGCGCGGCGGACGGTGCAGGCCAGTCACTGCTGTCACGCCGTATCGGTAACTATGGGTCTGTTACAGTCGCACTTCCTAACACCTCTAAACTCCTCCAAGAGCAAGATAGAGGAGGTTGGAGCAGTGCCCTTCTTGGCTTTGTAGGGGCTAGAGCTGCCACTGGAACAGGGAAGCAATCTTGGAGGAGTTTAGAGGTGTTAGGGAGTGCGACTGGAACAGACCCTATGTGGGCAGTCAGTCCTATAGCGTACGTAACTTTATGTGGCATGTCGCGAAGACAGAGCGGGCGGGTTTTCGGTCATACGCGCAGCAAAGGGCGCAGCAAACGGCAAACGGCGGTGCAGCAAACGGCAAACGGCAACACAGAGGACTCCACAGAGGAGCTTGTGCGACAAAAAATGTCATTGAGCAAAAGGCAATCATAAACGACAGTGACAGTGCGACCTTTTCCTGAATGTGCAGTTTTTGCTGCTAAGACGCAATAAAGAGACTTCAGCCCGAGCACTGCAATCATATTTCAATCACGATAATAGAGGAAGTTTTCATCCAATATAGTGCGTCAGTCAAGCTTAGGGCCGTCATTCGATTTCTTGGACCAGTCATTCAATCGATCAGCATCCGCAAATATGATTTGCTCTCTCTGCACGCCCGGCATCTGGTCAAAGGTCAGGCTAAATAGCGATTTATATCAAATCGCGAATGAAAAGACCAAAAAATCTCGTCTTGTTCCTCACATACACGTAGATCACAGCAGTGCACCTAACCAGGAAAATAACTGAAAGAAACACGCAGCCATGGGTTTCCCCTGATACGCGATGAGCTGGAACCGACCTGGACGGGGGCCTGTGACAGGAACAAACAGCTTTCAATCTGGCATCGCCAGCTAAAGGTCAGCTCACGGCGACGGTCACAGACGGGCGCGATAGGTGCCGACGGCGGAGGGCCGTGGGGCTCCGGAGGGGGTGCGACTGATAGACAGCCTCCAATCCTACAGTTACCCGTACTTCTGCCGCACTGTGTGGATGGATGCGGTCAGTCAGCGACCTCGACAAACTGACCTCATCTTTGAGCAAGGAAAGGAAACGATGGATGAAAAAAAACTCCAATAGCGACAAACTGAAGCCCAAAGTTAGCTTTACCAGCCTCAGGAACTGTGTATAAGCTCGTAGTAAGATATACGACAGACGTTTCTCCGTAGACAGGATGCTGGACCGTAGATCAGATATCCGTATAGGTACCTACTATGCATTTCAGACCCCATGAGACCCTAATTTTCGGCGATAATTTATTTATTATTTGTCCAATTTGCTTCAAATTTTCACAGTGCACATTTCAGCTCAAGCGCCAATTTTCGTCAATATGGTCTCTTAACAAAATATCAAATTTTAGGGTACTTGTCGTTGCCTCGTAATGTTAAAATCGGCTCCGTAAATCCGTCAGTGGAGTAGAGGCTATCCGTGCGTAGGTGTGACGTCACAAACACGTGACCATTAAGCTCCGCCCTCCCGGCGGACGGGGTAGTGACCTTGGCCGGTCAGTCGGCTGCGTGGAGCGGGCGGGGCAGTAGCTGTCGCACCGGGGCGGCTCGCATGGACCGTAGCTGCCGTGCAGTTGTCGTTGCAGCCGTAACTTCATCGAATGAGCTAAATAACGCGCATAAGTGACGCACCAGCTGAAGCCCTCGACTAATTGTATCTATCACAAATGTACGTACACCTTGTTCAGTCACAAAAAATATATTTCCACACAAGATTCGGGGCTTGTGAAAAACGCGCATAAAAGACGCTGTTGATTTCAAATGATTGCGTAAGATTATGTATCGCGTCAGACTACGTCAAAATTGCAAAACAGAATCACCATTAACAGGATGCAATTTACGTGTTTGATATATACAATTTGATTAGGAATGTATGCCGGCGTGATCGATTTATATCATCCCGGTGCAACTAAGCATTGAACACCTTCAGGACTAATCCATTTGATCATCGACTTAGGTTGAGGAGGTCGCCAGACTAAATTTGCACCCAGACTCCAGAGCTTGTGTGTTGAAATGCAAACATGAAAAGTAAAAGCCTAGAGATAGTTACCTCACCATTGAGGACATACCTACTGTTACTTAAGTTTTACAAAAAAAAAGATACGAGTTTATTGATGATCGTTCTCGTGTAGTGCCCAACGTTCGCCTGCCACATTGCTATTTCTTTTTGTGCACGTCTTAACAATATAACACACACATGACACCGCGATAAAGGCCATTTCTACCATACGACACATTACGCTTCTGCCCCACCCGGCGCCCCGCACTGCTTCACGAATCACGAATACGGTCGTTTCGCTGGAGCGATGCCCCAGCCCCAGGCAATCGGCCGTGCCCGAGACTCTTCAACCTACTTTGTTGCTTTCTGCGCCTTCCTCAGAAACATTTATTGACACTGCCAAATATAACAATATTTTTGGGTCAAGCAGAGGCTTACACATGATCTTATAGGTAATCGGGTAGTGACCTGACCCAACCTGACGATGAGATAGGTGCAACTCCGGCTTAAATAAATGTTCAGAGTCCAAGAGTCTATCCATCTTTCCTTCTACGGCCGGTTCCGTTCCAATAGATCCTACCTTGATTCTGATCATTCTGAATATTCTGAGCTGGTTCGACGTTTAAATACCAAAATAAGGTGAAGAGGATACCAAATGCCCTCAAACGGATAATTTTTTGGCTTTCGACCCGAAACAACTTTGCCAGCTTCACTTGTCTCCAGTATGTGGGCCCTCTCCGACCTCTCCGCGGTGCTGACACCGACTGAAGCGGCGTAGACCCATCGCGGTCACGGCCAGTGGGCGGGGTTTAGTTGGGCCCGGCGCAACGTGATTGGCCAGTGCTCCTATCCAATCCGGTGCGGTAGCGAGCGAGCCTCTATCCGGGTGCAAAAACTGATTAACATTACGAGCCAACGACAAGTGCTCTAAATTTTGATATTTTATTAAGAGACCATATTGACAAAAATTGGCGCTTGAGCTGAAATATCGTGTGCCAAAATTTCAAGCTAATTGGACAAATATTGAAGAAATTATCGCCGAAAAGCAGGGTCTCATGGGGTCTGAAATGCATAGTACTTTATCACAAAAAGGAGACAATGCTGCAGGCTAAGCTTACAATAATGATAGCATTAGCCATGTTATAGGACCAATACTACAAACATATCAAATATTATTGATACATACACCAATGTAGCCGTCCTAAAATGCAAAAATGAAGAATGCTTGTACGCAGTATCTCCACCATTGCCCCAGTAATTGGGAAAAATCATTGCGGTATCAGTGCCTTGGCTTTGGAAATTTACCAGAAGTACCCAAATTGCCAATAAGCCCGATGAAAACATACCTACGTGCATTCCACAGCCTATAAAAAACGCAGGATTGGGTTGCTGACATCACATGCCATCGGAATTGGTTACAGCGAAAAATCACTAGCGGCCCTCTAGCTCCCTACTGGACAGTGCGGCTCCATTTTCGGCTCAAACTATCTTGACATGTCCCAGAGGTGGCAACGTGAGAGGAGGTCGGAACACCCCGGCGATAAAATTGGTGTTTACGTTCGAGCCTTAGCAGTCAATGCTACCGCTGAAGGCGTGGTGGGTCAATATTACGCGGTCGCGAAGCCACAAAACAGTACTGATCGCGGATAAAAGGAAGAATAAAGACAAATGTGTTGTCGATACTACGACAGTGCACTTTGGTCAGTTTATCTAAAAAGGTGTATGTAATCGAGCCATTGCAATGCAATGATGAGGGATGGAAAATGTGTCATGGCGGAAAAAAACAAAGAATGATATGTAATGAAAAATGGTAAAGAAGGATTGAGCGAGGATATGGAGGGGAAGAGATGCATGGCGGGAAGGGAGAGGGGAGAGATATGCGAGACTAAGAGAAATAAATAAATCAAGGGATTTTTAGAAGCAGCAACTTCCTGTCAGATTGCGCTGTGGTCTCCAAGAGCTTGCCACCAGCCGTGGCAGCCAGGCCATCCAGTGCCACCACTGGCAATCTATAAGACCTGACACTGCCCGCCATCCAGGCTCTGGCTATTTACGGTACTGTTCCCTAGGGTGCCGCTCTAACCCTCTCTCGCTCTCTCACAGGTTGCCACACCGCCTACCTATCAGCCACCTCTGTGGTGGACGGGGCAGGTCGCCGGTGACCTCGCCTCGCCACGGTGACCTCGCCACACTGCCGATCGGGAGCGATCGATGTGCCCGGCGTCGTGCTCTGCCCGGCCCGCACGAACCATAGCCGCCGGTCTCATTATAACACCATTGCGCTAGTCGCCAGTGGTCACCGGCCTTACGACCTGTGTCCGCCTGCGGTCCCTCTCTGACGAAAAGTTAAGGCAATAATCTACTTTCAATATGGAGTTTTAAAACCGAACTGACAGTTTTGTATGTTGAGCAATTCCGAAATCTATACGTTTTATCCTGAATGAGCCATTATTTGAACGAAATGGACATTGCCAACATTAATGCAAAATGTTAACGCCGAAACAACGTCATAGGGAACTCCCCCCAGTCCAATTATGTCTGCGAAAACGATATGTACGGCGAAACTGAAGGTCATATGCCCAAACATAAGCTCTAACCTTTTAGGAATATCACGCTGATAGCAGATGAAACTGCTTGCGGAATGTGCCGTTGGGGTTTTTGAGAGGGTATTTCGTCAAGCGGCTGAACACATATTATATAACTTTGTGGGTCACGACATACTAATTAACATACGAGAAATCAGGGAATAGCGGCAAACAAGGTACATACGTGCTGAACTAATTCGACTTATTCGACTTGCTGGAACTCCAATGACCTCTGCTGATCAGCCGACTGGCACGAGTTTCGGCCGCCTTTGTCTGCACACAGGTGCCAGATATGGAAACGGGTGAAACTTTCCTCTGAAATCCTCGCGTTCAGGCACCGCTGCGACCTGGCGACCACCATTAACCTTTCCAAAATAAGACCACTGAAACATGCCTCAGCGGTTCGGGATAAAATAGCATGTCAATGTGACTTTCAACTATGTATGTCGAGCAGACGAACAGACGGCAGCACCAGGTTCAAAAGGTCTGGAGGTGACGCAAGTTCGCGAAGAGCGGACATATAGCGGCCAGTCGCAGCGGCCTGCCCCAGCGCAGGTTCATTACTGGGCCGTGAGGCCGTCAAACTCTGTCAGCCGGATTAGACGGCTACAAACCCAAAGCTCGGCCCGCAATACTGCGGTATCAGCGCGGGGCGCCCCCGGCCCCGTCTAATTCCTGCTATCTCCGAGCTCGTGGCCGCGACTGGCCGGATCAGTGCCGATGAAATTTTGGCCCGGGCTCGGGCTGCCAAAAGCCGCCCGCTCCCCACTCCGTGCTCGGTACGGCTCGGGTAGCCGTGGCACGACCTCACGCTGCCCATACCAATGTGTCCGACAATGGACGTCCGGTGGCGCGGAACACCTGCACATACAGGCCGGCACGAAATAAAGTTATGGAGTTGGGACTCCATCCACTACTGTTACCTATGGTTTTAGCACTCGGAACAGTCGTCTGGTGTTGGTAGAATGGGGGTCGCTAAAATTCATTGTTTGCGAGGCAGCCCAGGGAGGGAGGAGAGAGCAAGAAAAAAAGAAAGAACGAAAGAAAGAAAGAAAGAAAGAAAGAAAGAAAGAAAGATAGAGAAAGAGAAAGAGAAAGAGAAAGAGAAAGAGAGAGAGAGAGAGACTAGAGAGAGAGAGAGAGAGAGACTAGAGAGAGAGAGAGAGAGAGAGAGAGAGAGTGAGAGAGAGAGAGAGAGAGAGAGAGAGAGAGAGAGAGAAAGAGAAAGAGAAAGAGAAAGAGAAAGAGAAAGAGAAAGAGAAAGAGAAAGAGAAAGAGAAAGAGAAAGAGAAAGAGAAAGAGAAAGAGAAAGAGAAAGAGAAAGAGAAAGAGAAAGAGAAAGAGAAAGAGAAAGAGAAAGAGAAAGAGAAAGAGAAAGAGAAAGAGAAAGAGAAAGAGAAAGAGAAAGAGAAAGAGAAAGAGAAAGAGAAAGAGAAAGAGAAAGAGAAAGAGAGAGAGAGAGAGAGAGAGAGAGAGAGAGAGAGAGAGAGAGAGAGAGAGAGAGAGAGAGAGAGAGAGAGAGAGAGAGAAAAGTAAAGAGACAGTGAGAGAGGGAAAGAGAGAAAGAGAGAGAGCGAGAGAGAGAGAGAGAGAGAGAGAGGGAGAGAGAGAGAGAGAGAGAGAGAGAGAGAGAGAGAGAGAGAGAGAGAGAGAGAGAGAGAGAGAGAGAGAGAGAGAGAGAGAGAGAGAGAGAGAGAGAGAGAGAGAGAGAGAGAGAGAGAGAGAGAGAGAGAGAGAGAGTTTGAAACAAGTGCTTACTACCCTCAAACATTCTGCTTTAATGCGGCTAGATCTGCACTGCACCGACCTACTTGCAAAAAGAGGTTTACTGCCCTGTTTACATCCAAAGAGCAAAACAAAATAATTGAGAAAGTCAGGATATCCTCAAATGATGGCGGAAGTGTGGCGTAGGGAACGCAATGATGCTGCCTAATGAGTTGAACTGAATGTTTGCAAGCTAAGCGACGAAAGTGCTGTCGCAATGTGCACTTATTGTGCAATTATACCTAAACAAGTGTGAATTATTTAGAGGAAACAGCCCATTATGAAAGGCTATTTTAATTCGAACTGCAAACTCCCTAAGCACAGAAGATAATCAATATTCAATTTCATGTTGTCTTAGTGCAATGCACATCACCGTTTCAGATTATGGTTGCAGCATGCGAGCATTATTGACAGCAGTACGGCATGACGATGTCACTAGCCAAATATATTACGCAATACCATTGTAGAGCGAAAAAGATCTGGCCGCCAACGACTACAGATGTGGCTAAAGTAACTCGAAAATGGCTCTTCAGCGCGGAACAAACGCAGCCCTGTTACGGCTAAAAGAATATGGCGAGGCAGCCACCTCGGCAATGTAACCGGAAATGACCGAGGGGAAGAAGGCGGCAAGATGGTCTGACCACAATCATGGTATAGCCGAATACCATACACCGACCAGACATCGCCCAAGAACGGTCACAGAACTGTCACAGAACCCAACGGTCACGGAACGCGACATGGCCCGGGAACAGACACGACGCGCGGCACAAAGGGCCGCAGTCTGGGAGGACACCAGTCGAGCAGAAAAACCGAGTGGCATCGATTGGCCGGCGGCTTGGCCACGGTGGCGGCGCGCCGGTCGCTAAGAGCGACACCACTCGTCGGCAGCGATAACACCCCGCGGCGGCGCACTATGGTTGGAAACGGCCTCACGGATGGCCGTGGGCAATTTCGGAATATATGTATATTTGGGGTGTCATTCTGTTGGAAATTGATGAAATGTTTTGAATTGGGCAGAAAAAATTATTTAGTTGCGCATTTAGTCTCCATTATTGTACGTGGAATCGGGAGTTTCTGATAGTGGCTTTTTTAGTGCGCCGTCAAAGGTTTAAACAACCGCGCTGGTGATAGCATGTGGAGTACCTCCATGACGTTGTAAAACTGGATTATTATATATCAAAATAATCCTTGTTATGTTGGCTATCGAGTGGAGTGACTCTTTTTCCCATGCGTGTTCAAAATCAGGAACGGCATTGCATTCTGTTTGCAGTGTCACCACAGCAATATTTGCAAAATTACGTTTATGTTTCATTGGACATACAAAAAGTTCTCCATCGACCTCCATTGAGCTTTTTGGCAGAATAAGTCTCTGTTCAATTCTGCGTAAGGGGAACGTAAAAGCAGACTGCGCACTTGTGCGCAAAATCGTCCGTGAAGCTTCATCACCCGAGGCGTACCTACCCGTCGCTTCGTTAGCACCAGGTCGGCTCGTCAGTCTTGCAATCGCTTATCCTTATAAATGATGGTAAGAAGCAGGGTTGCGGAGTCGTGGTGGCGCCAAATCCGACTCCGACTACGACTCCGACTCCTGACTCGTTGCCATGACTCCGGCCGACTCTGTCTCCGACTCCGGACCCCTGCCAGTGTTTCGGAGTCGTGATGGAGCTGTTCCGATTCGGACCGACTCCGACTTCCACTGCGGGCTCCTGACCGACCCCGACTCAGACTCCGACTCCTGGCTCGTTGCCACGACTCTGGGCGACTCTGACTCTGACTCCGACTCTGACTCCGACTCTGACTTCGACTCCGCACCCCTCGTAAGAAGTAACTGCTCGCCGCTGCACCTGGAGTATGGATATCGTGCAAACGTGTGTGGATATCCTGGAGTATGGATATGGATATCCACCGACAGAGCAGACATACAGACATGCTGTAAACGCCATTACACTGTAAATACCATGGCAAATCAAATGGCTATCTATGGTTTTTGATCGTCGTTCTACATTTCCCAAAATCTTGAACTGAATGTTGGCAATTTCTCGTGACTACTTCACGACCATGATGCATGCATTTCTGAAATTGATCTGTTTTCAACCAGCCACGTACTCGTATGATAAAATGAATGTCACCATCGTGTTCTACGCCCAAAAGTACCCATAAAACATGTGTCATGCATGGGCTGCGAATAGGTACCAGTTTTAATTTTCGGGGTTATGTGCTTACCTGATTGACCTGACTTTGACCCTGGCCAGTGGCCTATGTTTGACTGACCCCTACATTGATCTCACACTCTTTTAGCACTTATATGAAGGGTTGTGACAGTTGTGACAGTTGTGACAGATTGTTTAGGACCAACTGATGACTGAATTTATTTAGGACCAACTGATGAGTGATGACGATATAATCGAAACGCGAAACGCGAGGCACCGATTGCGAGGTTCTACAGTCCGTGCTACTGAAAGCCCGATTTCAAGTGTTTGACCTGACCTTGACCCGACCTGTGACCTCGAAATTCAACTTTAAAGTATTCATGTGAATCGTCTCGTCGCGTTCTTCTTTCGTTTGCCGCGCCTCGTGCGTTTCGCTGCGCCTATTTGTTCGCGAGTTATCGGCTGGGGGCGTTGAACGCCCCCCCCCCCGGCAACGGTGGATGGGGAAATACCCCAGCAACTGCCGGGTTAATCTGATCTGACGCATGTTTTGTCATTTGATCGTCATTTTATTTCTCACTTTTTTGCCCAATCCAAAAAAAAAAATCATAAATACTCTTTCTCCAAATTTTTTACCCTTAATGACCAATAGTAAGACACTGTGCGTCACTACGTTGATATTTCTCGCCCTAAAGCATAACAACAATATCCATTCAGTAATAGCAGTATTCAAAACATGTTCAAAATGCCTCGCGATATCGATAACATAACGAAAGACATAGGCGACTTATAACATACTTGCAATGATGACGTCACACACGCGTGACGTGACGTGACCTCGTCATTTCTGAGTTACTATATGATGCACGAAAGACACTGGTAGACCTATGCAAAGTTTCATCGCAGTCGGTCTACGCATTAGCAAGTTATGGGCAAAACATTTTTTCGCGTTGACCCCCGGCCATCCGTGAGGCCGTTTCCAACCATAGTGCGGCGCCGGCGGTGCAAAAACAGCACCCGCCGGGTCAATGGGGAGCCTCTGCGGCCCGTCCGACCGCGCTAACCAAACACGCCGCGCACCGGAACGCCGTCTGACCTCTGCGCCAAGATAGGGGAAATGTCACGGACGCACGTCCAGGACTCGGGTCACACGGAGAAGGTAAAGAGCGGGTTGGTCGCTAGGTGAAAATAGCTACAGAGCAGAGCCGGAGTCGCCTGAACTCACATAATACAGAACAATAAAAGGTGACACCCGAGACTTGCAGCCTCTACCCCACCAAAAGTAGAGGTCAACCACCATATTGTCTGAATAGACTCAGCTCCAGTGAGGTCATGCTCCGTCTTGGTCGCAAATGGTTCGGTCTGCCCGAACCGGGTGGCTCACCGGTCACACCTGGGACTGGGTGAACCGTTAGTACGGAGACACCGTCACCAGGCGAGTGTGACTGGTACTTCAGATGAGGGAGGGTTACGCCCCGGCACCGCTGCTGGGAAAGCACCTCAGCAAGTCATTACTCGAAGGAATCAGTAAAAATGGTTTATATTCTATCTCATAATACATACAGTTGGTAGATAGTATTGCAAATTCAATTGATACTTCATTGAACTGGTTGATAAGCTCCTTTATCGAAATCCAATGAAAACCTTTTAAAATACCATGTCGTTTACCATGCGGATTATGCAACAGGCGACACCAGAATCGACCCACTCATCAAGTAATAAACATATAATAGGAATGAATAATTAACTTTTGTTCAAAACAAAAGGAAACAAACCAGCAATCTGATGCGATAAAAATACCAATAGATACTTACGGCTGATTACAACTGTAACAAACACTCTCATATGGTGATTACAACCATTCCACGCAAAACGTAGGGACGACGCATTTCAGTATGCTTAATTCCCCATATTATTTACTGTCCAAAGGATATCGTAGCCATCTACAGCAAATTACGCCGCTATCAAGTCCTGACCCTGGGTACGTTTCAGGGTCAAATGTTTCCCGTGCCACGTGAAGCCCGACATCAAGCCCGCTGCCGATCACGCCTTGGTGACGATAACCGATCAGTGTCGATAAAAGCACATTACCTACCGCCCCCAAACCATTCAGCGTGGCAGCTACAGACGGGACGGGGGAGTCCGATCCCGCCCACACCGAATCAGCGCGAGCCGCCCCCGCCCGCAGTCGTAGTGTAGGGATGCGGTCGGTCAGTCTGCGATCGATGGCGGATCAAAGGCGGTTTCCTTCAGTCTCACCCGGAGCCACAGTTGGCAGACGGTGTCATCGGGAACTCAGAGCATGACGCTCAGACTGCATGCCTGATCAATGCGTTCAGCATTGTCAGTGTTTCTGGTTTTTAAGCAGTCGAAGCACCACATTACGGGCAACGGCTAACATAAACATAACGAAGCCCCCTGAACAAAAAAGTGACTTGGACGGCAAGTTTTAATGGGACACGAATTGCTATGACCCTGCCCTAAGGATGCAGTCAGCAGCGCCCTTCCATAGGGATACTGACAGCTGCGGCCCTACACTAGTGGCACAGACTGCCGTGCTGCCCTACCTCACATTATCTTTCATTTAAAGCTTAACACTATCTTAAAGTTCGTATGGATTTGCGATAGTTAGTTTGGATAGCGTCACTGTTCTAATTTAATTTCATCTACCAATTTACACAGCCGACTGCTCATGCCGGGCAGGCCCAAACCAAGGCAGCTCTCTCGGGTGCCACGGCGACCCAGCGCGGCGTCCGATCCATCTGTTATCAGACAATGGCCGCGGCGATGGCTCACGACGTGGCACGTAAGGTGGGGTCATTTATAACCGGTGGCCGGCCGGGACACCAGCGCGGCGGCGCCGGTCCGGTCCGGGGGCGGTGTTACTGTCCGGGCCGAGACCGCAAGGGAGGGGACCGAGAGGTGGCACTCGGAGGCCGCAACGACGCCCTACCACATAACTTATGAGCTAGTAGAAAACTATTCAGAAGCGTACCATTATCAACTGCACCATGCCATGTGATCAGCGTGCCCCACTATGGATCACTGGAATCTATGGAGAGACTCAGTGCAACCCATGCACCTTACGGCCATGCGGTGCCCTTCTCCATCCAACAGTTCATCGTAAGGCGCCGTCCCATCCTCCTATCCTGTTCAGAAGATCACAGGGAGGCATCCCATCCCTTCCGGCTGACCAAAGGACGCCATTCCATCCTATCCAGCAGATCGCTGACCACCGTGATCTCACCCGGCATCCCATAAGGCGGCTGGCGGCGCCTCACTCTGTTCAGCCCGAGCCGACATTGACATGCAGCCAATGTGATGCCTCCCGGTAATACCCAATTACGCTGGGCGAATTCGATTCAGTTAGGTCGGATGCTGAATATCAAGGCGATGCACTACTCGGAATACCATGAAATGGTAATCTGATTGACAGCATAATATGCGTCATCAAACAGTAAATTAGCATAGAAAGTAACAGACTCACATGAAAAGTAACATAAAAGCAGAGTAGCATAATTGAAAGGAATACAAAATCAGTTGCATTTTCAACTTTCAGTCTGATGTTTTACACGTGGACTTCCGTAGTTCATTCCGTCCGCCCAGTAGCTCAAGAACGTCAGATTACCAGTGGCGAGACCTCCGGTTCAACTCGCTTTGGCGCTCGATATACTCGTACTTGGTCTCAAAATACGTATGGAGGGGGATGGAAAATGGTTGTTGGAAGCAGCTGCAGCCACTTGAAGTTGGTAAGTCGGATGAGGCGTGTCCGGCCTTGTCAGCACTTAAAACTTTAGCCTATAAATTATCCAAATAACGTGAAATTACCCGATCGGACGGCGGACTTCAGGGTATGCGGAAAAGGATCTGCTCAGGGCGGGTCATTGCGTTGTAAATCTGCCCATCATAGTTTGCCGCTATCATTGGAATTACCCTTAGATAATATAAAAATATATTTTCGAATAACATTGCTACATCACAGAAGACCTTCACTCCCACTTTTGAAAGCAAGGTTTCAGTTGGTGAGTCAGAAGAACCAAACATTGTCAAGCACAAAAAAACATTTGCTTGAACGAGTCGACATCGCACGGGTAAACAATTTCCTCCGTGGGCCGTCTGGAGGCCATTTCCGCTCCGCAGGACCTCTGATGATGCCCGCCGTTGCCCGTTTCCATCCCACTGTTGCCCGTTTCCATCGAGCTCGGTCCCAGGACGCTGGGCGGCGCCCCAGAAATAGCCGATAATGACGTTTTTGTGCCGGGCAGAGCCGAGCCATATTACCACCATTAGCTGCAGCAGGTGCGCGGCCCGGGGAGAGGGGATGCAGCTCCGGGGGCTGGGGAGCCACAGGAGAGAGAAATAGGGGAGAGTGGGGCACATTCGTGCATGGGGCACATTCGTTTTCAGCAGTTTATGGGAACACGAGTGACTGCACGAGCTCAAGGTAAATTATGGAAATATGTCTATCATTGCCGCCCTTCGTTCACCGTAGAAGACAACACTGTACCTGCTGTCATGCTTGATAAAAACGCAAATTTGTAATATTCGTGAGCTTTCCAAACTTTTCTCATATCATCCATTTTCGTGATCCTGACTCGGAAATGTGGTTCAGCTTTTCAAAATTGGGGGTGAAGAAGCCCACTCTATTCACGGAACTGCTGCAAACTTGTTTGTTGAAAAAGTGTCATTTTTTCAAAAAGAAATTTTGAAATATATTACTAATAACGTTGTGGGGCAGGTTCGTGTACGCACTGCCTGGGGGCACATTCGTGCATATTTTTTTAAGTTTTTGCGATTTATGACTTTATCTGTAGTAGGTTTCTCTAATGACGCTCGCCTGACTCAGTCTCGACTGCTTGCGACGTCGTGACGAGCAATTCACGCGAACTTGGCGAGGTCACGGAGGCCGGCAGTTGGCACATTCTTGTTGGCCAGCCCATTGTTTCTACATTTGTTGTGCAATGCATTCTTGTCGAAAGGAATCAAGTGAAATGACCCCCTGCCAATTTCCTTTGGTAAATTTCTGGTGATGCCCGGTAATTTCTCGAATTTTGCAGGGTGAACGGAAGTGCCCCATCTCTTGAACGAATGTGCCCCATAGGTGGGGCAGTTTCGTGCAAATGTTCAGAGTTAATAAAAGTCATTTTTTCTAATGGAAACAATAATTTTATAGGATAACTTTTAAAGAGGAAAACTATCTGCAATAGTTCCTTTCCATACTACATGGAACAATTTTTACATACAATCAACAATTTTGCCATTGCACTAACCAAAGAACAGATATATGGGTTTATCAATTTTTTGCACGAATGTGCCCCACTCTCCCCTACGGCTCTAGGGGGAGATGAAGGCACCACAGCCCAGGGAGATAGGGGCGCAGATCTGGGGACTGGGGAAATCACAGCTAAGGAAGAATTAGGGGGACGGAGCAGCTCTGGGCGAGGTAGCAATGGCCTAGGAGCGTGGGAGAGACAGCCACAGCTCGGGGAGGGGAGGAGAGGGGAGGGGAGGGTATAGCTGAGGGGTGGGCTGGCAGCTACAACGCGGGGCACTAATGGATCGATAGGCACCTGGCATAGGGAAAAACTACCACGGGACACCCCCCGCCCAGCGCTGTACTGACCCAGCTCCAGCACAGCACTCAGTACTACGGGGCGCCCACCGGCCAGCACAGAACAGCAATAACAAACAGGACGGCTAGCCAGAATACTACTGCGCCATATGGTGCTCGCCACAGCCCGTCGGTCAGTGTACCAATGGACGGCGAGACAGGGCTGAACCTCTGCGTCAGTGCACTCGTCTCCTGCGCCCCAGACCGTACCCCAACCAGCCACGTCCGTCATCCGCCGACATTTCCGCCGTTGTCTTTAACGAGCCGCAGTTAAAATAGGAAGGCAAATCCGGTTCTAGGTCCAGACTCAGCAACCGTGGGCGGTCGAATTATGGACAGGACGGAAATGGGACGGCCACCGGCAGCCGCAGAGCTCAGCCACATTTCCAAAGAGGATTGGGATGATTAGCGAGCTATGGAGGAAGCTAAAATATGGAAGGCCAATACGGTTTATGAGTTTTGTGATACACGAACCGACAAAAGAGTATTGGCAAGGGCTAGCATGAAGACGTAATATCATGTGCCGCATTCACGTTAGTGCCGGTCCACAATATTACATCCGACCGTTAGTAAAATCAGAATCCTCAGAAGTGACGATTACAAATCCTCACGAGCAGAAGTCCTCAAAGGGTCACGACTACGAGTGGTTTGTTGCGCCTATCTCATAGACAGCCGCGTGACACCTTCCCAGCATAAGTCACGCTGCTGGGAAGACGCCGGTCTAACAGATCGACCACCGAACACACCCTGATCAACGTACAGCACACCACCGCTAATGAACTCCGGCTCAAATCTCGGCACACGTTCA
Organism: Amphibalanus amphitrite; assembly: GCF_019059575.1. Taxonomy (NCBI): domain Eukaryota; kingdom Metazoa; phylum Arthropoda; class Thecostraca; order Balanomorpha; family Balanidae; genus Amphibalanus; species Amphibalanus amphitrite. Next base: position 67,621 of record NW_024881663.1, read on the forward strand.
GCGAAAACCCTGCCAGCGACAAGAATGGAACGGTCCTCAGCCAGATACTTTACACACTGTGGTGGAGAGCGTAGACCCTAGGACAGCAAACAATGACCATTTGCGGAGAGGAGCAACGAACGACCGCGTCTGCGGAGAGGAGCAACGAACGACCGCGTCAGTCAGTGACCATGGTAGTAGCAATTACGAAACGAATCATTTTTTTTTTCCGCGCAGTGCGGTGAGCACCGAGCGCTGAGTGCGTCGGTGAGAGGTTGGTACTCACCGTTAAGTCGCGGTGTGCTGGCCGCTCGCTCCTCTGCTATGGTGAGAGGCTGGTGCTCACCGCAGCGTACTAGTGAGAGGCCGGTACTCACCGTTAAGTCGCGGTGTGCTGGCCGCTCTCTCCTCTGCTATGGTGAGAGGCTCGCTCCCCAGCTCCGGTAGGGTCGACACACTGCTGTACATGCCATTCAGTGCGCTCCTGGAACAAAGGCACAGTGTCAGTCCGTCAGACACAGCACTCTTTACCAAACGCAGAGTACACAGACGTAATGGCCAGCCACACATAGAAACTAGGTAAAGGAGGCGGCACAACACTTGAAACAGACAAAAAGAAAAAAGAATGTCAAGCACAAGGCGCAAAGGAAAATGCTCGAGCTTGAGAGACCTCCGAGCTCCAGATCAGCGTCTGTTCTGACAGCGGTATCAGACGGTTCTGGCGGCGATATCAGATAGTTGTGACAGCGATATCAGACAGTTCAGGTTGTGGTATCAGTTATGACAGCGATATCAGGCAGTTCTGGCAGCAATATCAGGTAATTCTGGCAGTGGTATCACACGGTTCTGGCAGGGGTATCAGTTCTGGCAGCAGTTTCTGACAGTCAGACCGCCGTGCCACAGCTCGGTCGTCCCGTTCTCCGGTTCAGTAGGCCTCCGTCGCGTTACGATAGCGTCAGAGGTGATTTTCCGCCGTGTCGGGTCGCCGAGCTGGCCGGGAGTGGCGTTATCAGAGGTCCGAGACTGAGAGCGCGGCCCGCGGCCATCCGGCGCGGCGCCCGCTGGACGGTGTCAGTGTCAGTGTCAGAAAGCCGGTGTCAGTGTCAGAAAGCCGGTATCAGTGTCAGAGTACCGGTGTCAGTGTCAGAGTACCGGTGTCAGTGTGCCAGTGTCAGAGTATCGGTGCCAGCGTGTCAGTGTCAGTGTCAGAGTACCGGTGTCTGTGTCAGAGTACCGGTGCCAGCGTGTCAGTGTCAGAGTACCGGTGTCAGTGTCAGAGTATCAGTGTCAGTGTGTCAATGTCAGTGTCCCGCCGGTCAATACCAGTGTTTCAGTGTCATAGTACCTGAAGCTGGATTATCCGCTTATCTGAGTGAATACACAGTACCCTTCAGCATCTCTAACATCATTGATAATCAGCAATAGCTCAGAAATTTATGGAATTTCTAAATATCTGTCAATTTTCGTCATCATTGTGATGCAGTGCAACTTACATAATTATCAACTTTCAACATGCTGAGACCATATAAAAGCAGACTTACAAGATACGACGGACTATTTATCTTCGTTCATACTCATGAGCTCCACGGGGAGTTAATGAAGACTGACCGAGCCATTCAGGGCAGCTAGATACGCCGAGAAACAACACGTTTAGCCAGCTTTTCGGGAGTGAGCACCATTCGCTAATCCAGCTGAGTTAGTGAACAAGTTCGATTATGTCTTAGTACTAAGTAGCCCTCACACCGGCACTGCATTAAAATAATTTACCGATCACGCAAATGAGCCTTCTTTGAAACAGACCAGAGATTCTGATGAATTTAGCTGTGTGGTGGATATTGTTTGGGCAATCCGGTGTCAGGTTAGATGTAATTAGAATATGGAATGGAAAGAAATGGTAACAAATAGAGCGTTTTGGAATCGTGGACGATTGCTAACAACAGTTTGCTACTAATATTCGTGCAATTTGCATGGCATGAGCCAGGTATCATCTCGGGCGCGATTTGCCGTGAATCACTACCCTCGATCGACCAGCGATCCTTCTGGTGGCGGCACATATTTCCAGTCTCGCCGGTGACTTGCGCATCCCCTGATCCCGCGTCACGTTTTAGCGGCACACCTGCCACCTCACTGTGCCAAATCGAATTGTACGAACCGACCGACCGGTGTCGGCACAGAAGCCGCACCGTACTTACTGAGCCGACCAGCCGCCTTTGAACGGTGAGCGTATTCAGCGCCCGTTCCAGACCTGCACGGCACCGGCGTCTCGACATAATCAAACGGCCAGGCAGGCGCAGCCAGACAATCGAATTGTCCAGGTAACGAGAAAGCGACTGAGAGAGGGATATTATGATCTAGAGAATCACATAGAAACGGATATATCTTCAAAGGGTCGCAGCAAGCTGGAGGGTAAATCCAATGACCACCAGAAAAAATGCAACGTTCACTTGACAAAAACTAAGGTCCTGGTTGCATGGTAATGGTAACTAACGAATCAAGTAAAAACGTACTGTAAAAGATGTCAACGGTTTGCTCTCTCACCTTCAAACATACAGGCTCGTTTGCTTTTCGTCCCAATAAATAGGCAAATAAAACACTTGAGGTCCCAGCAGGCCCTAAATTTCCAACTGCGACACTACCATCCCGACACAAGCCACAGTTTAACAGATAATCCGCGATATCTGCTGAGTAGGTCGATGCTGGAGGACCAGCAAGACGTGGAACTGGCAAAAAATCCCTGGCACTAAGTGAGAAGGTAATAAGGGCAGGAGCGCAAGACAGTAAGACGAATCATCCATCATTGTATTTTTCTTATTCGTTCCGATGCTAGCAGACAGCACGTAAGATCGATCGAAGGGTAAATGTTGGGTCCTAACATGTAAGCATCGTAATTTTCCTAAAATAAGAAAAAAGAACACGCATGGCAGGATCAGCCTCTCAACCACCATGGGCGCTCCCGCGTACCACAAGACGCAGTGCCCATCACCACACATCTGATATCTGATATCAGATATCTGAATGGTAGGCCACTGGCACCGACGATCATTGCCCGACTCCAGCAGCCCAGTACCTACAGACCAAAGCACCACGAAGGAAAAGTAATAGCTCCCTAGAGGCTTAACCAATCTAGCCCACAACATTGGGAGCGGCAGTGGTCAAAACAGACCTAAATCTGTTCGCACCACCAGGCACCATACGGCAACTCCGACAAACCAGACAATATCACATATCCTCCATCAAATTCGGCAGAACTCGACCACAATGTGGAATCTGGATCGTATCCTCAGACAGACATTCGGGAACCGCAGCGCGCCATCCATGAGGCATCCACCCACCACTGTAAATCGGGCAGTGCCCAGTAGCGGACCAGAAAGGCTGAGTCAAACGCTGGGAGGGGGAGAGGAAAGTTTAACCGAGTCAAAACAAAGCTCCTCTTCCGTTTAATTTTACGTGTTGCGTCTTTGCAAGAGCACTGTTGCCTACAGTTCAGAAAATGACTGCTTCCTTTTCTGTTCGAGAAAGGCGACTTTTACAAAGTTCGGACGCTGTGAGGAGGAGGCCTCCGTGACTCGTGAGCCCCCTGGATCTGCCGATGTCCGGGGCCGCGCAGACCCATAGTCAACTGACCGCGCCGTATCGCGCTATGAGTTTACACAGCGGCCGACAATCACATGGTCATCAGCGGCACTGACGGGTTTTCCGCCGTGACCTCACAATATCGCACATTACATCATTGGACCGATGACAGCCCACGTCAGCACATGACATGATCCGCCGAGTTTGGCGGCAGCTCAGCTTGGCGGAGCGGTGGGGATAATCTGCGGTATAGAGTTATATCGGTCGACATTGACGAGACAGCGGCGAAAAATAGACTAGTCGGTGGCCTGAGCTCCCCTTCTGGCCAGAGGGAGGGCTTACAATTCTATAAGAGGACGGTGACCTTCGAGGATAAGTGCCAATCAACGAATAAATATTACAGGGAAGAGGGAAAGCAGCCAGTATGGAGAAAGTAATGTTACCAAAGTCCACTACCCAGCGCTACAATGGAACAAGGGAGAGCGGGCGCTTCCGGGTAAAAACGCGGAATAAAGAAAATGTGTTCGCAAAAGCTAGCAGCCCTGCATGACCACCCAATCAAAGCACATCAGACAGAACTGTGAGCAGACACCTGTGTTATCAGACAGTGCCATCCCAGCCCCAGCAGGCAGAACTGCGAGCAGACAACTCCACCACAGCGCAGACAGCCTCAGACACTGTCAGCTGACAGCGGAGTCACCCTCCCAGCGCCCCCCCCCCCCACCTGTCAGCGGGCAGCACCGACCGTCATAAGGCATTACGGCGGAGCGCAATGGCCGCTCTGGGCGAGATTAATGGTCGCCGACCCCGGGGACACCATTACACGGCATCATCCCACATCCGAAAAGGTCCGGCAGTAACCATCATCCATGACATCCAGAGCTGGGGACGACCACTTCCGACTCGTTATCTGCAATATTATTGAGTGCTCGGGTGGCTGTAGGTCAAACAGTTCCGGGTCGCTATCCCGAAGGTACCCTAGGCATTGCAACATACGCTGTTTTTGCGAGTGTCTAGGGCATATTTAGTGTCGCTTTTTCTGCGAGAGAAAAACCGACCAGACGGTTGGAAGAGAGCGAGACAGACAGTTTGCCGACACAGACAGGTGCAAAAAGTCAGACACTCGCCTCCATCAGGTAAAGGAGATGTAACCACTGAAAATAAGCCAGCAAATCTTGCCCAGTATTGCGACGTGGCTGCAGGCACGTTATTCTTTATGTGTACACCGCTTATCCGGTTGGAATCGCTAACTCCCCCATCATTCGTTATCTTTATGAGCAAAACAATGTGAAAGTTTGTTCTGAAGAAATTTTCAAAATAGACGCAAGCCTCATGAGGCCTCATGCATTTCATTATTGCTGGGTACTGTGGTATCTTCTTTCCTACACGGTTTGAGCTCAACGCTGGCTTTCAAGCATACGAACATCCTGTTCAGAAAGGGAAACACTATTTTCTTTTTGACAAAAACAGCGATGCCGCCGGTCGTTTGTTTCGAGATGCTTTTATTAAACACCCGAATGGAGCCTAATAAATTATTGGCCCAAGCGCTAGAGCCTGGGGGAGAAGTGTGGTACAATTCACGCGGTGTTCAAATGCCTGAAGTTATGCATTCGATCGCGCAGTGTGATATGTATAGGAGAGATCCTGGCTGTGCCCGTTAGTTCCAGGACGGTTTGCAGGTATAGGTTCCTGGACTGAGGAATAAAATGCTCCATCCGCAGATGGTCTGAGGATAATCTATGGCAGCTGGTCTGACGAAAATCGGTGACGTGGTATTCGGGTATGCCGGCATCATGGGACATCATGGGACATGGTATCAGTATGGGGACCGTATGTGTTGCTGGACTGCCACTCCTGTGACCGTTTTATTATCAGTTCGCGACCATCCCTGGTTTGAATGTGTATGTATCTGAGACCAGACCCTCCTCTCGGTCTCATCCATCGGTCACCAAGATAGACGACGCGCCGCCGACCTCTCTGGCGACCCCGCTGCCAGCACACGGCCCAAAGGTCACTGGTGCCGCGCCGGCGGCGGGTGCCACCATTAGTGGTCGCCCCGCGCCGCCGCGCGTCCGCCGGCCGGCCATCTATTGACCACGCGCGCTCGCAATGCATATCAATACGGCGGGCGTGTTTGTTTAACCAGAGAACGTGAGGCGCCGCCGCGCCGCGCAGAAAAATATGTGTAGGCTATTCAGGGGCGCAACGACCGTGAGGCAGAACAAAAGTCCATAGAAACGCGAGCGACAGTATAAGAATGAAGGACAACTCCGGTCAATAATCCATAACAGGATCAGCACGCAAAGTGTTTTGCGTCGAAGGATGCTGCTACGCAGACGAGTGTCAAGAAATAGTGCCGATAAAAACGCAACTGGACAAAGTTTTCGCGTCACAAAAATACGTTTTTGCCAAAGCGTTTTTTCGCAGGTAGATAAAAGTCGACGTCTGTGTAAAAAAGGAGGCAATTCAAAGCACTGAGCTGACAAAACTGACTTGAAACTGGTCTGGTCAAACGTAAATGGGAGATACAACGAAGCAGTGCCAACAATCCGAATTCGTGAATTGCGTGCTCATTCGAGCTCTTTTCTGCGAGACTGTCACATCACAGCGTTGGGAAAGCCGGAACTGAAACAGTCGAAATGAAAACAAATTGAAAGCCTATGGTAGCACTATAAACCATTTGTAGACGAAAATAACGACAACAAACATACAGGAGCATTAGGCATGCTTTTCCCAGACATTTTTTTTCGTATAATGGGAATGGTAATCAAGAAAGTCCGTTTTCATGAGATATGATCTATAAAAACTACATTTTCATGGATACATCATCATCAGATATGCATGGAAAAATGATAACACAACACTAGCATAATGATGCTTATGTAAGACCGTTGATTACACGACTATGAGTAATGGTCCCGGTAATTCAAAAAGAGCTTAAGCTTCAAAAGAGATATTGCACTATTCTCCATCACAAAGACATATGCCTGGAAGCAATTTAGCCTTGTAAAGAGATATCGCCTTCAGCTAATCAAAGACGGGCTCAGCGGTAAGATGGAAACCAGCCAAGGACAGTTTAAGTATCGACTTTTTTGTCGAACTTATAGCCACAAAACCCGGCACAACATTGTAGATCGTACATGACGGCATATCAAATGCCGCCAGTACATAATTCAAATTATGAGCCACGCTTGCGATAGAAATTGCACAAGATCAACATTGAACAACCCTTTGTCTGACCCCCTCAAAAAAGTATATATAGGCATATCATAAAGCAAGTAGCATCCTAGCTATTGGTGGGACTGTCCGCCACGCATTACTGAGTACTTATTTGTTTACCGGGACTTTAGGGCGCCGACGGCAGCCCAGGCCCCTGTGCGCCCCGTGCCTTACTTGAGTTTTCGGATCTGCCTCTGGTGTGTGAAGTGCAGCCGCGCCAGCTGGCGCTCGTTCATCAGCTGCTGGTGGGCCCGCTCGGCGCGCAGCCGCTGCTCTTGGACGGCCAGCTGCTCGGTGACTCGGCGCTGCACCTCGTGCTCGATAAACGCGCCCATTCTGCGGTGACACGGGACATCATGAGGTGAGTTACGTTTCCATTCTGTGATACAGGGGACACATAGGCAAGGCATGCGCCTGAAATGCCGTAACAATGGACAAAAGAGTGCCACTTTCCCTCTCTTACTGTATATGAGTAGAGTAGAGGTGGCTACTGGCTACTAAAACCAGCAACTGAAACATCCTCATCGATAACTCTCACGATAAATGTAAGCATTTTAGCTTCATAGGCACTCAGGGTTAAAAGAAACGGCTAAACCTCGATGCACGGAGGAGCGATGCTTCTCGTTTAATAAACAGCAGAAGACAAATCTGTATCACTGCTAACTAGGTCCTTTAGCTTTGGCAGCTACTGACCGTTAAAACATTACCCCGCTAGCGAGCCTGTGCAGGTTGCAGTCACTCCAATTATTTCCACTACAAACTGAGCCTTTAACGTCGCACGCAATCGCTGGGATTGCCGTGAATGGGCCATTGAGCCGGGCGGTACTAGCATCGCTCGCTACACCAGCGGCCAACGGTACTCAGCTCAGCACGAGCGGCCCGCGGTACTCACAGTTCACTGTCAGATCCCAGCTCGATGGGACTCTCCAGACTGTCGGCCTCGCTGTCACCGGTCTCCCCGCCGGCCGGCGGCGGGGCGCTGTCCGACGTCAGGCTCGCCGAGTCCGCCGGCGCACCGCCGACTCGCAGCGGAGATGGTGACGCCGGCGGAGGTGAGGGTGTTGAAGGCGACAGCGCGATCCCGGGGGCTCTGAGCGCCGGTGAGGCGGTGTCGGCCTGCGGAGAGCGCCGGCCGGCCGCGGCACAGGTGCGGCACACGGATGATGAGCTGTCGGCAGGGACGGCCTGCGTACACCTCTCCGGTAGTGACCCGGGAGTCCTAAGGTCAGGAGAACTCCCCTGACCGGGCGGGCGTTCTGACACCCCACAGGACCGCTCAGCCGCACCAGCACCGTTCGTAAGCTCCTCTGTCTGTCCACCCGGGTCGTCGTCCTCCCCGATGGGGTCGGTGGGTGCGGGTCCGGCGCCCAGTCCTCCGGCCGGTGCTGTCTGTAGCAGAGAGTCACCGAGCACAGAGAGCCGCGCCCGGCTGAGTGACGGCTGGCTGCGCTGGCGGGCCCGAGACAGCTCCCGGGCGCTGCCCCAGGACAGCCTGCCGGCAGACGAGCGACGCGTCAGACGATGAAGAGGATGAGGATGAAGGTTATCAGGATGTGATCAGGATGAGAGTGGTAATGCTGATAATGTTGAGGGCATCGACTGAAGCATCATACATAATTGGCTCATGACAGCGAGGAATAAGGGTTGACAATGCAATGATCGCACTTTCTGCAGCCATCACTGGCCTGCGCACCACCATATTTGACCATATTTGAGCGCCTAAACTTTATCACTGAAAGACAGCGTGTTTGACCCGAAGTTAGAATAGCTCGCAATTCTGACATCATTTGACACTAATGCACCAGCTAATAGTCGGCTGCGCCAGCCTTTCAGAGCGTCTATTCACCATTCATACTTGTTTGTCATTACAGCGAAAATGTTTAGTCATCGGAAAACTTCGCAACCATGTTTGCTCGTGCACTAAATAAAGACCTGCATTCGATACCTTCACATATCGCATCATGTCGCAGCAGCCACCATTCAGCGCATTTCAATAGACAACTGAAAATGCACTTAAACTTTGTTCGCTGTACAACTGGGCACAAACTTTGGTCCAATCCTGAAAGCTTTGCAGAAACATCCAGAACTTTCGAAGCCACCTGAATCTCTACTACCTGGCACACATGTAAAACATTCAAGGAGAGCCAATATTGAGTTGTTTGGAAAACACGTTTCCATATACCAGCGACTCGACTTCAGAAAGCAACCCCAGCGCGCATATGTCTTCATAGAACTGGGACGTGGGGGCGTGTTGACTTGGTGCTCCACTGGGGATGGTTGGACCTCACAAACACATGATTATAGCCTCTTGTCGGGATTGGCATAGACACAGCTCGTATCTATAGTAGTGTCTACCTATCCCACAGAATTACATAATATCTATATTCGTATGGCTTTCTTCCTCCGTTTACTGAGTCGAGACACGGCTCTCGTATGGCCGCCGCTTCTTAGTCCTCATTTCAAAGACAAAGACCGCGTCTCCTTGTCGCGAAATTACAACGGCTCGTGGAGAGATGGGATGTGTGTTTGCTTCAGCTGGCTCGTAGTGTTGAAATTAATTGCGACAAACGTGCTGCGTACAACCACCCAAGGGGGAGGCACTCCAAAACTGACTTGCAAATAAAACCGTGAAACGCTGATCACCGATTGAGCCCCTATGGCAATTAATGCTAGAGGTTTACACCACCAGGATAGATTGAGGAGACATTGGAGGGACTACTCCGCTTGCACACACAAAAAAAAGTTGGCAAAATACCTATCGCAATAATTAGTGACTACGGAGCTCGCTAATGTCGTATTCCCCTCCCCCTCCCCAGGCATGTGCACGGTTAAAAAACCAGCTACACCATGAAGATACGGTGCAACTAGCAAACACCTACTGCACGCGGCATCTGCAAGATTAAATACAACGTCTCATTACAGACATAGGTATGTAGAGCCAAACGCATACACTCAGGTGTATGCATACCGATGTTTGCCACTGAGAAAGCCCAACATTCCCTAAGGTTGACGATAACAACTTCAATCCGAACGATGACATACGCCATCATCTGGCTCGACTCCACAACGCTCTTCTGAGCTGCCCCGGATGTGCTGCATTGACAGTCCCCGGTCTGAACGCAGCTCTGCGGCGACAAGGAGACACTCTGAGTGCTCCAAATGCCACCGACAGACCCGTCCCGGCCACCAGACAGCCGTCGTCGTCCTCCAGGTGACATTTGAGAAACGCTCGAAAATAACAGACCGTCAGCGCCAGAGCGCAGCGATTCCCTGGGGGATTCACATCTCTCCAACTTCGGCTCAGAACCCGGCGGCGCGAACAGGGAATGGAACACGTTTCAGAGGGCCTATCAAAGGGACTGTGAAAAACAAAACACCGTGGGGAGAATACCAACAACGTATAAATAGACGATGGACATGGCGCCACAGGACATTTCACGTTTCAGTTCACCTTTTAGCAAAGAAGCATTCAAAGATGACGCGATTCATTTTTAACGGAATAAATTAAACGTTTTTACAAAGCGATTCCTAGTCCTAGAATTGTATAACAGGTACTCTAAACATTGCCGATACAATTCACATGTCTTGAGCTCGGCACCGCGTGTGACTTACAATGCACTTCATTTTCCTTCGATCATTCCAGGTCCAGCAATTCTACATCACTACTCCCAAGGCAACTTTGTCAAACTGATTCATCCGATATATTGAAGTCAGCACCACGGAGCGACCCAGCAATTCCCTCACAGGCTGTCTCGACCCGTCTCTGTATTAGCAGACCGTCCCGAGGGTGTTGTCTCAACCACAGACATATCAAAGCCGCCCAATCAGCGCCGTGCCGAGAGCAACTGGAGCGGCCCTCCGCAGTGTCGGGAGTGTCGCCGCCGACACTCCCGACACTCTGAGAGCGCGTCCGGGCCCGGCGCGGCGCTTTGATCGATCGACACCCACCCGCTGGCGGGAAGGTCGTCCCAGCTCGGCCGCACAACAACAGGTCGGCACCGCACCGCAGCTGGCGCGCCCGCATCCGACGACGGAAACCACACGCTCGTTCACGCAAGGCAGCTGCGATAAATCGGCACCCACCGCGCGCCGCTCGGCCCAGCAGAAATGACATCCACATACGGGTGAGCCGCGAACTGCAGGACGACGAACGGCGAGCCGGTGAACTACCGTAGAGACGCGTGGGAGGCGAGATTGGATGGCATTAGTGGGACTGCACTGCACATCAAATGAAAGGAGAGGAGACATTCATTATCAGCTATTTCGAGCTGCCTAGGAAGGCAGGTTAAACCAAATTCCACGAAAAAAGCATGTCACTGAGGATTTCATCAGTGCTGCTAATGCCTGGTTTCTACTTTCTGCGGTGCTCACGTTTCTGTTATTGGCGGGATGTTCCACCGTATTCCCAGTGCTCCGCCCCCGTCTCCAAACGGCCTGTTAGGTGGTGCGCGGGCTGTTCTCTGAAGCCGCGCGAGCCACAGGAGCTTGGACAGAGATAGACCCAGCTTTAGGGCTTTGTAAGAAGCGAGCTGGCGACCCAGCGGCTCCGCGCGGCAGATGGGATTTTCGCCGGATTCTCCGCTATAGCCAGCTACGAACCGCGAAGGTGGCAATCGACTCAGCACTTGATTCGACTCAGCTCACGTCTTCTCCGTTCTTTTCGTTATGGAAAACAAAAACATTGGGTGAAACATGAATTCAGCTGATGAGCTCTGACAAAGCACTGCCATCTTCTTGGCTTTCCAGGCACGAACTCTGAAAGTCCCGGGACTCCTGAGCGAAATCACCGGCCATACATTTCGCGAGGATGAACGTCGAGTCAGAGTTTGTGGTGGAGCACAGTTCTCCAGCGTCAATAACCGTCCACAGCAGGCGGCGGAGGTCCACAGCGAGCGGTTCAGGCCGGCGATCGTCAGACCAGCTCCGTCAGAATGTCTGTCCCACTGCAGCTCCTCAGCGCCAGTCTGGCGGCCGGTGTTCGGTCAGCACCACCCCCGCGGCCGCCCGGCCCCTCCGCCGCCGGAGGCGTCTTCATTAGACGCGCCCGTCATCCCGCCATTGTGGCCCTCATTCCCGGCCGGACGTTCATAATGGGAGGCGCTGAGGGCCGGCCGCCACTGGCGCGAGACGGCCGCCCTTTGAATACCACGAGGAAATGTCAGCAGTAGCTCTGGGCGCGGACTGCGCGACCAGAGTTCAGAGCAGGTGGTGGGGCTATTGGACCGACCGGCGCGAGACTGACCGGTCCCAGACGGCGGCAGAGCGCCCACTGGTGCGGTAACTGACTCCTTTCATAGGGCAGACTGATGAAACGGGTCAGATACGAAGAAAAGGTGGAAACTGTCCCCGTGTGAAAGCTAAATGTTTGCTTAGATTCAGAGTAGCAATTGAATGTAACGGAGACGCGATGGGACTTTGGAGAGATAAAGCGTTATAAAACCATTGACACAAGCACTTGTAACTGAATTCAGAAAGAAGGCGGCATTAATAATTCTCGTTTCAAGAGAAACTGAGCCACCTATGCAGACACTGCTCCGGCCGCACCACAGATCACATGCTACCCGGTCTCCAGCGCAGAGCCCCCGGCGATCTCCAGCGCATAGCCCCCGGCGGTCTCCAGCGCAGAGCCCCCGGCGGTCTCCAGCGCATAGCCCCCGGCGGTCTCCAGCGCAGAGCCCCCGGCGGTCTCCAGCGCATAGCCCCCGGCGGTCTCCAGCGCATAGCCCCCGGCGGTCTCCAGCGCAGAGCCCCCGGCGGTCTCCAGCGCAGAGCCCCCGGCGGTCTCCAGCGCAGAGCCCCCGGCGGTCTCCAGCGCAGAGCCCCCGGCGGTCTCCAGCGCAGAGCCCCCGGCGGTCTCCAGCGCAGAGCCCCCGGCGGTCTCCAGCGCAGAGCCCCCGGCGGTCTCCAGCGCAGAGCCCCCGGCGGTCTCCAGCGCAGAGCCCCCGGCGGTCTCCAGCGCAGAGCCCCCGGCGGTCTCCAGCGCAGAGCCCCCGGCGGTCTCCAGCGCAGAGCCCCCGGTGGTCTCCAGCGCAGAGCCCCCGGCGGTCTCCAGCGCAGAGCCCCCGGCGGTCTCCAGCGCAGAGCCCCCAGCGGTCTCCAGCGCCGGCGGTGAGGGCCCGTTTCCGGCGTCTGGGCCGGGGCCAGCTGCCGACCGCCGGTCTCGCGCGCCAAACGAGGTCAATTATGAGCGCGCCCGTGCCCCGGCAAAGGTCAGCCGATGCATGGGGCGGCCGCTGGTGCTGGCACAGGCCGGGGACGCCGCAGATAAATGACGTGCGCCACGAAAGGTCGGCGGCGCGCCGAGTTCGCTGGTGAGGGGGCGGTGCGTCCCAGTGACCCGAGGGTCATCGCCCCACTGCCCCCGGAACAGCCATACGGGCGGAGCGGAGCATCCATGACTAGATTGGAGGATCACAGGAAATCTCGAATGACACTTGCTGTATAAATATATGATCCAATTAAACATCCATTCAATAAAGATGCCATTGCTTCTACAATCCCTTTGTTCCAGCACACGGTTTCCATTAAAAATACCGTAAATCAATAGCCCACCACTGTGTATTCACTGGCCAATGTTGGTTCCTTCCTTTCCGAGGTGCTACATTAGCCTATTTTTACATCGTACCAGCTCAGCCCAGCACTATCGCCACCGCTCGCCCTAATGGTCCCACACATAGCGTGAAACGCTCACGATAACAGATGGGCTACCAGGATCAATCGTAGAACAAAGACGAGCCGTCCAACTATAGAGCATCGCTCCCCAGGGGCCTGGGAAGGTTCAGCCGAATCGCAGCGATATATATGACTCTGATAGCTGCACTTTTAATCAGCTTACACACGCTAGCTGGCGACATATTGTCGGCTTAGAATCAGGGTCTCCAGCTTATGCTGGTAGGTAACATAACAGACCGAAATGCAGGCAGGCGAAACATGATGTAAGTGCTATTAATTACTATTTCATTAGTGTTGCATGCAACAAGTAGTTCATTATGTTGCATTTTATACTGATAAAAGTATTACAAATTGTAAATAAAAATTGTTTATAAAAATGGGTGTGTGCTGTAAACACAAAAACTCCAGACTAAAAAAAAAGACTCCAGATTTTTTTTTTCAAAACAAATATCAAGTAATATCATCAGCTATACATACAAAGCTCTTGAGCCATCAACTTCAGGGATATAGGACAATTGTTATATCATCGGCCAGCAAAGCACTGGTCGCGCAAAAAGATAAAATATTCCATTTGAAACGACGATTGACAATAACACGCACGCAACTCTGCAAACACGGATGTGCCTAAGTTTAATAATGTCTTTCTATCAAAGCAAAATGACAGTTCAAACGATGTCACGCTATTGAACAATAATGTGATGGAAGAGACTATTTAGGACAACAATGTACCGAGACAGCCATCAATTATCTAACAAATAGTGTTTGTCAATTTTCAAACAACCTGCAGTTATCCAGAGCCGTCATATTTTGTCAATAAGAAAATAATCCAATGTGGTATGGGCTGTAAATTACTTGCGATGCTGGGAGGTATAACAACGGGACATGCAAGTCAGTTTTCGTATTTAATATCACTGGCATGGTATATTTGCTTACTGAGCGCCCTGACTGACCTTTTCTCGGCGGTCAGCAGGCTCTCGACACTGCGCGTAGCAGCCAGGTCGCAGGCAGAGAGGGAGAGTACCGAGAGCCGGGAGGAGGCGCGGCGCACCCCGGCCCTCCTCAGTCGCGCCGCCTCTGCCGGGCTGTTGTACCGGAACATGGAGCATTCGCCCAGCGTGATGACGCACCCTGCGGACGGAGGGAGAGGGGAGTGAGTGAGTGAGTGAGTGAGTGAGTGAGTGAGTGAGTGAGTGAGTGAGTGAATGAGTGAGTGAGAGTGAGAAAGGGGAGAGAGCAATTAAGTGAGTGAGTGAGTGAGTGAGTGGGAAGAAGAGGGAGGGAGTGAGGTATACCGAGTCCGAATAACAGTAAAGCAAGGGAACACCTAATTACAGTCTTTAGAGCGGGGCAGAAAGCCACTAGTTACCGGTTACAAGGTATTGAAGTTAAAGGCCATTGAATAGCCGCACACAAATCCTAGCCTATTGTATCACCAATCTATGTTCAGAGGCATTTGAATCAACCGTCGCCCACCACAGATTCAAGGTCGCATATCACAGACATTGGGCAGTTGGTTATGACGCGTGAGACAGAGCCAAGCTAATTAAACCACTCTATGGCCTATGGGGACATTCCGCAATGCACACCATAAATGAAATTAGGTACGCTGCCAGAGTAATTGGGTCTTGTTTGAAGTGTTATTACTTCATCACTGTGATACCAGCACACAACGATAGAGGAAATTAAGTGCAGATTACAAAGATAACTGAACACAATTTTGCATTATTTCTGTGCAACGTATGATGCAACCGTAAAAAGATAGAACAATTAAGCGCAGATGGCAAAAATAAGTTACGTAAATCTGATCTTTTTAGTTGCAAAGTAAGCAGTAATAATGTCAAAAAGAATACCGACATGGCTAACGAACTATCTAACGTCTATCATCACCCCCGGATCGACTTAGTAAATTACACTATACAAGACTGAACACAAGTAAAAACATATAATATAACAAACGAAAGAAGAAACATAACACACTAGAAAGCATAATCACAGGTAGATAGATCTTTCCAAGTAAGCCGGGATGTGTAAGTTTCCCCCACAGCTTACCGAACACCATATCAATATCCCCATTTCCTCAGAACATCGTTTCCCTCTACCCCGTGACATTTGCGTCTTTGAGGGTCGTTTGCCAGGCGGGCCAAAACAGGTCCATTATCCTCTGGACATCCTTAGTGTAAACAGCTCCGACCATTGGCGTCAAAGGCGTGATCCGGCGACCCACTGTCACAGGCTGTTGGCGTGCTTAAAGCCGCCGGACACGCTATAGAACGGGGGTCACGGCAGCACGCCATCTTTGACGCCATTCCTGCTGGCGACACGCCGAGAGAAACGTAAGACGGGCACGACGGCACCCACAAACACAGGTCCGTCTCCGTGTCAGGCACCTACTTCAGAGATGTGACTGCTACGTAAGCACCGCGCATCATCCTACGCTTATGTGGTATAATAACTCAAGTTTGGAACAGGCTCAGGCACCGCACACCACTACGCTTATGTGGTAGCAAATCATACTTCTTATCGTAACAAGCTTCTATCGTATCAACAAAAACAGGTGACGCTGCACAGTGAACAGAATAAAACCAATGTAACCTAACAGAGGCACTGTGACTAGCGGCGTAGGAGTCAATGGAGGCGTTATCCTTCCCCGGAAGAGTGTACGTATGTGACTGGGACTATGAACAGTTGGGCAGTCGACGACCAAACGACTGTCTAAAAGTCGGCTTGTTTCGTTCAAACCGATGGAAAGTGACTAAGTGCCAGGACCAATGAGTAAATGAGCGATGCCCTATCTCGGTTCGAGTTCGCTCTGCGCAGTAGCCTGTGCTTGTAAACGTCATTAAGACGTAGTTTGAGTGCACTATTGGAATGCAATGCAGAGAAGTAGGCACTTTTCGTAGCAACGCTGGGCAAAGTTTCGCCATGATTAAACACCGGAGAAGTCACACCTTTGATGTCTTTACAAATATGTAAGAGCGATCTACTTATCAACAAAAGAATTGCTCTTCTGGCACACCCCTAAATGAAATGTTTCCCGCAGAAATCATCTGTTTTCCTAGCATAAAGTATCTTTGCATACGCCTCCATAACGGAAGTCCAGCCCTGGGCTCACAGCTCCTCTTGGTTACTCTGCCATCGACCTACAATGGCCCTGGATATGATGCTGCTACACTCAGTGGCGCTTTTAGGAGAATGTTCAGTGATGACACACGCATTCCGTAGGATGCATCAATGTCAGCAGGCTTTCAGCGACCGAGGCGGTCAAATTTCTCCCGCGGGTCGTAGACGGAATGCGAAACGACTCTGTCAACGTGTTTGCAATGCCAAGGTAGCGCTCACGGAATATAGCGCTGGTACACAGAGTTAGTTTCCTCGCATCAAAGACACGCACATATTGAATCAAAAGGAGACCACCATATCTTGACAGCAGCACACAGATGTGCGTTTCTACAGATCATCGAATCAAACATTCCAAACTTCTAAAGCAACATCAAACTATGTGCGAGTCGGCTTTTGCGCCGCAGCTCACTGATATCAAACAATGCAAACTTCCAGCCCTGGATTCCGGGATAAGTTTGGATCGACACATCTCGAGTCAGACAGGTGAAGGCTGGAAGCCGGCAGCGGTCACCTGACCTCCGACCACACTCAGTGGGAATCCTCTTACTCCCGCCAGAGTTCTGTAAATTTATACCGATGTTATTCCACCGATTCCGCGCACTGCCTCGCTGAAAACACGGGGTATCTCAGGGACTCGTGGCACGCGAAGACGCAATCAGCAAGCTATACCACCGACATATCGATCTAGACCACTGTCATTACGTCTTACCGCGCCCCATCACTTCCCTCAGCCTCCTAGCAAGGCTTACTACCGCATCCCACAGCAACCACTGCATCCCACTTTGTTCACTCCCAATGTATTCCAGAGCGACCCATCGCATACCACCACCCCGCATGGCATGCTTCTGCATGCGTCCCATTGCATCCCATCCCGTCCCCATGACGTCCCACAATGACCATGACACCTTTTCGCGTCCCATCGCATTTCACTGTCCCACCCAGCACACCCGAAAGCCACGACAAAGATGGCCCCCACCGATCGCAACCCAGGGCCCCTAGCGGCGTGCCTACCTGCCGACCCAGTCCTGCTGACTGCCTGAGGGTAGGTAGGTAGGTGAGACGCGGACTACACGGCACACGTCAGGACTCCATACAGCGATACAGCGTTTGTTTACAGCGTTACTACGATACCGTATTTCAAACTTTGGATCCGTGAATGCGTGTTTTTGGCAGTGAATCAAAACTCGACTGAAAGTTACCGGGATCAGTTATTTTGCGATCAACTAGTGCAAGTTTCGTAAAATTGGAGAGTGTTGAAGAGTTTGTACCGCAGATTTGCGCCACCAACTTCGTAACGAGGCCTTTCAAAATATGAAAAAGCTGGTTCCCTAAGGTAATGCTTTCGAAGATGTTAAAAAAAACACATCTTACTGCCGAAAATTTGGCTGAGCGGTGCTTTTCCAAGAGGAGCACTGTATTCACTAAGCTTTGTATTTGCAGAAAACGGCAGCAGCACTGGTCCAAACACCTCAACATGACTGAATCTAATTAAACTCACTTCCGTCTTTTTATCATTCAACTTTGCTAATTGCTCTTCTCAATGTAAAACCTCGGTGTGTGTTACTAAAAGAATGAAAGACACTCTTTTAAATTTACCATTCAGACAGTGAATAAAGCTGCCTCCAGAGCACGAGACCACAGCTGGAATCGTCCGTTACACCTCATTGGTGCACCTCACCGCCAAATGACCGCAATCTGAGCCATTCCAGCACGTCTGGTCCGAAAAGGCCAGACGAGATTACAAGAGTCGTCCACCTGCGTCACCACAGGCTACCGTCTAACATTGCCAAATTCCGAGCCCTTTGTGACCCGTTACCTCCGCTCTATAATTAGATACAGATAGATTGTTTCAACATTCCCTTCAAAGTTACGGAGCCTTATCAGGAAGTTTTGGGTACAGCCTGAAGTTGAGCCAAGTAATTTCTTGGATAGCAGACTCTGACTTCCATGATAATTCAATGATAAGGTTTATCTTGAGCGTCGCATAATACACTGCATTTATTTTTCAGCACGTGCTACGAATGTAGCCTCCAAGTGCCACGTGGGCACTAACTTCTTGGCTTTTCTCGACAATTTCAGCTTTTAGGTATGCAACTAGATTCCGGAACCCTTTCCAGCATTTCTTTCCGTCTAATGTTGCTGATAAACAATGAAAAAGTTAAAATGTCACATCAATTACACAAATGTGCTCGCCATAAGTAGAGGATCTGGCACTGCACTCAAGTCTCCCATCCAGCTAACCTTTCCACTCACGGAGCACTTTGCATCTCGCACCATTTGCATTCTTCCACCACCCGTGGCCTACATCTGCTCTTCGCTCTCCCCCATGAATCTGTCCTCTTCCTCCCCTATTCATCTACTTCCACTCTCCAACTGTCCTCTTCTGTCTCTAGCCTTTCCGCTCTCTACTCCGCATCCTCCGTCCTCCATCGTTCCTACTGGCCGGCGCCCGGCGGCATTCATAGCGCGCCGTGACGCCATTAGGTGCCCGTGTCGCCATCGACGCGTCGATCCGCCAGTCCCCGGGTCACCGCGCGGCGATGCGAATGGCACAGGCGGACCCCAAACACGGCGGGCGATTACCGGCGCACCGTCAGTCACGCGGCGATCCGCTCTGAAAGGTCGCAGCGCCAATCCGGGGGCGGACAAAACAGCCATGACCGCGCGCCTGTGCATGTAAGTAATAAGAATGATGCGTGGCAGACGTCGGACGCTGTCCATCTACCACTGCGACCACTAGCTTGCGGCCCAGGTGCTACTCGCGACTAAATCGAGCGACGCGCGCGACAGGGCGGGAGAGGATGAATGTTCTGCCGGGCCGGGACGGCTGCCACTGACCGATGACCCCTGACCGATGACCAATGACCGGTGGTCCATGGTCCATGGGGACACAGGACAGCGCGACCGGCGCCGGCTGTTGAGTGGTGAACGTCACAACGGGGACTCAGTAGAGACGGGAAAGCTTCTCTTTCGATATCAAAAACTTCTCTTACGGCGCACGGATCTTGAGAATCGGCAGGAAGGGGAGAGCGCTCATGTGCCAGTGCGCCTCGTCCGTCTGCATGCTCCGGCAAAGGAGCGTTATGTTTATGTGTCAGATATATAGCTCCGTCATCGCTATTTACTGGAACACACGAGCACAAAACCTTGAGCCAACTGGAGCGAATATATCCAATGAAATTCACAATACGACACCTGTTGATCTCCACATCCAGTCACCAACCATTGTGGAAGTGAGAGCATCCTGGGCGCAAGCTGGTACGGCGTGCAGGTGCCACACCTTGCTCCCTAGGCAGTAACCCTGCACCTATCCCCAGAATCCCCTGAACGGCTCATCACCAGTTCAGCGCTCTAGCCCATCCTTCCGGTAGCAGCAGCGGCGGCGGGGGCGGGCCGGGCCAGCTCGGTATTCCAGGTGCAGGAGTCAAGCCCACGCGCTCAGTAAAACGACCCCCCGACACGTGCAGACAGATTCGCCGACCGGAAGGAAGTAGCGGCATCCACCCCTCACCGGCGAGTCAGGTACGCTCAGACGGACATGAAACAGCGCTCAGACTCAGACTGGGCAGTAAATGTAGTATAATAAATGGCTCGAAAATACACAAGTACTTGCAATGCGTCGTTTTAACGAGAAGGCACATACGCAGGAGCGGACGATTGGTGACAGGGATTCGAAAGCGGCCTAACAGTAACAAAGTTTTAACATAACATAGCCTTATACCAGAAGAGTAAAATAATACCAAAAGAAGCCTTATAGCCGTATACCAGAAGAGTAAAATAACTTGGCCACCTAAGTGCAACAGTGAATGACGTTTTAAATGCCTTTCAAGCGAGGACAATATTGCAGGGATGAAGCATTACACATCGCAATAATAAGGTCACACACACTTGTGCGATGTTGAAGCGTACACCACATGCCTACACCAGCTGGCATGCATGCTGCATCGCTGCATGTGTGGCAGGTGGCGTTCACTCAGAGGAATCAATCTTTCCCGCGACAGAAGTATCCAACTCACCCCGTCGACTGCGCCGTCTGGCTATCCACCGACCTACCACACCTGAGAGCGATCGAGGCACCGCATCGCGCCGACCTCCGATGGGGCCATATATAACGCGGAGACCTCCCCAGAGAACGCGCTCCAAATCCACCCGAGAATTGGACCATTCGTAACGGAGCCGACGGGGTTGCCGCGCGGCACGGTGGGACGGTATCGGCCTGCGAGCCCCGAGCCGCAGCCTGAGACACGGCTCCCGACGGCTCGGTAAATAGCCGACACTGCCAGCCGGGCGGCAAATAACGGCGAGGGCTCTGAGATTCACTGGCAACACAGCTGTGCCGGCCGAAAGGTCATGTGAGAAATAGTCTACTGAATCAAGAAAACCTACCCGTTTTCCTCAAATGCGCATAAAAACACAGCTGCGCCGGCCGAAAGGTCAGGCAAGAATAGTGTCTCCCACTGAATTATGCAGGAAAACTGCCCGTTTTCCTCAAATGACCATAAAATGCATCAATCTATGTAAATACAATATTCATGCCAAGCAGAATATGCGCAGTGACAGCCGACATCAAAGATAGGTACGCCACTAAGAGCACTGTCAGGTCGCTCTTTCAGGAAATCCTGGCCTCATCCTACGCCCACCGCACTCTTACATATGCTTCCGTGTCCGTCAGGAAGCTCCAATAGTGGCAGCATTAGTGTGTATGGGCTTTCAGCTGAGTGTTCATCAACCAACGGTACTGGAATTTGTACTGTGTACCTACATATGCAGTGCTCTCTGGATGCACTGCGCGCCATACAACTGCTGCCAGTAACTACATAGACTGATATTTAGCATTAACTCCAAAATGAAATGTGATTATTCCATGAAAATAGATCGTTTTCACTAGCAATGTATCAACATGCCTTGATTGGAACAGATACAAACGTCTTCCGACAAAACATACAATAATTATCTTTTTATGAAACCTTACCGAAGCTTGGAAGCATCATTTGCATTATCAGTGTGAAGTGAGCCCTGGTTGGGCCGGTACTCGCTTTATATTGGAGGCACTCCAGTGACAGCACATACCCTGGGCGAGCCGGTGTGGGTACCCCAGTACGAACTCTGGATCATTCGCCGCTCCACAAGGCATCACAGTGTCGCTACCTACCCTGAGTGAGCCGATGCTCTCGCTCCACGTCCGTCTGGTCGACAGTGCAGACGGCGTCCCCAATGGCGGTCAGCAGGCCGCCCAGCTGGTCAGACAGCGTGATGACGCAGTGGTGGTCGGCGATGCCGGCCCCCTCCAGCACGATGTCACAGTCGGCAGCCGCGCCCAGCGTCGTCCTCTCCGACTGAAACACGAGGAAAGACGACAGAGTTACATACTAAATACGTGGGTAACCGATAGGGGGTAGAGTAAAACGCTGAAACACGCCGATAGGCGACGGGGTACAACGCGGAAACACGCCTATAGGCGACGGAGTAAACACTGATAACACCGCTAGGCGACAGACTGAAACACTCAGCACGTCGACAATGGACAGACTGAAACACTGAACACACGGACGGCTCTCCGCCTGAAACACACAAAGGGAAGATAGACCCAGCCATTTCTACGACTAAGGTGTTGAGGTAAACACGGGGAACAGTCATCGATGGGAAAGGAGCTGCCAAGAATAGGGGTGCTTCGAGTAGGGGGGGGGGGGCTGTTAGAGCGCGATGGGGTCTGAGAAGGCTGCCACTCGTGCGATACGACATAGGTACTTATTATCGGAGGTCGTGTCGGCAATTATGCTGGGCGGACTAGTACTGAATAGCGTTATGGTCCCAGTGGGATCGAGGGCGAGGAAGAGAAAGAGGGAGGTAGAGAGAGAGAGAGAGAGAGAGAGAGAGAGAGAGAGGGAGAGAGAGAGAGAGAGAGTGAGAGGCAGAGGGAGAGGGAAAGAGGGAGAGAGAGAGAGAGAGAGAGAGAGAGAGAGAGAGAGGGAGAGGGAGAGGGAGAGAGAGAGAGAGAGAGAGAGAGAGAGAGAGAGAGAGAGAGAGAGAGAGAGAGAGAGAGAGAGAAGAGAGAGAGAGAGAGGGAGAGAGAGAGAGAGAGAGAGAGAGAGAGAGAGAGAGAGAGAGAGAGAGAGAGAGAGAGAGAGAGAGAGAGAGAGAGAGAGAGAGAGAGAGAGAGAGAGAGAGAGAGAGAGAGAGAGAGAGAGAGAGAGAGAGAGAGAGAGAGAGAGAGAGAGAGAGAGAGAGAGAGAGAGAGAGAGAGAGAGAGGAAGGGCGATGGAGGGAGAGGATGCTGAATAGTTGATTGCCCCCGCCAGACCGTGGCATGATCGACCACATTCTGCCTGATATATTACCCCACCAATTGCCATCATTATTTCATTGCGCGTTATTTTTGGTATCAGACGATCATGCCTCCCGCTCGCAGAGCCGAGGTCAGTCCCTCACTCAGTCGCTCTCAGTCCCAGACTCAGTCCCAGACAGACGGGAAGAACAGTCACAGTCTCAGTCCGGCCAACAAGACATCCAGTGCCGGCCGACCCAGTCCCGGCGAGTTGCATGTTTGTGTGACCCGCCCGCCGGGGGGGGGGGGAGGGGGAAGGTCGATGGGGAGGCACGCCGACAGGGTGTCACGCGATAGTGCTGCTCCACTGACGTCACACCACGTCACGCCTCTGACGTCACAAGTGTCAGCATATGGCGAGCCTCAGCGGCCGGGCGCTCGCGAAGAGATTGCAGGCGGTGTGGATACCATACACAGTGAATAACGAAATAAACAAAGGGAGGATAGAGCCAAACAACCCGTTCAGCATGGTTTAAGTTCACTACTATACTTTGTAAGCTTATAATTTTGTACCTTCCAAAGGGATTCAATAACCAAGAACCACGCCGACTAGGTACATCGAATGTATTTGTATCACAGGCATCCTCGCTAAGCTCGTAACAACTCGCGTGTGCCCATGTGCGCATGCAGACGGAGCCTAATTAGTGCCGAGGGCCAGAGCCCCTAAGGATATTAGCTAGCGGCGCCGCGCGCCCTGTATCCCCTGTTCGTAATTGGATGCGGCGAACTGCGCACGGGGTCAGACAGGTCACAGGGGACGGCCTCGCTGACGTGCGACGCTGCCCGCTGACGTATGTCCACGGCCGCTAGCTATGATACAGATGTCGATACAGCATGGTGCTGATCGCTGGAGTACGATGCTGGTCACAAAAGTATGAAGCTGATCGGCAGAGTATAATGATGGTCATTGGATGCTGTTCGCTGGAGTGTGATGCTGTTCGCTGAAGTGAGGCGCTGATCGCTGAAATATGGTGCTGGTCATTGGAGTATGGAACTGACCGCTGGAGTATGAAGCTGGTCGACAAAGAACGTTGCCGTTCGCTGTAGTATGTTGCTTCTCGCTGAAACATGATGCTGGTCACTGAAGTATGGTGATGGAGTGAGATTCGGCGCCTTGGAGTAGCATTCGTAAGTCGGATAAGTAGGTCCGTAGCCAGCAAAACACACTATAACAGTAGGCAGTAGGCAGTCAATCTCTATTCTCTGTAACGGGCAAAGCCACGCGTTAATGTTGTGCAAAGCTAAAGGCCTACATAACACCATGTAGGAATACGAACGGTACCCTTTCCGAAGTGACGCCACTTCACCGAAGCTCCCTAGTCTTAGTTGATTTGTCAATTTTAAGATCATTTTTGCTTATCTCAGCTGATGCGTTCAGCACCGTGATGCCATTTACCACACACTTCTGCATTCTCCGTCGATTGAATTGAACGAGATGGCGAAGTGCTGGTACTTGCGAATCGTCTCTGAACCACGCGAAAATCTTCTGGCGCCGTTCCAGAAATTCTCTCGGGAAACATTACGCCTAATGCAAATCTCGAGTCTCGGGACGAGAGTAATTGTTTCCACGCGGACAGCTGCGTCGGCGAGGTATGAAAGTGAGTGAGGTGATTCAGATTTCGGTGAGGCGTGGGAAGTGGACTGACTCAATATCCGCCTCTTGGAGGACTGGGACTGAAAATGGCATGATCCCAAAAGGATTACATTGGCCAGAGCCTTTCCCACTCGCGAACGCCACTGGCATGATCCTACCTCCCACTGAAATCCGCATGACGAGGACGCATTGAACGCCGAGAGTTTGCATCGACCCCACAAGGGGACACGGAAAAGCTCATATGATCTAAATAAGACGCGTCCTACGCACTGGCGGTCCCAGGGGGGGGGGGCCACGGGGGCCATGGCCCCCCCCCCTTTGGTGCTGAAAGGTGGGGCCATACTATCTTTTGGCCCCACCTTTCAGATCGAACAAAAGTCCTAGAAAAGCTTTTCGTATGTTTCATTTTATGGAGATCTTTCTTGCGCCATCAAAGGACGTAAATTTCACTCATGAGTGGGCTCAGTTTCGCATTCTGTCAATTTGGCGGTCAGCGTCTCTGGCACCGGTTCACGAGTATGGCCGGATCTTATATGAAATATCAGCGTGGGTTTACTTGAGGCTCTCGTAGGCCCAGCAATGGCTGGCATGAGACCCTCTTCGGCAGTGGTGGGTGGGCCCTGCTAAAGGAGATTGACGTAAGACCTCATGGGTTGGTGCTGTGTACCTCAGAAGCCCGGTGGTGACGCCGCATGCCGGCTTGGTTTCTTAAGGATTAGCGTGGGAACTCCGGGGCCTGCATAGAGTTTGCATGAGCTAGTATGTAATCTCAGAGGCATATGTGTGTAATGTGTACACAGTGGCGGTCGCGGGGGGGGGCATCAGGGCCATGCCCCCCCAAAGGTCAATAAAGGGGGCCATCATATCATTTGCCCCCCCCCCCCTCAAACAACCAATGGGCCCCCATATAGGTGTATGGGGCCCTGGCAATTATTCGATCGTCACGAGGCTAAAAAAAACCACGGCCCAGCTATATAGCTCCCACACCGGTCTTTGAGCGTCCTACACTGACCTCTGAGGGAACTTCAGTGGCGGTCAAGCGCCCACGTTGGCCGCTAAGAGCCTACATCAACCTCTGAGACCTCACATCTGGCCTATGAGGGCCCCTAACCGGCCTCAGGGGTCCCAACCGACGTCTGAGGGTCTCACACCGGTCTCTGGTGGCCTTATTTCTGTCTGTGGTGTCCCAAGACGAACCTTTAGGTGCCAATGAGGGCCCCGCACTGGCTGCTGAAGACCCGACGCCGGCCTCTAAGGGCCTGCATTGGCCTCTGAGGAGGGCCCATCTTGGCCTTTGAGGGCCCTCTGCTGGCCTCTGGGGTCCAACGACGGCACATGCCGGTCTTTTGGGGCCCCACGCTGACCTCTGAGGGCCCATGTTGGCCTGTAATGACCCACATTAGCCTCTGAGAGCCCAACTCGGTCACTGATTGTCTCAAACTACTGGCCTTTGTAGTTTGCAGGCCCTGTACTGGTCTCTGAGGGCCCTAAACTGGCCTCTACGTGAAAAGATACATGGGTGGGTTTCTGAAGATCAGAGGGCTCACGCAGTCTCCGGCACAGCCTTACGTTGGTCCTGATCGAAATTACTTTACGTCCTGATGGTCCGGCTCAGATTCCCTCATATTTCGACGTCGGGACCCCATGATCCGGTGTGGGTCCTGGGGCTGGCAGAGACTGATGAAGTCCTTAGCGCTCAGGGCCAGTCTTTTTAGCAGTAAGACTAGGCAGGTTGAGTGAGCCCCAATAGAGCCGTTGCGAAGCCCCGCAGGAGTCGCGCGCGGCCCTCAGATGCCAATTTTGAAAGCTCGGAACCTGTGGGGGGTCTCCAGAGGTCGGTGTACCTACTCTCTCCCGCCGCCACACAACTAGGTATGTTACCTATATGGGTAGGTAAATGTCATAGTCTGAAAATGCTCTCTGGGTTTCACATGCTTGTTCAAAGCAAGAGGTATCTGTACTTTTCCGAATTGTTTTATAGTGGTAAGGTCATGAATCCGCGTGCCTGACCTTCCAGTATACCTATGCTACACCGATCCGTCGTCATGGTGCAGTGGGCCGACCGGTGGAAACACCGTGGGACGGGAAATGGAACTGGTGATTTTGCCTTAAATTGAGCTTAAAGATTTCACGCAAGAATCAGATGGATGAAGCATAAGTAATGCCAACTGCGCGGCACCTCGTGGACGTAAAAAATTAGCCGATCACCCCCCCCCCCCCCCCTCCCGGTGACGGATAAATGTTATGTCACGCGAGTGTGACTTTGGCCCCCCCCCCTTTTGCTAGCGGCTGCGACCGCCAGTGGTCCTACGACGTCAAACTATACTGTAATGGCAACGCAATACAGATGATACTGCCACTGGGCATATCTGCCCTTGGTCAAGGAACTAGCCGGCGTGTGATGTTGAGGCAAGAATTGGTTACAGTAACAAGGGTCAAATAGTCCAATACATATGCTCACTACACCTTCTCACTGCACCCCCGCCAATGCGTCTAAAAGTCGGGGCGAACAAAAACTAATTTATTCTATCAGCCCTGAAGCACCATCGCTGCTACTCACTACTCACTAGACCCCATCAAAAAAGTGCCCGCCAAAACGACTGGAGCCCAGCCTCGCTGGCGATCAGCCTAACAGTTCAGAGCTCTGCCCGACTGAGCTATTGGAGCAGACTGCAGGAGCCTGCTGCTTTGAAATACGGGCGGTACGTGACCTAAGTAGCAAACAGCATTCCAAGCCACGCCACTTCAGCTAGTGCTAAAGTAGCTAGTAGCTGGGCAGTTGCAGAGACTCTTATGCAACCAATAAGTCCTGCAGCGCAGCCAGTAGCTACTGACACAGCGATAATTAATTAGGTTAATCAACAGAAGCATGTAGTTAGTTTGCAGTCCACTGTAATGGCGGCAATGCGCAATGACTACTGCTAAATTGAATACGCCTAACATGTGTGGATTTTATGCATTCCGCTACATGCACATTGCACGCTCTATGAACGTTTCCTACAATTTATTGAACATCGATGTGGATAGCAGTATTTCAATCAAAGTGTTAATGAAGAAGCATGGCTTAGTGTCCCTCGTTAACAACAGGGATAACAGTTTATTACCAGACACCTTAGCGGATTATCATCTACCAGCTACAAAGATTTTCCCAGAGGTGTGGCCGAATAATCAATGACAGACCTAAGTCAATAAGGCGACAAGTTGGTTCTGAGACCCTGTAAGAAAGCATTAATATGACAAGTGTACAACGTAATGTGCGCTGAGCGTCTAACTCTCTCAGAATACTTCTGAAGCCCAATCCGCTATTGCAGCGTTTCGACGCTGGCACCGTTCCACCTGCAAGAAACGAGTGCGCTCTCATGATGCAAGCCGTGCTCTTGTCTTATTTGCACTGAACTCAGCCAAATCTGATCTTAGCTGAGCTGAACTAGAATGAACGACTGACACAGCTGAGCTAAACTAGCCTGAGCTCATCTGAGATAGCTGAGCAGGAGCTGATCTGAGAAAGCTGAACTGAGCTCTGCCAGCCTCCAATGCGCCAGGTCCCCGAAATCCAAGCATCCAACCAATCTGACCAATCCACTCTAAGCCAATGAAACCACATAGTTACCTCCTCGTCCATTACCAACCGTTTTATACCACCGCACCGTTCAATCGGTAAAAAATTAATTGAACTTTATGTATTGCCGCGTGGAATGCCCTCAGCTCTCAGCACTAGTCATATTTAATCGATACGCCTGGCGTGCACTTCGTAAAGCATCCAAAAGCCGTAATCTAACTTGAGGTACCCAGCCGACAAGGGCGGACATCGTTCCTCTGAAAGAACACTTGAGCAGGTTATAGCGACACTGCCACTGATCACAGATGGAAGCTTACTGGTTTATGGGTCAGACCTTGACCTTCTGGACCAGCCACTCGGGCGCGATTCAACAACAGGGCACGCTGCCCAGTCGCTCCCCGTCCGCCTGAAACAGAGTGCCAGTTCTACCCAGCACTTGCTACACGGGATAAAGCGTTTAATCCACAGTTATCCGCTCACTGGCCAAAGATTACGAGCGCCTCGGTCACGCGCTGGGCCGATATTGTCAGCACGTGCCCCGTTGAGTTGAAGGGCTGCGATCCTGCGTGGCCCGGAGACGAAGTCGGGCACCGACTTAACCGTGCTAGTTCACCAGAGGCCTACAGATTCAGAGGAAACCTGCTTCTGGCCGACAGCGGTCATCCTTCTGCCGACGTGGTGACAAGCGAAATCTATAAAATCGAGCAGACGTGTCAATGACACCGGAGGTCGTTGCTGTGATCCTTTGTCAGCAGAAAACCAGACTTTTTGTGAGCAGAAAACTCATTACGCTCCGTGCAGCATTTCAGTTTTCGCACTGGCCTTTTGACATATAATAATCTCGTTAGATTGCTTATGTCAGTGACTTTTAGCGTTGTGACATTAGCCAAGAGCCGTGTATTGTCCGTTGTTCGTTTGTTCACGGGCAATCATAGAACAAGCCAGGTGCTGACCCGGATTGTCTGCAGCAGGGAGGTTACAGGGAGCCACTGAAGCCGTATCACCGCTCCCCAGCAAACCACGGCGTCACACCGGCATCAATACGTCATCCTGACGTGCCCGCCGCCCGCAACTCGGCGTCACACCGGCATCAATACGTCATCCTGATGTGCCCGCCGCCCGCAACTCGGCGTCACACCGGCATCAATACGTCATCCTGACGTGCCCGCCGCCCGCAACTCGGCGTCACACCGGCATCAATACGTCATCCTGATGTGCCCGCCGCCCGCAACTCGGCGTCACACCGGCATCAATACGTCATCCTGATGTGTCCGCCTGCAGCAGCTCGGCGTCACACCGGCATCAATACGTCATCCTGACGTGCCCGCCGCCCGCAACTCGGCGTCACACCGGCATCAATCCGTCATCCTGACGTGCCGCCCGCCGCCGGCCGTATGAAGACGTTCCGTCCGAGCGCGGCGTTAATTAAGTCGCCGGCCCGCCGCGGCCATGATGCGGTCGTGCAATCTCGGGGGTCGGCCGGAACAGCGAGCTCGGTGGATCGACTCTGTGCGGCCATGGTCATATCGAACGGTATAACGGGTCTCCGCGACATTACCGCGACCCAAACGGCCCGTGCCGCTGAGGTATATCGAGCGGACAGCCATGGAGACCCGAACTCATTCCAGCCACTGATTGAGACACTGCACGGGATGGCCGTAGAGAGAAGCCCAGCGGAATGGCAGTCAACGGCGATCAATGCATAGACCATCTCCGAGATGCATTTAACCGACGTCAATCAGCCGAACGACGGCACTAGTCAGAACTTTGTGACCTCTGTGAAGCTAAACATAGGATTTGAACAGGGTAGAACTATTCCAATCAGCAAACCAGCTTAGCAACAGACAAGCAGTCTATTTCTAGGGCCCAGTAACACCACTGAGTTGTCCACGGCTGATTCACCTGGGCAGCATTGTCCACGCGAATGAATGTATTCACTCACCACCGACCGGGGGCGTATGTCTCAAAGGACCCGATTGGCACGTACCACCCCCGTCGTCTGCCCTGGCACAGCTCACATAGCGTCGTCCCGCCGCACTATGAATGCGCACATCGCATACTAGCCAGACGCACACATGCAAGTTGTCGCTAACGCCTCTCCCACAGGCGCGGTCTTAATCACCATTATTAGGTGCAATGGCCGATTGAATGGGCAGTTTTAGAGTATCTAAGTCATAAAGTAGTTCGAAGGCCTAAAGTGAACCCCATCAGCCAGCCGCGGTTGCCGGGCGGCGGGATACATCAGTATCATGAACAAAGTCAGGCGTGAAGTTAATCCGCTGGATACTAACGTCAATTTCTCCCAGTTCAGAAAAAAACAGCGTTTGCGAGCTACGAGTGACACGATCTACAGAGAAACGCCAGTAAACTTGTGATTTTGTTCGCGTAGCTATCAGAGGAAGGCACCACGCATTCCCAAAATGATTTTTAGTTCGTCTGTTGATCACGAGCCATTGCTACTCATCAGGGCAAACAGCATAGCCATTTCATACAACTTCCATACAAATGCAAGGACAGGCAAATGGGATGAGGAAGAATTCGCTCACATCCATGCGATAAATGCGCATGTTTCTCCTTATTGGGACATGCCCGGATGGGACCCAGCCGAAAGCCGGTAATTCGAGTCGGTCATATATACTGATTGGATCACATCAACAGAGCGCTAATTTCAAACGAAGCCAGATTACATTATTTTCCGGCGGCGAGTTCTGGCGAAGCTGAGACTATCGGCAAGTCCATAAGGAGATGTCGCTAAATTATGGTTTTAATTTGGGGCCGAATGGAAACGATTTATGAAAACGTTCCAGATATATTAAGTCCTCGCATGCTGCAGCCAAGCCGCCTACGGTTTTGATGGTAGATATTGCATAAATTTCTCACACTTCAGAAAAAAAAAAAAACGCAAAAGTCGCGATCAACATATGGCATGGTCCGCAGAGACTCCCTGGTAGTCGTCAGGAAGACTTTAATACCAATCCGCCACCATCAGGCCTCCCCAGCTCATAAGAAATAAGCCGCACGCCATCATACCCAGTCCTCCCGGCTCGTCACAAAAGAGCGTCACACCCAGCCCTCGCAGCTACCTACAAATAATCTGCACACCACCATACAGTCCTTCCGGCTCGCTACAAAACAGTGTCACACTTAATCTTCCCGGCTAGCTACAAATAAGCCACACGCCGCCATTCTCACTCCCCAGTCCCCGCTCGCCACAAATACCTGTCCGGCTGTCGGTCCGGCGGGCACACCGACCCGACCTATTGCTGGCTACTGACCGGCGCACGATTTACGAGTTCCGGCCGAGCGGGTGCGGCGGCCCGGGCGGCTCGCTACACGTGCCGTGAGCTGCAGACATGTCCGCCCAGCCAACAGATTGGCCGTGGTTGGCCGGCCGGCCGTCCCAGCGGAATGCTACCCGTGCCGTCCAGACCCGGCCAGAGCCAATATACCACAGGGAGATAGGTTTCTAGGGTATGGCTGGTGCAGACGAATTTCAAGGAAAGTGTTTTACATTACCGGGGGTCCAAGGCGGAATGAAATGAATTTCTGACCTTGTCTTGGTAAAGTGTCATTGCCAGTGTGATCACTTCGATCATCATTCCACACTCCACAATCCACAGTCTTGCATTACCAGAGGTTTCAAGCAGAGGGTTCCACCCAGAGTGGAATAAGACCCTTTCGCCTTATTTGGTAAGTAAAGTGCCATCCCCGGTGTGATCATTTGAAGCACCGTTCCTCAGTCTTGAACTACCAGAGGGCTCGCGCTGTGGTGATGACTGTCACTTACCACAAGCTGGTAGAATATTGCCCGTACTGGCCAGTTTGCTTCCCCGTATTATCAGGGGATTTAATGCGCAACGCTAACTGCAGCTGATTCCTTACCTTCAGCTGGTAGAGCGTGATGCCCGTGCTAGTCAGGTCGTCGTCAATACCAATGAGGTGAGGGCGGTCCGAGTCCAGCACCACGCCCACTGAAAGGAATACGCCCCAGTCAGTCGCAGTCACGCCCGTACAGCCGCGCCTATAGAACGCCCCAGTCAGTCGCAGTCACGCCCCTACAGCCGCGCCTATAGACACCAGCAGCGCCTCAAGGCATGATCTCAAGTAACTGCTCAGACGGTCACTGCCCACACAAAAACAGTCACTGCTTCAGACGTGATTTCAGGCACTGACGTAGACGCAGACAGTGTCTACAAACGTCATTTGAGACACAGACACACCATCCTCAGTGTCTTAAGCAGACTCGCAACCACACAGCTATAACGGCCAGCAGTCCGCTGACAGTGACAAATGGACACTGACCGGACCAGAGTCGCACACATTACCGCAGTGACCGTCCCATCGATAATCAATCACAGTCTGATAGTCAATAGAGCCCAGGAGCATGTTTCAGTGTCTTAGACACGGGTTGCGGTCATGGATCATGGGTGACGGTCCTGGGTTAAAGATCAAAGTCGCAATCATGTTACAAGGTCACGGAGTGTACAATGTACACGAATTATAGCGCTAAGTCATAGGAAAGGGTCATGGCCGCTTCCGCAGATAATGGGTTACGAGTCATGATCACGGCATGAGTCACGGTCACAATGGTGAACAAAAACAGCAACCGATTATGATCATGGTGCCCAATGAATTGCCACAGAAGGACCGGACCCACACCCAGTCCTGGTTATGGTTCACGGTACTGAATCACAATCACGAATGAACGTGACGGGTTTGCATCGTGACAATGGAACAAAATGATGAGTGCAGTTTCAGCAATAGAAACGAAGCATTCTTGGTGTGGACCACAGAGACGATCATGGTCAGGATTACCGCCATCAATCACGGATCACGAGCCTCGGATCACGGAACACGGATCACGGATAACATATTACAATCCCAGTCAGTCCGGCGATCGGTCGGGGTCCCAATAGAACCTCATCGACAGTCACCAGCTGCACACCCGCCTGACGTGCTCAAAACGCCAACAGGACGGCTGCTGACAGCCCTATTGCACTGTCACGGATCCCGACATATGTTCGCTCGATACTTCAGTTATGGCTACAGTAAAAACGATGGTACAGCAGAGGAAATAAAGCAATCAGAAATGAAGGTTAAGTTTCTATTTCGTTGTAAAATTGAGCAACTGAAAAACGACTTCAAAGCGATAACAAATGTAACAATATAATCAAAAGGAACAAAGCATATGGTTTTGACGTCCTTTGTAAGGTCCGGTTGCCAATCCTTCCTGAATCCACACAGCTCAGTTTCTCCATCTGCGACATACAGCCGGGACTGGGCAGCAATACACCTAAAAGCATCCTCTATTTCATTTTACCAGTGGTCCGGAGCTCCGACAATGGGTTGGCGGATCCCCCGAGGCTAGGCGATCAGCTGAGTGAAGCTGGCGTGTTGGGGGCTCTGTGCCCAACCGGTCCCACATCTCCCCCCCCCCCACTCCCACCACCACCACTACAGAGGGACGGCATCGGGAGCTTCCAGAGCTTGGAGATTGACTGAGTGAAGCTGCTGGCGTGTTGGAGGCTGCGTCCCCGACTAGTCCCACGCCTCCCCTCCCTGCTTCCCCAATCCCAGGAAATTGCGTCACCGGGGACCCAATGAAGCTCGTCCCAGCACAGCCCTTCCCAAGATAATGAGACGAGCTGGAACCGAGGAACAAAGCGGTCCGCTGAATGGGCCCGCCGAGAGCCGCTAGTTCAGAGCACTGCACTGCACGGAAAACGGGCGACGTTCGGAGACAATGAAAATAAAACGATGATTTACGCCGCTAGCGAGCGCCACGAACCAGGCGGAGCGCCGATCTATTTTGGAGGTTTTGACTAGACTGTTAGCCTGGGCCAGAATTGAATTCGACGATGGCATGCATCCATATGGAAGATTCAACGAGTCACGTATTTATGCGGGGCCTTAAGTTCATACTATTGTGCTAACTTTTTGGAACAATGTGAAGCAACCAATGTCACTCACGGCGGTTTACATCTCCTTTTATACAGTCTAAGCCTTAGGTCCTCAGACACAGTTTCAATTACGAGAATCCCGTGATGCAACGTTTCTTAGGATTCCAACAAAATATTCTCATCTAAACCTCAAAGTACTGAGTCACATTACGAGAATGTAAGAAGAGCATGCGTGGGAGTTGATGACATTACTCTGCCTCATCATATCTTCCAATCGACCAAACGACGTTCACGACACATCCAAAAAGTAGATTACTCCGACTGTCATTGGCTGCTGTCGTGCGTCCTCTCACCTCCCGACTTTCTCAGTCCGAGTGTCTGCTGCTCCTGAAGGATCTTCTGTGTCTCCCGCCAGCCCTCCATCCACTGGTTGGTCATCTCGTCCGCCCGGGCCTCCTTCTCTTGTATCAACTCCAGCGCCCGAGGCGACTGTGGAAAAGTAGAGAGGGTCCATCAGCTCCCGGGCCCGCGGGGAATGTGGGAAGGTAGAGAGGGTCTATCAAATTCAGGGTCTGAGGGTGCTGTGGACAGGGCGGATCATAGCCCGAGGCGGCTAAAATAGGATAGGGGCAGGTCAGGGCCCGGGACGACCGTGGAGAGGACACAGACGCGTCAGGTCAGAGCCAGTCACCTACTATGGGGAGGGATGAGTTTCTTTTTCAGTCAGCTCCAGTCCGTGGGAGCTGCAGGTGAAGAGAAGCGGTGCGGTTGTGATATTTTTAAAAGTATGCTCCCTAGTCCACGGTTACCTGGGAGAGGGACTGGTTAGCTTAGTTACCCAAATATACCGGAGCATGAAGCACTACCGTAAAGCTCGCAGAGCCAACTACAACAATGCTCATGTCACGGAGCATAAAGTTCACGAACATCACAGCATGGATACTTCACCTCGCAGTTTGGGAACAAGCATGCGAACATTTTCACGCTGCGCCCTGAAACATTCACACGCCGTCGCGCAGTTCGAATGTCGGCTTATTCAAGTCACGGGCATCCTGAGTCGTCTCAATCTGGAGCTTCACGCCGTTATATAACACCCGGAACCTGCTTCCCGGTAACGTGCTCTGCACACAATATGCAGTGTGAGTTTCTGCGATTGCAGCAGCAAATAGCATTAGGAACTACGACCAAAACGCGCCACCTCGCACATAATATTATATGAAATTATCAATCTGGTGGACATCGTGTTAAACTACAAATACAAATGTCTAATATATCGATAAATATGCTGCCGCTAAGCACGCATTGTTTCACCACGGGTGCCGATATCAAAAACAATTTTTACGCTTCTACAATCATCGCTGAATAATATTGATACTCCTGAGAAGGAAAGGTAATTGCTATGGACCCTCAACCAACAACAATTTCACATCGCGTGTGATTGATCGAAATCGGAGAGCGGATTCAACAGCTTCCACTTGATAATACACCGATGTCCCGGGAAGATTTAAACAAACCTGACAGACTCAGAGCAGCCATGCGACGGGCATTAAGCAGCCTCCCTACCTCAGCGACCTCTATAACGCCGATGCATCGCTCTCTGTAGTTACTGTTCTCAACAAGCATCGCTATCACTTGTACAGGAGCGCCCTCTACGGCTCCAAGCACTCCCAGTCCAAACGACCCGTAAACGAAGTATTGTGCCAAAAGTGACCTCTCCTGACACTGTGAACATCTGAGGATCATCTAATCGTCAGTAGCGTGATTGTTCACATACTAACTTTTCCGGCACCGTCTAGCCTAGCCTACCCGGCACCGCCCCTCCCTCAGTACCACCCCGCCCGCTATATACTGACTAGTGATGTCAATTACAGAAAATCGGAATACCGATACCAAACCAAATACCAACCAAACCCGTGGGAAAATACCGAAACCGAACCAACTTTGAAAGATGAGGGAAATACCAACTTTTTACCAATTTCTGA
The DNA here is from genome assembly GCF_019059575.1 of Amphibalanus amphitrite. Classification (NCBI taxonomy): domain Eukaryota; kingdom Metazoa; phylum Arthropoda; class Thecostraca; order Balanomorpha; family Balanidae; genus Amphibalanus; species Amphibalanus amphitrite. Next base: position 103,544 of record NW_024881663.1, read on the forward strand.
GCCTCTTATACATTAGTAAGGGTTCATAATACCAACAAAATACCAAACACACTAGGATTGAAATACCAAATACCAAGTTGGTATCGGTTTGGTATCGGTATACCAAAAAGTTGGTATCCGATTGACATCTCTAATACTGACCTCTCCGGCGCCCTCAACGAGTGCCCGCCGCCCGGATACTGACCTCTCCAGCGCCCTCGATGAGCGCCCTCAGTCGGGCAATCTCCTGCCGCAGCTCGCGGATCAACTGCACGTTGCGGTCCTCGTTCACTGTCGGCTTGTTGAGGATGGACTTGGCGCGGTGGGCGTACCGCAGCGTGCTGAGCGTCTCACCGTAGTTCACGTCGGCCGGGGAGATGGCTGAGGGGGGGGGGGGAAGGAGGAACGGACTCGTCAGTTGGATCGATGAATATACGGATGAAAAGAGACAAAGATAGACATTACCGCTGTGATATAAAACAATAATATTTGCTCAATTTCAAATCATCAAAAATGCATGAAGTAGTCAATATCGAGCAGCATTCACCAACCATCAGAAGTAAGAACTAGCCTCTATAAGCCTCAGCGCCCTCTCCGATCACTGACATTCGCCTAGACACCTCTCCACCCTTGTATGTATGTATGTATGTATGTATGTATGTATGTATGTATGTATGTATGTATGTATGTATGTATGCATGTATGTATGTATGTATGTATATATATATATATATATATATATATATATATATATATATATATATATATATATATATATATATATATATATATATATATATATATATATATATATATATATATATATATATATATATATATATATATATATATATATATATATATATGTATGTATGTATGTATGTATGTATGTATGCATGTATGTATGTATTACATTTGCAGGCAGTCCACAATCAGTCGTGGCTATTATTGCCGTGGCTAGTATTGCCCATTACTGCCCCTTCCCCTCCCTCACTCACTCACCGGCAATCATAACCGTCTTGGCGTTACCACCGAGACTGTCCTTGAGCAGCCAGGTCAGTGTCGAGTCTCGGTAGGGCACGAACGGGGTGCGTCCGCCCGGGGTGTGACGGTGACCGGCCTCCGCCAGTGCCGAGATCACAGAGCCGAGTGTCACCAGAGACTTGTTGATGTGTGCGCCCTCCCGCAAACGGCAGCCAGTGGCGCCCGTTGCCTTGGCACGTTCACTGATGGAGGAGAGAGGTAGGGTGAGAGGTCAGCGGGAGGTGTGATAGCGGGTGTAGCAGGTCAATCATGTAAGAGGTGTAACTGGTATGTAACACAGCTACGTTACGGTTAATGTTCTGCAATAATCAGATGAAAAGAGCATAAGCCGTCTGAGCTATACAAAAGGTGTAAAAATACAAAGCACGGATAATACTACCAGTAAAACGCCTTTTGGGCGAAGAACGAGCGAGCGAGATAGGAGCCCTGCACGTGCGGAAGGGCGAGAGGGTACATAATTCCAACGGACTTGTGCAAGGCACCCTTCTAACCGGTCGCTAGCGGTGTACCAAATTTGAACGCAATCGGCCCAGCCGTTCCTGCGATCTGGAAGCGGCATTCTGCACGTGCGCACGTGCAAACGGGGTCCAAACTGACTTTTGCACGGCACCCTACTAAATGACTAAATGGTCCCCAACCGTGTACCAAATTTGAGCGCAATCGGCCCAGCCGTTCTCGAGATCTGGAAGAGCCCCCTGCACGTGCGCACGTGCAGTAGCACCTTAACCGCAACACATGGGAATGCATTGCCTGGTGGGTGCCTACCTGTATGCCAAGTTTCAGCGAAATCGCACCAGTAATTACCGAGTTACTGAAATGGGAACAAATTTGACACCTCTTATTGTTGTATTTTGCACGTGCAATGGGGGTGACCCACATGCACCGAGAGTATCCTATTTTTGGTAGAAGGGATACTGCTACCCTACAAAAATTACCGCAAGTCAATCGCCCAAGCGGCTGCTGAGATATGAGCCTTTCAAAATCACTACTTTTGCAAAACAGCTGGAACACCCTTGGCTTTTCACGTGGCACGTGCCACGACGGTCACTGAGATGTATCAAAAGTAGTCAATTACGGGGTAGAAGGGATGGGGCTACCCAGCAAAAAAGACCGCATGCCAATCGGTCTAGCGGTTGCTGAGATATAAGCCTCTCAAAAGCGTTACAGGCCGGGCCGGGCCGGGCCGCTCATACTGAGATTTTTCCGTTATATTGAAAAGACTCACTTCGCTCGCTGCGCTCGCTCGCTTGTAACAAGCCTTTATTTCAAATCCTGTTGGTAACGTTTCCTTTCCTCGTGTTGATCGCACTAAGAATGATTCCACCAGCCTTTCGTATCAATTGATTACAAAACACCGATAGCCTCTACCACCTCCCATCACCCCCTTACACATAGACACGCTCCCCCCCCCCCCATTCCCTCACAACCACACCAGACCACCCCTCCCCGAACCGGCGCGCTCCTACCTGCCGGCCAGGTCGACCAGATGGATTTTGGATGTACGCTCGCTGGGCAGGCCCTCCACCAGCGCCGCCTGTGTGAAGCCGATGGTAAAGATGGCGTGACTCCGTGAGCTGGTGTCGTTCATCCCCGTACTGGCCGTGGTTCGGTGGGTGTTACCGCGCTCAATCAGCTCCTGGAAGATAGAGATTCGGTTAGTTACACAGCTTCAGCCCTCTGAAGACAATCGGAGTTGTACAGCAACGTCATCTAGAACAGAGAATACAGCGACACAACGAAAATATCTGACAGATAGTCACAGTTACACGATACAGCTTATGCGAGATACAGTTACAGAATATGTACAGCTTCTGGGAGACACAGTCACAAAATACAAGTGTAATGCTAAACAATTACTACGCATCACTACTTCGCTATAACACAATTACACAGCTTCTAAGAGTCACAGTCACTGTCATGGTTATTGGTTATTGGATCTGTTCATTTTCGTAATGAAGTCGCATCCTGTTCCGAAACTGCCAACTTCAGCCAGTAGTCCAATGGCTGGAATAAAGTAACCCTCGATACAGTCAACGTAGCAAAACGTGAAAGCATCATAAACAACGTGTAACCGCACAGCCTAGACACTTCGCAACACCACATACATCAGTCACCAATATTGATTAACACAACACGGGTGAGCACAGCAAGTTCTCACAAATACACACCCAGAGGGGTGAACGAGAACGTTACAGAACCATTGCTACATCCGGAAAGGGGCAGAACATTTGTGTGGGTCGAACAATCTTCTCTCACACCACCAAATGCTATCAGTCTCCTGAATAAAGCATGTAAGACGTCATATTATCCATGTGACGGTAACCTTAACCCTCGCCCGACGAGGGGGGGTTGATCCCCCTAAAGTTTTTCGCAAATAACGTAAAAACGGCGGCGCGTAGCGCCGCCAAATTTGGCAAACCCTCTGGGGCAGCCTTCTCACACCTATCCTGAAAATTTGAAGTCCCAGTCTTTTAGGTCAGGTCACCAGGTCACAAAAACCGGTACAAGGTCAGGGGAAAATTGGACTAGCTTAGCGGCAACTGAATTCCAGAGTTCACTTTAACCCTCACCGGCACAGGGGGTTGATGCACCCCCCCCCCCCCAAGGTTTTTCGCGAATAACTCGCGTAAAAAGCGGCCGATCGCGACGAAACTTTCAGTACCCTCGCATTGATCAATTTTACACCTACCATGAAAATTTCATGACCCTGACCCAAATGACCTTTGACCTGTGACCTCTTTTCCGAGACCATGTTTGGCCGGAATCGCGATTCGGCGTATGTCGGCTCGCATTAGCCGCGCGTTTGCAAGCTTTTCGTGGTTTCAAACGTTCAAACATGTGATTTGATGTTGCTCCCATACATTAGGGTGGGTGTCAAGGTCACCTGAAGGTCAGGTCAGGTCATTGACCCTTGGTGACCTCGCGTGATCTCGGTTCACTTTTTCGAGTTTTACATGGTTCTAGGCTAGTTTTTGGAGCTGAATTCGAATTTAGCAACCATTTACGAAGTATTTTGGTGCCTTCGTAACATGTTACGAAGCTGTCAGAGGCGCTTGACACGTATTACGAATACCCGTCACAACCCCTACCGGTTGACCTGACCTGACCTGACCCGACCTGGTCTAAATGCATAAAGACATCATCTCTGATCAAAACTAACACGATATTCGTGATCAGCACCCCGGAAAACCATACAGCAGCCACACTTTACGACTTTCTAACAGGTCCCGATTTCCCCGGTTTTCGGGTTATTGACCTGACCTGGAAGGTCACCCGATGACCTAGGACCTTAAAATTGGGTATCATCGGCTTCTTCTCGTGACGGGCAACACGCTCGTTTTTTCCGCGAAGCTCTAGCTCGATCAGGGGCCAAACGCAAGGGGGGTCGTACCAACCCCCCCCCCCTTGTGCCGTTGAAGGACGCAAAATGGCCTGTGCCAGCGAGGGTTAATTAATTAGTAACAAAGTACATCATTCGATGCGCACGGACGTCCTGAGTTCACTGGTGCTTTTATTTTTGCTCTATCTTTACTAGGCAAAAAGTTATAAGCGAAAAACTTTTAGACATGTTTTAGCAAAAAATTTTGCACTCATACCCCCCCCCCCCTCAAATATTGACTTAGAGTCATTAAACTTTCACAGGGCGAAATCTCTTATGGACCCACCTACCCTGTAAATTTGGCGTTTCTAAGTGCCATAGGAGCCAATCGCCAGGGGGGTCGTACCAACCCCCCCCCCCCCGGCCGTCCGTGTTATGGAAAAGGCCCTCGCCTGGCGAGGGTTAAATAAATCGTTGAAATTAACAGGAAACGTAGGTATATCAAGAGACATAGACACTTGTAGCCAGCTTGGAGACGAGACTCAACATATGAAATGTAGGGGAGAGTGGGGCAAAGCGGCCACCCGGGGCAAAGCGGCCACCCATCGTTTTAGCTCTTCATAGCTGGCGTCAGTTCCAATTTATGGTTCCCAATTATACTTCTCTTCACGGTCGTTCGAATGAGCCAGACCGGGGTTTCAGGCCCATCACCATTGTTCTGTGAAACACAGAAAAGCATTTCTTGCCAGGTTACCAACTATGTTTATAATTTTTAAATGTTTTGTTATTCCGTAACCGTTTGGAATTTTTATAAGCGCTCTTGTCCAAGCATTGCATGGTTATCGTACATGCATTCTACCAATTTTGATGTTTTTTACCCCACTAAAAGCTAAGCTGGAATATTTTTGTCTCGGACGGTATGCGCGGGGCAAAGCGGCCGGGGCAAAGTGGCCACCCCCCTATTGGCCATAAGTTGTTTCTATCTGGATAAAAAACATTATTTATATTCAAATGTGTCGTCATGCATTCATCTTGGCCACTTTTCAGTTGCATGAGTTACCAAATAATGCAATTAAATGTTTTTTCATGAAAATCCTTTCTTTGTTTACCTACAGGTGGAAGATGATGAAGTAAACATCCATCCTCGCTTAAACCTTGTCACCATCAAATACCCTAGTCGTACACGAGGCAACTATGTTGTTTCTCATATCGGGACTTAGGAAGACGCCGGTGGCCGCTTTGCCCCAGGGTATGGGGCAAAGTGGCCAATATGCATAGGTTTAAAGTTTTGTCAATATCTTCCATATGTGAACGCCTTTGGAAATAAAACGCAGTTGAAATAAAAGGCAACTTAATAGGGATCACATTGGTATAGAAAGAATCTTTCCAAGTTTAAAAATTAAGCGTTGGCATCGTGAGAAGCGTTAGGGTGGCCGCTTTGCCCCACTCTCCCCTAATACAAATCAATCAACATCAAAAATCAAAAATCAAATCAACAATACAAATGAAATACGCCGGAATGCTTCGCTGAATTAAATAACTTGTGTGTCAAAATTCTAGCCATTTCGCAAAAAAAAAAAAAAAAAACGTTTGAACCTTGCTCCATCCAATCCACCGCCGTCTATTTCTGATTTCACATATCGAAAGCGGACCTTCTTATTTGTCTTCGTGTTTCTATCGAGATGACTCTGAATATCCGCTTAGTACGCCGCCGGTGACTATCGTGTCCTATTCATAGCCGCCTATCGACATATCTCTAAATTCGGAGGTAAACAAGGCTGACGATCACCGATCGAGCGATACTCGCTCCTCAGTCTCAGTGTCCTTAAGAGGAGGACTGCAGTCAGCCTCGGAGTCAGGCAGAGTCAGAGTAGGAGTCATATTCGGAGTTGGAGCTTGAGCTTCATTTGGAGGTAGCAGTGGGAGTGGAGTCAAGAGCAGACTTATATTCATGGTCAGACTATCAGACCGTAGTTCAAGCCGCAATGGGTGCTAGCATGAAGCTGTTACAAAACAGGAGTTGTGACCGGAATACCAAGTTGAGTCGGGATATGGATGAGAGTCAGAGGAATACGTCAACGGTTTAGCCGGGGATTCAGTCAGAGTCAGTCGCGGTCTGAGCATCAAGACCAGACCACCGTCGGCCGCATCAGAGCCAGCCGGTATTTGGCACAAACGATACCAGATACTCAGCCGGGGACGATATACCCAAACATATCGACGATTCGCTTGCATAACCAGCGAAAAACGAGCCCAGCCGTCCTGTCAGTGACTTAACTGCGTCTGTCTGCCTGTCCTTTCGAGCATCCGTCTATTCTCGTCTGCTCTTATGCCCGGCTGCCGTCAGTTCGTCGACCTAATTACTATAGGATATCACAAGCGGAATCCCGTTCCAACTTGGAATCCGACCATTGTCAGTTTTTGTGGAGTTGAGATCGAGCTTATGCCTAGCATTTAGAGGTTGTAGATGATTGATGATTGGCGGCCAGCAGGGAGGCAACTGGCATTGTTTCGCGAGAAAGATTGGGTGCGATCTCTCTGGGTATCAGCGCTGAACGTTGGTAGTCACAGTGCATTCGTTGATGCTGCTCAACGAGGGTAGAAAAACGGTAAAATGTAGCAGACATTTCCAGAATCGCTTAAACCACTCCAGCGTCTGATATTCATTCCGTCAAAATTGAGAAGAAAGCTATTCACACTCACAGTTAACTAACAGTAAAACGACGCTTTCTCACGATGACATTCCCAAACTGTGGGACCCAGAACCGTTCCTGGTGGGACCCCTGACAGACCCCGACCGCCCCTCAGCTTACTGACCGATATATCCGAGTAGGATGAGACCAGGTGCCTGGAGAGCTGCTCCACGTAAGGACCAGTCTGAGGGTGCTCGCGCACCCTCAGCGAGTGACTCTGCTGCTTCTGTAGCAGGTCCTTCACCTGTGGCAGCGGAACATACGGGCGGTGAGGCAAAGCCAAACGGTGAGACAAGTCGAGAAACGGCAAGGCACAAACAAACGCATCAATCGACGAGACAGGTCACCACACGACAATGGAGAGAAGAGACGCGAATACATTCGGTGAGACATGGCGACTGACGTTGAGACATGGCAACACACGTTGGTATAGCATCACGCGCTTAAACGCTGAAGGGGAAGCGGCGGGGATGCGGCGCCTAGATATGTAAATATAATAACGTAAACCTTTTGCGTAGCAACTCAAGAAGTCGAAACAGTCTTCGCAAATATCAATGTTATAATGTTTGTTCGTAAGTACAGAGCAAAACAAGTACAAGAATGACAAGCCATCCATAGGGTCACTAAATTATATTGTAATGCAAAACATACATTACATTGGAAATGAATAGCTGTATAACTGGGGTAGTCTTTTGTACTTCAAGTGCCTTGATGTCCGTATTAGCCACTTCAATTCCATCACTCGATTAACCATGTATAGCCAATCCTTCGATAGATCAGTACCCATTAACCCGTATATGTTCACTGGCCAGCAGGCTTCCCTTCCAGTGTTGCATAACCGTCCTGCATCCACTGCAGTGGAGGATGCTGTCATGCGGGCGACACCGACATTGCATGGCTGCCAGGCGCGGCCGGAGTTACATAAGCTGAGTACATAAGTAGGACCCTCCTCCCGACACCCGACAACACGGCCCTCTAGTGGCGACTGTCGAGGCCGCCGCCATTAAAGTCATACTATCACCTCACAAGTAAAACATGTGATGGTTGGTCATCTGATCACTCGCCTCTTCTCACTTACTCAACAGCAGTCTCTCACACCATCTCACTATGTTACCAGCATTTTCTCTGTCTCACCTGCTTGCTGTAGGTCTCCGCATAGCTTACCTCGGTGTTATTATCTTCTCGCAGTGATCTCCAGGTGGCTGAAGTCTACGTTCTCACCTGCTCGTTGTAGACCTTTCTGTAGCTGGTGTTCTCAACGGCTCGGTGTATATCTCTAGGTAGCTAGCCTCTATGTTCTCACCTGTTGGTTGTAGATCTTGAGGTAGCTAGTGTTCTCACCTGTTCGTTGTAGATCTCGAGGTAGCTGACTTCTGTACGGTAGCGCACATCGCTGGACAGTTCCATCTTGTCAAACAGGCGGTAGCAGATCCGGGGAATCAGACCCCGCTCCGCCTGGAAGAGCAGGGGTCACACAGGTCAGTAACGGAGGTCGTCCAAGGTCACGAGTCGGCAATAGACTGAAATCGGTGAGAGAAGACGAAATGGCAAGAAAAAATGAGTTGGTGTCAACTGTCAGGTGCTATGCAGTGCAGTACAACTGGCGCGACAGAAAAGAGCCGTTCTTCGTGGCAAGTTTTGACCGCCATCACCGGATCACGAGGAAAGGGCCACATGGGACTGGGGAAACACCCAAACAGGCTATGAACATGTCTTAGTAGACAGGGGGGAACAACCGAGGTTCTGCAGATTACCCTGGCTCGTGCATAACTCAACAGACGCTAGCCGTGGTCCTTTTATAATAGGCAATATAGGCAATAATAATTTATAATAGGCATAATTCACTAGCATACATGTCTGTTTCAAGTCCAAACGTGTTACAAATGTCCCGTTTTACATGGTGTCCGGACAAATTGCCGAAAGGCGATTTACCGAATGTCATTTTGCCGAATGCATTTCGCCGAATGTCATTTTGCCGATGTGCTTTTTGCCGACGTGTCAAAAAGTCGAAATGCTAAAAGTCGAAATGCCATTTGCCGAAATGTCAATTTGCCGAAATGCGATTTGCCGAAATGTCGATTAGTCGAAACGTCAATTAGTCGAAATGTAAATTTGCCGAAATGTCAATTTGCCGAAATGTCAATTTGCCGAAATGTCAATCTGCCGAATTGGCAGTTTGCCGAAATGTCAATGAGTTGAAATATAACTTTGCCGAAATGTCAATCTGCAAACCTAGGTTAGGTTAGGTTAGGTTAAGTGGTGTTTATTTACTTGGGACAGATCACCAATTTTCTTTTGGTGCAATCCCCAAGTAAGAAGCAAATCACATGATAGGTATCCTTTGACCTCCTGATTTCATAACTAATAATTATTCATGGCACAAGCAAGTTTAAAAGCACCAATACCATGTGGAAATAAACATCAAATTGCTCGTGGCGAAGCAGTGCAGTGCCGAAGGCAATGCCTTAGGAGAGATTACAGGCAAAGGTAAGTCAAATATTTTTAGGTTAACCCTCGCCGGCCGAGGGGGGTGCGGGTGCCGGTTTTTTTCGTGATAGCTCCGAACACGCTGGCGATAGAGAGCTGAAACGTGGCATAGCTGACCTTTGATTCAAGCCAGATCCTTTTACACCAACCGCATCTTCAAGTCAGGTCAGGTCACCGACCTATGACGTCATAAGTGAACCTCTGCACGGTCTTCAGATGTCGCAACTTCGCAACGCCCTCACGGCCAGAGGAGCTTTCACAGGGAAATGAAACATGCAGGACCTAATATGCATTACGAGTCTCACAGCTTGTATGTCTCAGATTTTCCTAAAGGCTATTTGAGGTCAGGTCATTTCCGTGACCTCACCATTTTAAGTCAATAAGAAAATGAAAACTGCTATTCTGGCGCCGGGAACGACCTCTAACTATCTCAAGCACACAGAATCGTGATTTGACGCCTTCCTTGCAAGGTTAGATGCGTAACTTTTGCAATGTTGACCTTGCGTGACGTCATTTATGACGTCATCAAGGTCATATTCGTTTTTCGTCAATAACTCTTGATCAAATTGAGCTAGCGAGTCGGGAAAGCCACCAATGGACTCAGGAAGACCTGCCGAATCGAATGATATGCGACATGACCTCTTTCGACCTACTTCGTGACCTTAGGGTGCTGACCTGACCTTGACCTGAGGTCAACACCCCAAGTTGACCTGACCAGAACAAAAAGTATAGCATTCGACGCGCCTGAGCAAGGCGAACACGATGCTGCCAAAATCGCGGCTCTGCAGCCGTTTTTTGCGAAGTTATTCACCAAAAACTGAACCGTACCCTGGGGCACTTGACCTGACCTCAGAGGTCACCGGTTGACGTAGGACCTTAAAATCGGGTACCAATCTCTGCGTCTCGTAACGGCGCACACGCTCGTTTTTTCCGCGACGCGCCAGCTCCACCAGGGGCGAAACGACATATAGTTCTTTTTTCAAAAGGACGCTGGCTCCAAGTATGTTTTTCGAACAAGCACGTGTTTTAGCGAGCAAAACGAGCAAAAACTGAACCTGAGAAAATCGAACGTCGACTAATTTTAACATGTGATTTCTTCCCGATAATTTCCATATGGGCGTTTTGGAACCAGATATGAGAACAGCGGTGACGTCATGCTGTCGAACATGTATTTCAATGTAACTTATGACTTTACCACATGCCGAGATATCCCTTTAACCCGCGCCCCGTTGGGCTCTGCCGAGCAACGCGCCCGGTTGGGGGGGGGGCCATTTTGCCCCCCCCCCTAAGATCTCGAGAACCACGCAACATAGCGACAAGCGGTAAACGGCGTTGGATAGCCCCAACGGGGAACTACCTTGTGACCCAATTTTATTGACCTAGGTCAAACCGATGACGTCACAGGTCAGGTCAAAGGTCCAATTTTCACCGTTTACAGGCACTTCAAGAAATGCGTTGTAAAATCGAGTAAAATGCATTTCATTGAAAATCATCGATGGGGAAATGTTCTTCAAACACATATTTTGCTATTTGAGGTCACTGATACCAGGTCAGGTCACAGAGGTCAGGTCACGGGGGGTCACAATATAAAAGTGTCGTGTGATACATGTTTTATGGTCCATTTTACATGACAAATGCGATTATATGGGTCAGGCAGCCTTTGGGGCCAGCTTAGATCACGTTTTGGTCAAGGTCAGGTCAAGGTCAGGTCAAGGTCAGGTCAAGGTCAGGTCAAATTAGGTCAAATTTCAAAGTTAATATTTTTGCATAAAATGGGTATCAAATCGATGCAGCTTGTCACGGGGAGTTCAATGGTGGTCTTTGTTTTGCCGTACGTGGTCTAGAATTGCTAAAAATTGATTTCAAAAATTTGACGTCATCATTTTTGAACAGTTTTTTCGCTATAACTTGGCCAAAAAACGAGATATCGATCTGAAATTTGGTATGTATATAGAAGAGCACTGGGACTATCACATATATTCCGGTTTTTTCGAAATTCGGGAGAATTTTGGATTTTTTCAAAGTTTTTCTAAAAAATCAATTTTTTGAATTTTTTTTGGTCAAAAACCAAAAATTTTGAAAATCCGAGATAGCAGTTTTGTAGCGCCGCTTTTTGTCTACTAGACCATATAAAGAACTTTGAAATTGCTTGAAAACTGTAGATTTGGTGAGCGTTTCAAGATTGCATGTTTTTTGCTCATTTTTGCTCGAACATGACCTCAGTTTGACCTCAATAACTCCTGACCTAAGGTGACCTAAGACTTGAAATTTGGTGTGAAGGTGTCAAATTGATGCCCGGGAAGGTACTGAAAATTTGGCGGCGCTGCGCGCCGCCGTTTTCTTGCTATTCAGGAAAAACCACAGGGGGGGGGGCCAAAATGCCCCCCCCAACGGGGCGAGGGTTAACATTAGCACGTGCATTTGGGAAATGACTTCGGCCCGCCTCGGCTAATGTTGAAGGTATTTGGGAAACGATTCGGCCCTAGGGCTTTTTGATTTTCCCAGACAAAGTTTTACTGAATATTCTGAGCGGAAGAACCAATTTCAAAGAAGATATTTACGGATTGTGTGTTCACTAACAGCAACAGCAAAAGTAAGCGACTGCGTGTTTACATACTTTTGCTGTCAACGTAATTCAACTAAACAAGGTTATCGTTCCAATGCCAATGTATTTATTGCTGCAGAACATGGTCGGAATAATCATTATTTCTACATAATGCACGCAAAAAACGAACAATTTAAATGCGTGAAGCATCTTAACGTGCCACAATGAAACATTTGATATTGTTCCAGCTGGGATCCAAGACGCGTTTGATTAAGCGGTTCACCCAATTTTCAGTTTTCCTCACGGTTTCCTCACTCCTGCTGGAAGTGGACTCCATATCTTTATTCTAACTTCTGACGCTTCACAATCTTCATCCTCAGCTTTTTCAAACCCTAAATAAGGGGGAAGTAGGAAATTTCATCTTTCATACTCAACGCAGCCCAATAATGAAAAACAAAAATAATCACGGTGACTATAAATATGATCATAGTATTAATATAATATTAACACAATATTAAGAATATAATAATATATATCAAATGAATATGATATACTGTTGCGCCGGTACGGCATGTGGTAAATCTCTTCCCAACCTTGGGCTGTGAAAATGCATTGGCATTTTGGCAAAAAGGCATGTCGGCAAATGGCATTTCGACTTTTTGACACGTCGGCAAAAAGCATATCGGCAAAATGACATTCGGCAAAATGACATTCGGCAAATCGCCTTTCAGCAATTACCACCTCGGCCGGCGCGTACTCGTATGTAGAAAACCAATAGGTCCGGTGAGGGTTAAATTGTTGTGTATCTGGCTTCAGGCCGAAGGCCTGAAGCCTGATGCACAATTGACCTAAAAATAATTGACTTGTCATTGTCTGCAATCTATTCATGTGAGAATCTTCTTCCTTATCCACGGGCAGGAAAAAATCAGTAGGTCAGGCTAGGTAAGGTTTGGTTATGTTTTTCTTATACTTTGGTGACATGTAAGTGGGTTTCTTTACCTTTGAAAAGCGAATCGGTCCTAAAGTTAATACTTACGGGTCAGGTTAAGCTAGGTTAGGTTAGGTTAATTTCGGCTAATTGGCATTTCGGCAAATTGATATTTCGACTAATTGACTGTTCGGTAAATTGACATTTCGACTAATTGACACTTCGGCAAATTTACATTTCGACTAATTAGCATTTCGGCAAATTAGCATTTCGGCGAATTGACATTTCGACTAATTGACTTTTCGGCAAATTGACATTTCGGCAAATTTACATTTCGACTAATTAGCATTTCGGCGAATTGACATTTCGACTAATTGACTTTTCGGCAAATTGACATTTTCGACTTATTGCACGTCGGCAAAAAGGCATGTCGGCAAATTGCATTTCGACTTTTAGCACTTCGCCCTTTTGACACGTCGGCAAAGAGACACGTCGGCAAAATGCATTCGACATATTGACATTCGGCGAATAAGCATTCGGCAAAATGCAGTTCGGCAAATTGTCCTGTAACCTTTTACATGGGATCGACACGCAGAGAAGAGATAAGATTGTCCCGTGTCCGTCAAGCTATCACGCCTAATAAAACATGTCCAAAGTAGTTTCCCAATCGAGTTCATCATCCTGGTGTCTATGTGAGAATTTTGCAAGGAGTGAGCAGGATATTTGTAAGGCTTCCTTCTCTCCCAGTCCAACTCTCCGCAGCGAAGGCAATGTGGCACTACCCTGGCTGTGGACACTGGAGTTCCCTCCCTAGCAAAATGTACTGGGTACCTACTGGAAAGCACAGCCTTGCCTACGGATAACGAGCTTCCTTTTCCTAATCTAGCCTTCACCATGACACAAGGCAGGAGGTACACTTTGCCTGCTAAGAATGTTCAGTGACCATAGCGAGAACACAGCGTTAGTGGTTGCCTCAGCTATACCATGTACGGATTCACAAACAAAACAACGTCTGGCATCGACTTAAACGTATCCAAGTGCTTTCATCGTTCATGGTCATGATTTCAGATAAGACACCATATCGGTAAGCGTATTTGCCGCTTCACAACTTTGTCGCAGACCCAAACAGGTGTATGATCGGATCGCACCACTGCTTTTGGAAGCTTTCGGGACTAACATCGAACTTGAATTTGGTAGCTTCCGAATACATCGAACAGTAGCCGTGATAAGCTAATCATGCATCCGAAAACCAGTGGGACCGCCCCGCCCCCCTTCCGCTGTCTACCTGCGCGTCGAGCGGCTCCCAGCTCGGTCCGCAGCTGTGTCAGGCGTGCAGTAGTCGGCAGCGAGCCGTCACTCACCCCACCCTCCCTCTCTACCCTCCCCCTCTCCCCGGCGACTCGGTCACGATCCTTCCGAACGCGGCACACCGGCGCGGCGGCAGAGCCGCACCGAGACGGACAAATGTGCTCGGTAGTGGGGCGAATTCGAGTTGCACGTCGCAATCCGATGAAGGGTCGAACAACGTGAGGACAGATCCGATGGTTTCATAAATGGGCGTTTAAATTGCAGAAAAAAATGAGAAAACATTATGAATTTACTTCTTGAGCCAAATAAACGAATAAATTAACGCTAAATATATTGTTCGTGAAGCGAGGTGGGGACGGGTCCTCTGACAAGCAGTACCTGTAGGCTGTAACAGACAAGCCGTCTTTCACTGGAGCACACTGTACACGTCACAGCCTGAACAGACTGGTCTGATCCTGACAGCTCGCCGTGAATCATAATCACCACCTCCATCATTATGAATAGATGGATGAATAACTAAGGCGCTTAGGGAGGGACTCATGCCGGGCCTTTCTCATAACAAAACCACGGCAAAGTCTAGCGGGCCGGGCCTCTCTCATAAACGACAGTACGACAGAGTCTCTACCACAACACCAACGCAGATAAGCCCTACCCACGAAACACGTCACGAGAAACCCATAAATAGCCAAATCGATATGCAAAAATATGTGTGCGTAGATCTGAGTGCCTACGACTCCACCATATTTCAGCCGCATTTCCCGCATATCAGCATGCACACTGACAGGCTCGCTGGCCAAAAACACCAGAAATGTATGTGATAAAGAGCCTGTCTTTGTGTTCCTACACCAGATAAACGCCCATATCCCGTGTCTTCGCTGCGGCGTCAAGGCTACAACGCCGTGTTATGACAGCGGCCCCGAGGATCGACGCGAAAAACACTTGGGCACACCTCGTGTCGCGCCAGGCCGTGAGCTGAATCACGCCACCTTCACGGGTCGTGGGTCACGGGTCACGACTAGGGGCCGTTGCCATGGCAACGGGGGACACAGCGGGGTCGCGGAGGGTGGTGGTAACCCTCGAACAGGCACCGCTAGGAACTCACAATAAGACAATATGGTCTGGTCACGGTGGCATGTTCTCGACGAAAAACCGGCCGTGACGCGAGGCTTTCTACCCCCAGTCACGCGGCTCCATATCACGCGCACGGGTGCACAGCGCTGGCGCATTCCACAGAATAAGCAGATGCAGTGCACACTGCACACCGCGTGATGGATGGCGCCCACCTTGAGCCAGCCTGGATCGCAAACAAATAGGTACGGTTCTCCAGGGTATTAGTCGTTGGTCGCTCGGCGAGCGGGAGGGCAACCAGTTCCGCCCCTGTATCGCGTGACCCCTTGCTCCGCCCAGTTACGCACGAGCGTACTCCACGCCGCGTAGTAGCTTGGGGAGGGGAGGGTTAGAATGGTGGCATGTGTAGAGGCTAGAACCGGTTTCCACCGCCATGCCACCGCCCAGCGACATGGAGCGGGGTCAGTGACCAGGGCGCAGGGAAAGGTCAGAGGTCAGCTTTTACGTAGAGCTTTGTGTCTCCCTCCCCTCCGTGTGTAACGACCGCACGACAGCGGCCGGCCGCCGATCAGGCTTGACATGTCAAGGTCACCCGCAGTCAACGGGCTCAGAGGGTTGGTCGAGTGCGAGTCCGTGGCTGACGACAGTCTCGACCATGTGCTATGGTGCCGATACACTAGCGTGGGTAATAAGTTTGTGTTCAGTGCATATGACTGCTGGGGCGTGTCCTCTTGATATGATGCTTTGTAACGTGTATGATAGCTTAAAACCTCATCTCATCTCATCTGTATTTCACATATGTGCAACATATATAGGCATGATGAACGTCCTGGGATTGGTGCACAGCCCAAATGTCTGGGCTATGTCTAGGCACCTCTCCCGGTCAGCCGAACCAAGCCACCGCCGACAACAGCGCCGCCCCGCACGACCCTACCCGACAAAAAGCGCAGTTCCAGCGGCCGCCGCCAGGGAGCCCGCGAGATGCCGCCCCGCCAAAACCGAGCAATCGCTGATTAGAGTCGCCCTGTTTCTATTAAGAAAGACTGGAAGGAGGCAGCGACAGCTGCCTGTTGGCTTTCCGTTAGAAATGAGCCTGTTAAAAGTACGTCTACTGGCAGTGGCCAGTGGCAGTGGCAACCTCGCTGGCAGTGGCCAAGAGGAGAGGGGGGGGGGGAGGCGGTTGCCGCCTTCACATATTTATTTTTGTTGATAGCTGCGAGAGCTGAAATTTGGCAAGCCTGACCTTTGATTCAAGCTGAATCTTTATGACAGCATGAGCAGCTGTATTTTCACCCTCGCCCATATTGGTGTTTTGCCAGCGTCTATCGTAAAGAGGGGGAGGAGGGTCCGTTGGACCCCTTTGCCGTTCAGCCCCTAATCGAGCTAGAGCTTCGCGGAAAAAGAGCGTGTTGCCCGTGACGAGAGGAGGCCGATGATACCCAATTTTAACCCTCGCCGGCACAGTTGATGCACCCCCCCCCCCTTAGGTTTTTCGCGAATAACTCGCGTAAAAAGCGGCCGATCGCGACGAAACTTTCAGTACCCTCGCATTGATCAATTTTACACCTACCCTGAAAATTTTTTGACCCTGACCCAAATGACCTTTGACCTGTGACCTCTTTTTCGAGACCATGTTTGGCCGGAATCGCCATTCGGCTTATGTCGGCTCGCATTAGCCGCGCGTTTGCAAGCTTTTCGTGGTTTCAAACGTTCAAACATGTGATTTGATGTTGCTCCCATACATTAGGGTGGGTTTCAAGGTCAGCTGAAGGTCAGGTCAGGTCATTGACCTTTGGTGACCTCGGGTGACCTCGGCTCACTTTTTCTAGTTTTACATGCTTCTAGGCTAGTTTTTGGAGCTGAATTCGAATTTAGCAACCATTTGAACATTTACGAAGTAGTTTTGGTGCCTTCGTAACACGTTACGAAGCTGTCAGAGGCGGTTGACACGTATTACGAATACCCGTCACAACCCCTACCGGTTGACCTGACCTGACCTGACCCGACCTGGTCTAAATGCTTAAAGACATCATCTCTGATCAAAGCTAATACGATATTCGTGATCAGAACCCCGGAAAACCACATAGCAGCCACACTTTACGACTTTCTAACAGGTCCCGATTTTCCCGGTTTTTGGGTCATTGACCTGACCTGGAAGGTCACCCGATGACCTAGGACCTTAAAATTGGGTATCATCGGCTTCCTCTCGTGACGGGCAACACGCTCGTTTTTTTCCGCGAAGCTCTAGCTCGATCAGGGGCCAAACGCGAGAGGGGGGGAGGGGGGTTCGTACCAACCCCCCTTGTGCCGTCGAAGGACGCAAAATGGCCTGCGCCGGCGAGGCCATCCTGGGTCATTGGTTGACAGGTCAATATAACTCAAAAGTCGGGGAATCGGGATCTGTTAGAGCTTCGTAAAGTGAAGCTGTTATAGGGTTTTGCGGGGTGCTGATCACGAAATTCAAGTTAGTTTTGATCACAGATGATGTTTTCGTGCATTTAGGCCAGGTCGGGTTAGGTCAGGTCAGGTCACATGTTACGAGTGAACCAAAACTATTTCTTAAATGTTCAAACGGTTTCTAAATGCGAAATCAACTCCAAAATCTACCCTAGAAACATGTAGAACTCGAAAGAGTGAACAAAGGTCATCAAAGGTCAGTGACCTGACTGATCTTCGCGTGACCTTGATACCCACTAGAATTCATGCGATCAACATCCTTTCACATGTTTGATCGCTTAACGCCACAAAAAGACAATAAAACGCGTTCTACTTCAAATACGCCAAAACGCGATTCCGGCCAAACATGGTCTCGGAAAACAGGTCACAAGTCAAAGGTCTTTTGAGTCAGGGTCATGCAAATTATAGGGTAGGAGTAATATTGAATAACTCGAGGGTACTGAAAGTTTCGCCGCAATCAGCCGCTTTTTGCGCGAGTTATTTGCGAAAAACTGAGGGTAGGAGGTCTGTTCGACACCCTCCTACAAGTGCGAAGGTTAAGGTCAGGCCGTTGACCAATGGCGTCAAAAGTGAACCTCTGTAAGGCCCCAAAATGTCGCGACGTCGCAGCATGCCCTTCGTGCCAGGGGACTTTTCAACGGGGAATGAAGCTTATATGATCTTGTACTATCTCCCAGAGGCCTCACAACTTGTATGTAGCTATCTCGTATTTTTCTTAAGAGTCACCTGAAGTCAGGTCGGTCACGCAACCTCACGATTATTAATCAATTGGGAAATATGAAAACTGTTATTTTGGCGCTGGGACCCATCTAAAGCTGTCTCAAGCGCATGAATTCGCGATTTTATACAATTTTTGCAAGCATTCACTTTTCTATTCTTAAAGTTAGGCGACTTCATTTATGACGTCACTAAGGTCACAGGAGATTTCACCAAAAAGTCCCGATCAAATTGAGCTAGCGAGTCGGGAAGCCACCAGTGGACTTGTAAGGACCTACCGCATCGAAGAAGCGATATGACCTCCTTGAGTCAGCCTCGTGGCCTGAGTGGCTCTGCCCTGACATGACCTGAGGTAAACACCTTAAATTGACCTCAACAAAAACAAAGCGTAAACTATTCGACGCGTTTGAGCATGCAAAACTCTTGGCTCTGTAACCACTTAACCCTATTCCTGGCGGGCTCCGCCGGGACAAGAAACTGGCGGGGGGGGGCCGATTCGGCCCCCCCCCCCCTGAGATCTCGAGAACGAAGCAAGATAGCGACAAACGGTAAACGGCATCGGATACGCACGGTCAAGATCTACAATTTTTACTAAGGTCATTTTCAGGTCAGGTCAAAGATGACGTCACAGGGGTCGAAAAAGTCAAAATGGCGGCGCTAGATATGGAGAGAGTTTTTCTCGAATAACTTTCGAATTAGTCAAGATAGGAACAAACTAAGGGCATCATCGTGATCCTCTCGTCAATCCGCATCGAATGATATATATGTTGACCTCGAAAGGTCAAGGTCAAAGGTTGACCTCAGGTCACGTGACCTCGAGGTCATCATGTATATCATTCGATGCGTCTTGACTAGTGGTGTCAATTTCAGAAAATGTGTGTCCAATGTCCGTCCAGTTTCCAATGCTTACGTCGATTGTCCGTCCAAAAATGTCCAAGCCAGCCATTTGTCCAAAGATGTCCGAAACCTACGCAATAGTTTACACTCAACACTATTATTTAATTGTTTTTAATGTACTATTACCAGCTTTAATGTGTTAATCATATCAAAAGCTGAGCTTTCTATTCGCCAATCAGTGTTAAACACGATTGCTTTATAAAAATGCTGAGGTGTAGCAAGTGATTTTCCAAAGTTATCCAACGCCTGCCGTCATTGTCCAACCGAATTCCGAATTGGACATTGGACAAAATCGGAATTCCAAAGATTCAAGTTCCGATTGACACCACTAGTCTTGACGAGCTGAACACAATGAGACCATCCACGCGTCTGTATCTTGTTCCTGTACGGAGTTATTGGCCAAAAACCTTTGGTGACCTTTGATGACGTCACATGACCTCACAGCTGCCCAACAGCAAAACAGACCTCAAGGTAGTGAAGGTTGATCGTATATGAAGTCATGTATGGTATATGGGGCCATTCCGACCCGTTTTAGTGGTAAAAACAGGGAGTTGATTTTTTCCCCCATTGACTTAGGGGAGACCCGGGAGGTATGGGCCGGTTTAGTGAAAAGGCAATTTTCTTCCAGTGAGCAGTGGCTAAACCCGGTTTTTCACTCTGTGCACGTGAAATTGCCTTTCGCCTGCAAAGTGTGCCTGATATTAGACATCTGGGATCAGCTATTTTGTCTTGAGATAACTTTAAATAAATAATGCGCTTTTTTGATCTATCAAAATACACCGGGAGGTATGGGCCATGGCTCGGGAGGTATGGGCCGGTGCCATGTTTCATATTCTTTTCTCGACAATGAGAACAATACTCGTAGCTGGTATCTACCTTGATCTCTCTTAGAGCCCAGGAACCGCATAAGCGGCCAACAGCTTATTTCATGGAGGTCACTTGGGCACATATGTATTTTGGTAAACTCAATCATGCACCATGAAATGAAATAAATAATATTTTTCGGTTCGAATGAAATTTGAAGTTAAATTTTCAACCTTGCGCGACAAAAATAAAACTTATTGAAGATGACACTCATTGAAAGCATCTTTTTATTGATTTAAGATCAACGGGGGTGGGTGGCCCGAACCTCCCGGTTATGACGCCAGAATTTGCGTAGCATCTCAGCTCATAATCCTGCAAGAAAGCTTCAAATTGTCTATCCAGTCTTAATTTGCATGCTTTAAACTTTATGTTAGCATTGGTCTGACATCATAAAACGAGCCTGGTTCAAATTTATCACGAATTTTCTGTATGTGCAGTATTTTACTCGAAGAGGGCAAAAACGCTTTATCACCGCTCATTGCCAAAGAAGACTGAGGAAGATTTTGAAAATCACGTGGGTTGTATAACGGAATGGCTGCTACCAGTTTACGCGGTCAAATGTGTGAAGATACGCAACACTTCTTCAAAACTGCGATGGCCCATACCTCCAGGGGGCCCATACCTCCCGGGTCTCCCCTACATATAATGGGGAGGTCGCGAAACTGACCTGACCTTAGGTCACCGATATCAAAATTCCGAGATATACAAATTGCACATACTGGTACCCTAACTAAAGCCTGAAGAGAAGAAATTGATCGGTCAAAAACTCTAGCTCTGGCGTGATTGCAAACTTTTCTGAGGTAGGGTCACCAAACCGCCTCTGGTGACCTGACCTGAGGTCAGATCAACTCAAAAGTTTCAGACATGTTGCGTAGAAGCCTTTTAGGAAAAGTCAGAAAATTTGAGCTTCCTAGCTCAACGCGTTTGGGAGAAATAACCAAAAAAAAACCTCAGGGGGGGCTCCTGAGGCCCCCCCGCCAGGAATAGGGTTAAGGTGAAGTTGTTTACCAAAAACCGATCCCGCGACTTGGAGCACTTATACTGACCTCAGAGTTTATCGGTGGACCTGAGACATTCAACTCGGGTACCAGTTGCTGCATCTCATACGACGCACGCGCTCAGTTTTATCCGCAAGGCGCTAGCTCAATTAGGGGCAAAAAGATGGAGAGGGATCGTAAACGCCCCCCCCCCCCCCCCTCGGCCGGGGTATATGCAGAAAACCCAAAATTCCGTTAAAGGTTAAACACTGAGCGAGAAGGTATAGGTAAAAACAAGTATGCACACGAGCGGATGTGAATTAAATTGTGTTTGAGGTATGCCTTTTTTATTATACATTCGAATTGCTTTAGTTATTGGTAAGAACAGATACAACCAAAACCAAGAAGAGCGCCCCTGAAGAAAAGGTGGCGCACCGGACGGGTGCGATTTTAAGGTCCAAGGTCAGTCGGGGACCTCTAAGTTCGGATCAAGCGCTGCATGTTAGGGTTAAAACTAAAAAAAAAAAATGGGAGCAAACAAGCATCCCGATTTTGGCAGCATCGTCATGCTTTGTCACGGCACTCATCCACTCCCTCGGCCGAAATATTAGTTCCTTTTTGTATGAGTTCTGGCATAATCCCTAACATTATGCTGCATGTTGTTTGCCATGAAAAAAGCATGTTCAGCTACGTTCTACGCAGTACGCACTAACCTAACCACCATCCCATCATCCACCACTAGCCACCATCCCGTTCTGTGATCCGTTCCACCCCACACGAATCAGCCGAGATACTAGTCAGTCGGGCTAGCGCTATCCTCCCCTCCCTTCCTGACTGCACAGCGCTAAAACCCAGCGCCGAGACTTCCCGAGCGCGACCTCTGACCCCACGCGGTCCGAAGGGTCGGCCGATGCCTAAGGGCGCGCCGCGCGCCGGCCACCCGGATAGCCTCTGCCGAGTCTCCCTTCCATACACCGTTTACTACGCGCTCGATTCATTCATGATTCTGTGTTTCCGCGTCCCTCTCGCTAGGTGGCACCATGGATGTCATAGGCGATCCCAGGAAGATTGCGGCCAGAATACCCCAAACGGCAGAAAATGAGGTTTTTGGAGGATATCTCGGAAAGTATTTGGCATACAACGATGAAATTTCACAGTTTCGTGGTAAATGTGCATACACATAATCCGGGTTGATACTTATGCATTTAAACATTATATAGGACCAGATATGTCCGAAAAAGCAAAACCAACAAGACTTTTACTGGAGAGCCGTACATTATTTGCCAATCGCCGTTCAGAATCAGCTGGCTCCCTTAGCCTGAACCCAGCCTCAAAAGCCGCTTTGTTCAACCATCGTTTTCACAAATGTAGGTTGTCGCGCTGGTGGGCCAGCCCACACCCACGTTGCAGTGGCACTCCGCAGTGCAGGACTGTAAGAGCGCAGTGTGCACAGGTGTGGGCCGCACACATCGCGATCAGCCGAGACCCTAGATGTGGCGTGCATGTGATAGCACCCCGACTGGCCACGGCGGCACAAAAACGCAGCACCACCCGTAAACAACTCATTGTGGAATCACGCGAGAGTGGTGCATATTACCTCCTGTGAGGTTGCCACGCGCGCTGGTCCCCCTCCCCCTCCAGCGGGAGGCAGGGGGAGGGTAATGATGACGTAACCGGACCGCTCGCGACGGCCGCTCTACGGGAGGTGGTTTAGAGACGGAGACTCCGGCACGGACAAGAATGACGTCACCACAGAGACAAAGGCCCGGCTGCCAGGCGGGCAGGAGCGAAACGGGTCGACTGTACGGGAGGCGACACTAGTGAGAGCGCTCAGCGGGGGAGTGGTCAAGGGAGAGTGACTGAACAAAGTCAGACCCAGTGAAATGCAGCACTGACGCAGAAACGGCAGAAACCATGGCAGCATGACAGGCTTGTGACATGTCGCTGAATATACCAGCGGGTCAAACGACGTGCATATGGGTGTCAGTCGGGGTTCAAAGCTTCAGAATTTGGATTAAAGTGGCGTTTTTAGTGGAGCTTGGTCAGGCCAGAAACTAATTGGACTTCGGAAAAAACGCCCAATATCGAACGCCCGACATTGGACTTAGGTATAGATCCCTAAATTTGTAAAGCAGGAAACTTGCGATAAGAGGAAAATAATCTCCTGCAGTACTGCAATAATAAAGATAATGCATTGGCTTAAGGGGCCTCCGAACTGCGCTGCATTACTGAGTTAGCCCAGTAGTCGTGAGAGCAGATCTCTAGACGTAATAGTAATACGATGCAACTCCTCAAATACACAAATCAGTGAGTGAAATCATGCTTGTAGTTCACCAAGAACGTATTCATTTCTCCGGTCGAGGCCATTGGCGCAGCAGCACTCAATAAGAATGAGCCAATAACGACACCGTTGTCTGAAGCCGCCGACCCCCGTCTGAATAGCCGGAACTGATTGCGAAACAAACAAAGCCGCAGATGCCACACTCATGGTTCGTGGCTGGGACAAAGCCGCGCAGAGGCACCACCCTCATGGGTCTTAGACGGAACAAAGCCGCAGAGACCACCAGGGATGCGGAGCCGGAGCCGGAGTCGGAGCCGGAGCCGCCGGAGCCGGCATATTTTGCCCGGAGCCGGAGCCGGAGCCGGAGCCGTGAAACAATATAGCCCGGAGCCGGAGCCGGAGCCGGAGCCGCCAAAAAAGGGGGCGACTCCGGCTCCTTTTTATTTTTTGAAGAGGAAAAAATAATTGACCTAGTTCGGTTTGACAGTAGGTACAAGGCAGTAAAACATATCGTACTATTGGTCTCAATATAAGTGCCCAGGCGACCTGTAGTTTTGATGCGGTGAATACCCTCATCCTCGCCACAATGCGAGTGGGGGTGGCGCTGGCTGGGAGGAGGGGTGCACTCGGCCCGAGTTGTGGCGAGGGTAAGGATATTCACCGCATCAAAACTACAGGTCGCCTGGGCCCTTATCTTGAGACCAATAGTACGTCATGGGCCATCAAGTGAATGAAAAAGCCGAATATCCCCAGTATCCCACAGTACGCAATCAACTTCCTGTCTGCTCCTCCCCCCCCCCCTCACGTCTATTGCATCCCCAGAACATGAGGACCGGTCATCAGGTGACGGCCATTGTTTTGAAGCCAGTGCAGTGGACTGCGACTCCCAGCACCGTCTCTTCCCACCCCCCCCCCCCCCACCCCCCAATGCAGCCGAGATGGGTGTCAGCTTACGATGGTTCAGTGAACTCCGATTTGCGGCGACTGCGTTTCCAATGCCATCGCTTCCTAGTCCTTTGTTCTGCCAGTTCTCTCCGAGGTGCGTTTGCGCGGGGACGCGGTGAGCCGGCGCGGTCATGGCAAGAGTAGGTAACGCGTATAACCAATCCAATTTTTCTTCCACCCGTATTTAATTGATTGCATAGGGGATGTACTGAGTCGAAGCCGGAGCCGCCGGAGCCGGACCATTTTACTCGGAGCCGGAGCCGGAGCCGGAGCCGCCATAACATTTCACCCGGAGCCGGAGCCGGAGCCGGAGCCGATTTTTTTCTCCGGAGCCGGAGCCGGAGCCGGAGCCGTTTGAAATTTCCACGGCTCCGCATCCCTGGAGACCACACACATGATTTCGGAGCTGGAACAAAGTGCACGGCTGGGAAGGATGTGAAACTGTGCCGACACGCGTGCGGCGTGGCG
The DNA here is from genome assembly GCF_019059575.1 of Amphibalanus amphitrite. Lineage (NCBI taxonomy): Eukaryota > Metazoa > Arthropoda > Thecostraca > Balanomorpha > Balanidae > Amphibalanus > Amphibalanus amphitrite. The sequence goes on from NW_024881663.1 coordinate 128,521, forward strand.
CTGTTGTGTGATGATGTCATCGGTTTCCGGGTGACTGGCTATTCAATTAGTATGCGTCACGACGGCGGCAGCAGTGGACTGGTGGACGAGACAATGGTCTAGGAACGGGATAACTCGATCAACCAGCCACCATTCATAACCCAATGTTTCCTCCTAATTCTGATATTTTTCACGGTATCTTCGTAAATTGATTAACAAAAGCGGAGGGTAATCCAGAAACTTGGACAACTACAACTCCATTTATCGAACATCTTCTGTGTCCGCCACAGTACAGCACTAGCAGGAGGCAGGTCATAACCGAATAAAATAATGAAGAAAACAGTGCTAACCGGATATCAACCAAGCCACGAAATTGTTCCAAATGAATCCAAAATTAAGTGGTATAAACTCCAGATCTTGATATTTTTACTCTTGTACAAATAAATCATTAGGGCTGACTTGAGAGATACTCGTGAACAGCCTCGAACTTTGGAGTTCGGACGCATTTCCTAAGCCTTATCCAGATTGCGACCTCCCAGAGCCCGTGGGCGACTTCAAAACAGTCCAGGGGTTCCTAGTGGACTAGGGTCTCGTCGTGTCTCCCCCGCCGACAGACCCCATTTCAGACACGCCGCTCGGCCGTGATTCGTGAATGACTGGCGTGAGTCACCCCGGGGCGTCCCAGTCCGACCGACAGAAGCCGGCTTTCCTGGCGCCACCAGCCCTCCCGTCCGGTCGCACGAGGCCTCCACTCGACTCCCCGCTGTGTCCAGCGGGGTCTACCGTCGTTAGACAAGCCCTCTGTCCACAGCGATACGAGCTTTTCCTCCTAGTGCGATGCATGTTCAGTGTTCACAGCCAGCAGCGCCGGCGGTGGGCGTAGAGGCGGCGGAAACCGTGACTACCCAGAGCACCGAGCACGTTAGAGCAGAGCCATCCCACACGGCCCACCTCACAGGGTGGATATAAGGCCGCGGGCTAATGATTGCGGTCGGAGCTTCGGGATATGCTTACTGATCGGGTCATCCACATGGGTGCTCCGGGCAGTCGGCTGAGACGGAACACGAAGATATGGGACGGGATGGGACGGTGCCAGGCAGCGACGCAACGCGACGGGACGGGACAGGACGCGACGCAGCGCGACGGAACGGGACGGGACAGGACGGGACGGGACGGGACGGGACAGGACAGGACTGGGAAGCGACGCTACGGGACGGAACAGTGCCGGAACGGGACGGGACGGGACCGGGCAGCGACGGGACGGGACGTGACGGAACGGGACAGGACGGGACCGGAGCGGATGGGGCAGCGACGCGACGCGACGGAACTGGAACGGTGCCGGAACGGGACGGGATGGAACGCGACGGCGCCAGGTCGGACCGGAGCGGATGGGGAAGGGACGCGACGCGACGGAACGGGACGGGACAGTGCGGGGGCTGGGGTGAGATCAGATGGAGTAGCGTGGGCGGGTACTGGATAGTCTGACACATCAACCCGTTTTGCTGCGTTGTGGTGACCATTGTCAGTGCAAAGCCCCAATGACTCGGTACCGGTGCCGGCATTCACAGTCTAAAATATCGTAACCGCGAGGAACTGGAGCTGTTAAAAAAAGAACAGACACAGACAATAGCAGACTCGACGGAAAACAGCAACCAAACGTTGACAGAGTGGATTTACGGGATGAGTTGAGATACCGAGCATTGATGAGCATTGATATCGATAGGATAGGAATGTCCGAACTACGGCGACCGACTTTGCATAACCGGTTTGTGGTGTAAGATGGACGCAAATGTGAGTAGCTAATCGGCCGCGGCTTAGCCAAACTCTCCCGGCCTGCATCAGCCTTGATACATAGAACAACATCAATGCAATGAGTTTCGCTGACGTCCTGTAGCCAAAAAGTATTCACGCTGGCAAGGTGCAGCACTCCAGGAAGACTGGCTATTATTTTGAACTCAGGTAATCTGACCTCGCCTATGTCCCTATCAATATGCTCAATACGTCGCCGGCGTGTAGCACATATAAAATAGACGTAGCCCACTCGAGTAGCTCTGTCCGTGTGTTGGCAAGGATGGCCCGGAACTGTGCCTCGGACGAATATGCTTCAGCCGTGCGCGAGCGGTGGTGATGGATCGCTGCCCTTCTGCCGCCGCGCCGGCTCCCCAACAACAATCACAGCCGAGTGGGCCAGTAACTCACTACAGGCGAGGCAGGATCGCCTGCCCGACTGCCGCTGGATCTGCAGCTGGGTGGTTCAGTAACTCCAGCAGCCACACTACAGCAGCCCAGACTACAGTCTTCAGTCTCCGCAAACTATAACAGAGATCTAACAGTTGCGGCAAAAGCCCTGTCCAGCGGTGGTCCTTACCTGAGTGCCCATCATGGTGTAGGTTTTCCCGCTGCCCGTCTGGCCATAGGCGAAAACACAGGCGTTGTATCCGTCGTAGGCATTGTCCACGACATCGGAGCCAAGATTCTGATAAATCTGAAATGACAAACAGAAAAGGTTCATGGGACAACAAGGCAACGACGATAACGCTGTGTAGCTTTCCATCGTTTCCTTCATTGCGTTCCAACCAGTCGGATCAATCGTTTACAAAACCTACAAAACCAATCGTAACTGATCTCTTGTTCCACCCATTCTTGGAACAAACATCGATAATATACCAGAAATAGAGCGTTACGTAAATCCCGACAAAAAAACGAAGTTCGGCGCACGACCCTCTCTACAAACGTTACTCAAGCGATAAGCGCAGGTCGAGGACCGCAGCGGAAAAAGAGAAGAGCCCTCCGCCTCCCCCCCCCTCCCACCACACACACATACGCGCACAAGCACGCAAAGCAGCCGCCCACCTCCTCCTGAGAGTGAAAGACGGGCTGCTGCGGGTCCAGCGACCAGTACGAGTAGTCGTATGTGAACTCCTTGACATCCTCGCACTTGGTCGTGTCCACTCGTTCACCAGGCTGAAATAAGAAAGTCCGTGCGAAAGTGGCAGTGAAGTGGTAGGTGGGAGGAGACGAAAGCATGTCGAGAAGACAAGGGCGGGTAACGGGCAATCAGGGGTGGCTGGTAAAACATAAACGGAAAACGGAAGCGGTGGTGGTTGTCCCGAAACGCGGTATCACTTGATTGAGAAAGGGGGCAGTTCGTAATGTTAACATTGACAGACACTGATAATGGCACGCTGTGAAACACAGGAACGAGTGATGAAGCGTCAGGACGCTGTCGACGGAAGTGTTATCAGTCAGATGATAAAAGCCAAGGCACAGTCGATCAGGGGCTGCCGACGAAAGGGCAGAGCACGCCAGCGAAAGATAGGAGATGTAATAACATAATGATGATTTCAACTTAATCGGAGTTACGGGGAATTAACAACCGGGTTATATAAAATGTTTATGTGACATAAAAAGATCCGTTTAAAAGCGGCACAGTTATGGGCTGCGTAACTTTAGAAAACAAACATACAGTAACACTCCAGTTCACGAATCACATGACTATCATCGGGATGTTTTACAGAAAGGACGGGTACCATGGGAACTCTAAGCAATGTTGCCACGTACAGGTCGCTGGTGGGGAGCGTCTAATACAAGCGACAGCATACCTACTGCTTAACCAAAATCATGAAACCATTTCTTATGCAGCGCAAAATAAATATAGGTACCCTAAAACTGAAGCTTTTTTAAAAGCACGGGGGTTTTCCCTAATGGAGTGGCATTGCTCGACAATTATGTATGCAGCCATCAAGCACAATGGTTTAAGTGATCTAAGACGACTTGATAAAAAGTCGTGGCACGGTCACAGACCACATATGCGTTATGCACTCTGTTCCCCGCAAAAAAAAAATCAGCAGACACGGCCGGGGTAAGATATCGCAGGCCGTCGGTCCCGTTTGGTGTAATGCAGGGCTCCAACACCCTCGGATGTACCCATTAGCTCCATTCATGACCCCATACGAGTCTCAAAATAAGGAGTGCAAAGGTAACTTCAACAAATGTGCTATGGCGTCATTTGATTAATGATTTATCAAAGCACGACGAAAACGGCGCGCCTCGAAAGAAATGACATCGTCACGCAAGCAAGCGGGGCACGTCACGTAACACGTAACATAATATATTGCACCACCGAGCGTCACTAAAAGCAGTGAAAGACACTAAAGACAAGAGCACAGCATACATCGGGATAATCAAGAAGCGGCAATGTGAGAGGTCGGTGCATTTGTATTGTGTCATGCTCAGCCTGATTGGGATAAGCAATGATGAACATTGAACATTACAGACAACGGCTGGGCTAGTGTAGTATTCCCCTTGTCCTTGTTCGTTTACTGGGGATTCAAGGCGCATGGAGTTTAGCGGTCACTTTGTGAGCGCCGGGTGGTATTCCCCGTCCTAATGCTTCCGCGTCACTTCTGCTGGTCTTTGGCGTGAGGGTACTCTCACCCCAGACCTCGCTTAGTGACCTGAACGATCACAGCACACGGGTAAGATATCATTTAGGCCATTCCCAGCCCATGATATTGTCGTAGGGCAAGGGCGGATCTAGGGGGTCGTTTTGGGGGGGGTCACCAGTCGGCCGACATACCAGGTCTGGTGAATGAATTCTGACGACCGGGGGGGGGGGGGGGGTAGGGAGCGAGTATGTCGAGATCAAAAAATGACATTTGATCTTCGTCGTTTATAAGATGAAGTTTTATCGTAAGTCACTCGGCTCAGTAGTTTTAGTTAGTGAAACCCACCTATATAGGAGCGTCGCCACGGATTTTTTACTGGGGGGGGGGAGGCGGGTCGACCGACTTAAAAACCCAGAAGTAGATATAGTTACCTCACTTTTAGCCTAATGCATTAGTAAATAGTAGCATACAGTCACGATCTCTCTTATTGACCTGTGTATGAATCGGCGGCGCGAAGCGCCGCAAAAATTTGCAAAAAAAAGTTGTCAAAACACAGCTCTAAAACACAAATATTACAACCTTTTTAGCATGCTAGTACAAGCCGGAGTTCCTTCACAGTACACATATGAATTCCGATTCAATTTGACACGGTTGGTGTTATTACAGTCACTGTTATTTCTCTCTTATTGATTGGTGTATAAATCGGCGGCGCGAAGCGCCGAGAAAATTTGCAAAAGAATGTGTCGAAACACAGCTCCAAAACACAAATTTTACCACCCTTTTAGCATTGCAGTACAAGCCGGAGTTCCTTTACAGCACACATATGAATTCTGATTCAATTTGACACGGTTGGTTTATGTAATTACAGTCAAGATTTCGTATTGACCTGTACGTATGTACATAAATCGGCGGCGCGAAGCGCCGCGAAAAATTTGCAAAAACATTTGTCAAAACACAGAGGGGGCCTCCTCTCTACAGAGGACCACCGATCTCTACTGCGGGCCTCCTCTTTTCACAGGGCCTCTTAACTACAGAAGCTACAGGGCCTCCTCTCTACAGAGGGCTTCCTCTCTACTGAGGGTCTCTCCCTTTAAGAGGGCCTCCTTTACAGAGGGCCTCCTCTCTTCAAAGAGCCAGAGGACCTCATCTCTGCAAAGGGCCTCCTCTCTTCAGAGGGCCTCTTCTCTACAGAGGGCCTCCTTTCTTCAGAGGGCCTCTTCTCTACAGCGGGTCTCCACTCTTCAGAGGGCCTTCTGCATTCAGGCGGTCTCCTTTCCACAGAGGGCCTCCTCTCTACACAGGGCCTCCTCTCTACATAGAGCCTTCTCTCTATAGCAGGTCTCCTCTCTACAGAGGGCCTCCTCTTTAAAGGGGTCTCCTCTCTACAGGGGGCCTCCTCTCTACTGAGGGCCTCCTTTCTACAGAGGACCTCCTCTACAGAGGGCCTCCTACCTACTGAGGAGTCAGAGGGGCCCTAGCGGTCAGACACAGACACTAGCGGTTATTCACTGGAGGCCCCAGGAAGTAAGAAGGGCCCTAGCTGTCAGGCTGGTCAGAGGGCCCTGAATGTCCTGACGTGATTTTTGGGATTCCCGTGAATTTCTTTCGCCTCAGACGTGATTTTGACCTGCCAGGGCCCAGGGGCACTAAAAATAAAACAAACAAAATAAAAAATGAAAATAGGACATCACCAAAATTAAGTGACCGAAATCCGTTGAGTTTTTAATTTTGCGTATAGGTAGGGGCACCACGAATTAAATTCATGACCATCCCCTTGGAGTTTTCCTGGATCATCCCCTGGTGCTCGCACGGTTGAGACAAAAACGAGTAAGATTCTGGTCTTCAATACGCCTTTTCACGCAACACGATCCAGAAAAACAAAGGTATTAGCTCAGAAGTGTTTGACAGGTGATTTTGAGCATGCAAGACGGCGTCTATAGCGCATTTAGGTCTTCGGCTTTTGGGGGGGGTCAAATGACCCTCTCAGACCTTTTGGGGGGGGTCATGACCCCGTGGACCCCCCCCAGGATCCGCCAGTGTCGTAGGGTAAGGGCGGGTAAGAGTACGCGGGTGATAAGAGTACGCATCAGCTGTTTCGGTTGCTTAGCAACGCGGGTTTGTCGAGTTCATGAAGTGACATGAAGCCGCCAGTGCGTGCATGTCACCAACGGAACGTGGGCGTTGAGCGGCGACGCTGTTGAGTTTAAGGCGATGAATATTATTTTCGAGCGTTATGATATTATTATGATATGGTACAATAATTTTGATACTTGGCAGTTGAGATAAGGTACATTTCCGTGATTGTTGTGGGAAACTTGTGAGGTTATCTGGGGAAATACTGTACAGTGCAATATTCTGTTTGCGAAGTTTTGCACAACGTTTCGGGGTTGTTTTGTGCGCGAATTGATGTACGGTAAGAGGACGCACTGTTCAGGAGGGTAAGAGTACGCAGAATTATACATTAAATCGAATATACAGAAATATAGAATTATTTATCTATCGCTCAATGACGTTTGTTTTGTAGGTATATCATCAATGGAGCACTGTGATGCAGATGCGTACCCGAAATTCTTCCAAATACGAGTTATTCTCCTTTTTGATTGTGCATTTTTTTTAAGAAACACGCGACATGATTTTTTCCTGATTTATAGACTTGAAAGATTAATTTTATGTTTTTCTTTTTGGATACTAGAATTAACTTAAATGCCCTCTGAGTTTGAAGTTAAGCATTTGGACAGTGCAAGCTGCATAGGTGTGTTTTCATATGCTTGCGTACTCCACCCGCCTGGCGTGCGTACTCTTACACACCCCATATGGTAAGAGTACGCAAGTGCAACGGTTCAGAAAATGTCAGTTTTAGACCACTTCCATTTACGCTGAAGGATTGTTGCCCCATGGGTTGATGGCTAATTCAATGAACTTTAATATTCCCTATTTGCGATTTCTTTCCTTCAAATATTAAACAAATGAGAGCAAGAAATCCACTAAGTGCGTACTCTTATACGACTTCACCCTATCACGTAACTATTAGCATCCCGTCCGCAAATGAATTGCTGTTTTATTGTTTTCTTTGACTTTGAATTGCAAACTCAGTTAGGTACCACGCAAATGAAATCAGTCGTGCATGGCTGTGCCAAACATGTGTTCTAATCGTGACAAGTAACAATCATCAATCATCATGATATTCATCGTGGCTCTCATTACCTTCGCATGTTGCGCATGTTGAGCCAATTGCAACGATCCACAATTTCAGAGAATTTTTTTTTTTTCTAATGTAAGCGTTACTGCAGAAATACACCTGATTGCATTGATTGCATTGATATCTCGCGTTACATGCAAATACTATAAGCCATTTTCTATCGAGGGTCTATTAATATCTCACTGTATGTAAGGTGTGTAAGGCTCCTAGTGAAATCGACGATCACCGACTCTGAATGAGTAATGACTCTGAATCGGTTCGGTACCTTATGGAAGGCTCCTAGTAAATCAGCGATTGTCAACTCAGCTCTGCCGCCCAAGTGCCGCCGTTGTCAGTCCGCTAGGTAGTAATGTATGCGAGCTGCGAACACAGCTGAGAGGACCGTCCGCATACCGTGACCTTGAGCGGCTGACCCCAAGGTCACGGGTATGGGACCGCCGCGCACAGCAGAGGTAGTCACCTGACCGATACGGTACGCTGTCGGTAACGGTCCTCGAGTGCAAGAAGTGACCTCGCGTTATACATATGGCCACGATAATTTAAATCAACGTGATAGGGAAGACCTGAATCTGAGCTACCCATCGTTCTCGCAGTTTGAAGTTTCGGCCGTCTGGACTGCGAACTAGACCACCAGCTGCCATAAGGTTAACAACGCTGATTGAAACATGACTTGCGGCGATAAGAGCTGGACGGATTCAAGGGATTCAAGACCGAAGTAGGTAATTTAGTAACAACTCTTACGACTATTTTGGATGCTGCCTGCCGCTTGTCCCAACATGACCATAAATAAGCCAAGATGCTATGCACGTCAAGTGTGATGTAAAAACGACCAAGGTTCCGGCACGTTCCTTACCTTGGGATTAGTGATGGTCGTCTTCCTCCCGTTCATCGATATACAGAGCTGGGCGTTCATATCGATCTCCCTGAAAATGATGGAGTGATTAGACAAGGGTACAAATGAAATTAGAAACTGCGTTGTGTGAACAGGCAATCTTGGAATTATCCAAGAGACACCGCAGTAGGCATAACCGTTTTTCAGTGTAAACTTAGTAAATATAACCGCATACAGGTATAACCGTTATTAGCGCCGTATTACTAGGTATGCGCATTGTGCAATGCACCTATTGCATGCATAGCTATTCAGGGGACTGGGTTTCAGCCAACTTTGCCAGGGTGAGTGGGGTAGGTGTACCTATTTGGCCACAACCCACTACCTCGATAATCAATAAAGGTAGAAAGACGCGAAATGGCGATCGATAGGACCCGAACGTAGATATATTGGACAGGTATGTAGTAAAGAGCAAGTAGCATACGAATATATTATATGTAATTGCTACTTGAATATATTCGTATGCTACTTGCTCTTTACTACAGGATCCGAACGCTTTGAAAAGTATTCCGGTCAACCTTCGCACAGGTCGATGCCGAGGCCACAGAAGGCCAAGTTAAGAGTTCCTTTCTAAGGCCAATGTCCACCGCCGTAGCTAGTGAATTAGGAAGATGTCAATTGTTAAATACAATCAACAACTCATCAAACGACCTAACTCCTAGAAGACATACAGTCAGATTTAATCTCTATCGAACCCATCGATTTTCTAAAAACGCTCCGGCCGATGGGAGTGGCGATATAACCTTTCGCCGTTTACCACCTTATCAAGCAAAAGCCTCGCCGAAATAGGGATCGCTTGTGCCGCTACGAGACGCAGCGACTGGTGCACGATTTTAACCCTCGCCAGGCGAGGGCCTTTTCCATAACACGGACGGCGAGGGGGGGTTGGTACATACGACCCCCCCCCCCCTGGCGATTGGCTCCTATGGCACTTATAAACGCCAAATTTACAGGGTAGGTGGGTCAATAGGAGATCTTGCCCCTGTGAAAGTTTGGTGACTCTAAGTCAATATTTAGGGGGGTTTTGCGGGTATGAGTGCAAAAATTTTCCTAAAACATGTCAAACCTTTTTCGCTTATAACTGTTTACCTAGTAAAGATAAAGCGAAAATAAAAGCACCAGTGAACTCAGGACGTCCGTGCGCATCGAATGATATACTTTGTTACCAATTTAAGTGAACTCTGGAATTCAGTTGCCGCTAAGCTAGTCCAATTTTCCCCTGACCTTGTACAGGTTTTTGTGACCTGGTGACCTGACCTGAAAGGACTGGGACTTCAAATTTTCAGGATAGGTGCGAAAAGGTTGCACCAAAGGGTATGCCAAATTTGGCGCCGCCGTTTTTACGTTATTTGCGAAAAACCTTAGGAGTTGCATCAACCCCCCCTCGCCGGGTGAGGGTTAAGGCTTCCAATAACCTAACCAATGTCACCAATAACCTCTGAGGTCAGGTCAAAAGACCCAAGATGGGGTTCAATTAGATAAGTAAAAGAAATTGACCTTTTCCTCGACATTTAAGATGCAAAAAGCCGAAAAATGTATTTAAAAAAACGGTGAGCTTTCGGCCACTGGCCTTTATCAAACCAACGTTACAGCAATAACTGTATAGTAATTGCTGTAACGTTGGTTTGATAAAGGCCAGTGGCCGAAAGCCCACCGTTTTTTTTATAAATACATTATTCGGCTTTTTGCATCTTTAATGTCAAGGAAAAGGTCAATTTCTTTTACTTATCTAAATGTATTCAATATGTTCCTCGCTCGAGCACTTAACAATGTTACCAAACCATGAATTTCTGAGTTGATTGATGAACAAGACTAAGTCTACTGTAGTGTCTTGAAGAGTAGCTGTTTGACAGTTGACAGCAGCTGACACTCACCTTTGATTGAAGGGGCGAACGCGAACAGCCACCCTCACAGAATCCATGGTTGGCTGCAAAATTGATTGGAATTTGTCAAAAAGGTAGGGACAATTCAGTTGCCCCACACGTATGTTCAGCTTGAGCATGTAGGTACATAACCACATCAACATAAGATGTCACCAGACACCAAGACAGTGGCATATGAGAATTACACAAGTCAAAGCAGGTACCCCCCCCCCCCCCCCATCAGCATGTTGCACCCATTAATCGTTACGTTATCAGTGGATATATAGTCACAGGATGAAGTATTGTTATGGCCCGCAATATCAGTTACCCAGCCAGTTCCGTGATTATGATTCATTCACCCAACTCACCTGTACAAATAGGCTGAGGCCACAAATTTCGGTGTGGTGTCACAAATGTTGTCTCAGTCTTTTGTAATTATAGTTGACTAATTTTCATCTTTAACATATTGCTCATAACAATAACCAATCATTCAAACCCAAGTTCCAAAATTCAGCTAAAATCCGATAGAAGCCCTAATGACAAGGCGTTTCACGCATACTAAAGTGAATTGCATCGCGATCGGTCCCAGGCGCACACCACCACTCATTACAGCAATTCCTCAGCAACTAACTTATACGGCCTTGCAGCAACTGACGCACTCGGCAGTTGTTTACTTGGCCCAATATCGATATCTAAAGCACAGCAAAATATCATGGTGGACATTATTTGGCAAAGTGCTTAGCCAGTTTAAATTTCCCACCATATGTGATAGAAGAAGGACAAAAATATTGTAGTATATTCACTTACAGATTGATAAATGTTTTCAATATAAATTTCCATTATCACCTTCAAATGTTACACATTCTATGCAATGTGCTGGACCCCAAGCTGGAACCATTTTTTTAATCAAGCTGTGAGGCGTAGTATGTCGCTTTGATTTTATTTTAGATGTTAAATATATTAAATTTTTCAATATGCAACAAAAGGTTCCAAATTCTAACCATCATTTTTGTATAACTTAATATAGTTGAGCGACTGTGATGTCAATTTCCTATAAACCTATTGCAGCATTTTAGTACTTATGTTTATTTATGATTGACGCAAATGCGCCATAACTGGCGACGGTAAAACACGTTCACGTTGCGTTCACGCGGACGCCGGTGAAAACAGGGCGCCGGAGGGCATATTAGTCACGTGACATTTGGAACTTCTCCCGCTCCAAGGGCCTTCTATATGCCAAACGTCACGTGTAAATTTCACGAACCTTGATCAAATCGCCCCAGGCGCCCTGTTTTCACCGTCGTCCGTTCACGCGCACGTGTGTTGGGCGTTTAATTTTTGTGGTATTGGATTTAGGCAAGGCCATCGATTTAGGAGTTTTGGGGTCGCAAGAGGTGTGGACTGAGGTGTTTTGTTTCGGATTTATTCGTTTTGACTGATTTTTCTTTAGATCCTATATACCAATACCTGTCATTCATGATTCAAAGGGTCACCTTTCAATCTGCTTCAGCCTGCTTGACCTATCATCACAATCAGTAAAGCTGGTGTCTCTGTCACCGTATCTCTGTATCAGTATCTAACCTAAACTAACCTTGACCTGACCTACCACCGAATCTAGGTACCTGCTCTGGTACTGGTAGCGCTATCGTGACATGGTGACTTCACCCATATGTATTAGCTGTTTCACGCCTCACGGAGATCAATTTGGCTTGGAAAAATGTACTCGCAGGCCGCAGCGCTCACTGATCATCCCATGAAAATTCACTTTCGGAAAGTCCAGGAGCCCGGAGCTGCTACCTTAGTCGGCAAAATTGGTATCGGCCATATCTGTTTTTACTCTGGCTAACACTAGGACCAGCACTAGGGTGGCACTTAAAAATCAATTTTTGATTTTTAATGCGTGCGGGTGGTTTTCCGGTTCCATTCCCGTAAAAAATAAGGGAGGCAAATTTTTATGGGAAAATATTGATGTTTAGAGGTCGCGAATCAAGGTAAAAATTGAGATTTTGGTAGCATATTTCAATATCATTAAAATTGCTTCTGAGTTTCCTATTACGCTATAATCGGATGATAATAAGGCATTTCTTAGTCATTTTCATATTGTTTATTGATATTCCATGCAGCTTCGGCCACGCCAGAACGCTGGTATATGTACTCCACTACTCCAGTTCCTCCTCTTTAGTAGATTATTGGCGCCTCATTGGAGGGAGGGGTATCATGGGCAACGGGCACCCAGATCACTTTGTGTGTAGCCTGGTTAGCAATTGCAGTCGATCTTCGGGTGTCAGGTTAGCGTTTTATGTGATCTTTTCAACGACATGGAGGAAGAACTGGCGCTAATCTTTGTCTTCCATGAGTGCCAGTCCTACATCAGCGCCATACCGCGCCTGGTGAAGTCATTCACCACCCGCAGCTCCCGGACTACACGAGCTGCGGTTTGGTAGCCGCTGTCCTCCCAGTGGCCTTGGTCATTGATGATGAGCCCCGCGTCCAGGTCGTGTATCCTTGAGAGCTTTTTGAACGATGGTGTGAGGAAGCTCGCCAACGTCTCGGTCGCGAGAGCGGCGTTCATAGTGTCCACTAAGGACTTACGGGGCGGGTCCCCTCTCCTACAAGTCTATTGCCCGCACCATGTCTTGATTGAGCCCGAGGGTCGGGGTCTAAAAGCTCCAGAGTCACCAGCCGATCACTCAATTACTACAGGTGACGGCCGAAGACCGGGACTGTCGCCTTCGACAGCTCCTTGTCGGGGTAGGTGCAGAACGAGTTCACGAAGGTCAGGTCCAGAGCCGGCGCAGTGGCAGTAGAGTCCCAGACCAGGCGGCGGCGGCGGCGGCGAACTTGCAGGCAACGAACAGCGCACAGCGTCTGATGACCTGGGCCTCGGCCGCCGTCAGCCGGAGCCGCTCCCTGAAGAGGAAGGCATCCACGGTACGGATGGTCTTTGCCATCCACCTAACTCAGTGGAGTACTCTGAGGCGGAGAAACGGATGCCGTGCTTGGAACTCCACCGAGAGCAGTTACGCAGAGCTCCAGAAGTTTTCGGTAGTCTTCCCGGAGCTAGGCATAGTCCAGCGATGGAAGCGATGGAAGCTTACCAGCAGCTTGTCCCACTCCGGAACGTCGTCGACGGCGAACGCCACCGGTGTGATCCTGTCAATGAAGCATGAACTCCCATCCGCCTTTGAACCTCTTAAACAGCCGGATGTAGAGGCCGCTCGAGATTCTACGGCAGGTGGAGAAGGCCTTCTCTAGGACCAGCTCTTACACGTGGTGCCGGCAGGCCAGCTGGAGGACGGGCCGATCCAGCTTCTGCTCGATAAGGGCAAGGCCCTAAATGATAAGGGCTAAAGTACCGTTCACCAGCGTGCTGTTCGCCGTCGTGGCGTCGAAGCAAAAGGCCGCAGTTTCGCTTCTCCAGTTCCTAGCCTCCCAGCGCTGTGAGCATGGCCTCCTGTGCTTGGATGGAGGGGAGTTTGGGAACGGCGAGGAGCTTGGCCACCCTAATCCCCCCCCCCCATCACCAGGACCTAGAATCGGTCGACGCTCCTTCTCTCGCGGTTCAGGATTCGCGGTTCAGCCGGAGCCGTATCAGAAGTTCCGTGCCGCAGTTGATAACAGGCTCACGTGTTCTTCACACATTACGGTTGGGCAGTTTGGCCCGGTCGAGGCCAGTTCACTGTTGGGGACGTCCACTCGCCCGCATGCGCTTGGGAGTGTGAGTCGACGTTTCTCTCTCATGGTCGCCATCGTCAAAGACGTTCCCTCCGTGTGCGCGCCGCGACGGCCGGGTAAGTCTGTTGCTGGCACTGGCACTATGTAGAGTCGGAAGAAGCGCCCGCGGAAGAGCATCCCGAAAGCACAATAAACCAGCGCAGCTCAATGCCCACTCTCGCCTCTGCTTTCCCCCGCCGGCGATAGGCTGGCTCCAACTTCTTCACATTCTCTTTGACAGAAAAGGAGCATGTCTCAAGAACCGATAGAACTGTGGGGCTCGTCCTCCCTTTGGAACAGGAGAGACCGTTCACTCCTCACACTCATAAGAGGATATGACCTCCACTGTGAGAGAGAAGGCACCGGTCGCAGGCCAAAAACAGGCCTGACATGGGTAAAACAGCCCAGATCAGACCTGTCTTGGCGTGACCTGGACTGGCTACGATCGACCGGAAGTGATGGGATAAGCAATTGTTATACAAATAAAGGTCAAAATACGTCGGATATGACGCTTAATGACCATATATGTCATTCCAAATAGGTTTAAAGTAGTTTCCAAAAAGTTGATTTTTTCCCCCAAAACTGCCAACTTTGACCTCAATTCGCGACCCCTAAATATCAATATTTTTCAAAATTATTTTGCACACATTATTTTTTACGGGAATGGAACCAGAAAACTACCCGCACGCCTAAAAATCGGATAACATAAAATTCACCCTATTGCTAAGTGCCACCCTAACCAGCACTTACCGCTTCCGAAGTACAGGCAAGGTCTTGAGCTCTACTGGAGCTGTTATGTGATCCCAGAGGGTAGAGCTCACCCGCACCACAGCCAGACTAATGCCACATCAGTAGGCGGAACTATGGTCAAGCGTACCCATTTTCGGGAACGCATTTTCGTTCCCATGTTTGGGAACGATAAACCCAAATATGGGAACGCCATGTAGCCATTAGTTAAAACAAGAAAAAGAACCGTTAAATGACGTCCAAAAAATATAAAACGATCGTGAACCGCCTGATATTTGTCTCAATATTGTCGGGAAAGAGTTTGATATTGTAAGGCCCATCGTAGTTTCAAATCGTTCCCCTATTTCTAAAGCAGTCCATCATCCGGGCCGCGAGCCCAAATTTGGGAACGCTCTCGTACACTGGCGCTGCAAGCGTTCCTTATTATGGGAACGGCGTACCCAAAATTGGGAACGATTTCACCGACGCCTTTCAGGGGCTCTTTTCATTAACAAGCATCACGTCCAACGCCGCAAATTATTGTTAACGCAACAATCATCAGATGACCTTTCCGGCAAGACCGTCGCATGTTTCGCCCGGTCTTCTGCGCTTTTATTCCCGTCGATCTCGCAGCGGGCACGCCCCCCTCTGCAGGATTACGTAATTCACAACGCTCAGCGATGTTCAACAAGGTCTTCCATATATCCACCGTCCGTGCCGAGGGCGGAGACATGTCAAGCACCTGTCTGTTTATCACCGATAGTTGACGAGTACAAGGAAGTATCCAAAAATGGGAACGCTGAATATGTTACACCCCCAAAACACCTAGTCCCAATGAAAATCTAGTTTTTTCCTTTCTTAATGAGTGTAAGTGGCAAAAGGCCTGGTAGGATGGGCACGAGGAATGATCGAAATCAGCACAGAAATTATAAATAAGCCACACAGAGCGACCTATATAAGAGAAATTCCCCCAAAACGATCATGCTTAGAAACACGGAAGACAAAAACCACGCTCATGACGCTCCTTATAAAACAACGCTTAACAGCTAGCATCCAAATAAAATATGTCTTTCCGGGCTGATAAAATACAGCTGAATAATTTTCGACCACTTAAACTGAGTTTACAACAGTAGTTCGGTAAAATCACGCACGTTCTACGCGGTCGTCGGCCTCGACACCAAATGTCAACAATATTGCCTCGGGACTGTCCGCGTGTTCGCTTGCATATGTCAGCATCTGGTGTCGCTAGTATGAAACTTAATAACCAGGCGAAAATTATTATACTTGACCTCAAAATGTAAAAAACGCTTCATTTTCCTTAAAATTGCATGTTAAATGTAGTGTAACCCATGTTTTCACCATTCCGTCATTTCAAAAAATCATTAAAAATATCATTCGACGGTCAATTTCCTTGTTCAACGGTCAGATTAAAGATAATTTTATAGAGACTTAGTAGATACTTAAATTAGCGTGCACTTTTTTGAGACGTGATGCACTAATGAGTTTTAGTGGGCGAACGGCCGAAAAATTACCTTCCGTTCTCATAAATGGGAACGCCCGTTCCCATATTTGGGAACTCCGTTCCCAAAAATGGGAACGTTCCTATATTTGGGTACTCATGACCATAGTTCCACCTACTGACATCAGCCGTGCCATACCTCAACTGTAATTCAGCCACAGTAAGCCAGAGAAGCTACGAGGCAGCCGGACCTGGTCACAGTATGCCGTGGCAAGGAGCTGGACTTGAGCCGGACTTGGCGGTCTGAAAGCATACCAACTCCAGAGTGCCACAGCAAAGACTGGCTAACCAGGATGGAGCCATGTCGACCCAAACGCCCTTTTCTGATGGCATTCCATTTAGACTGGCCCCAGTCTGGCATGTCAGGGTTGCCGGGGCAAAGCGGACTTGAGCCAAACCGAATCGCTGGCTGGGACCAGACCAGGAGCAATTTTTAGTGCGAGGGTCATCAATGATTGGAACACTCCCCCAAATGGTCATTGACACTGCTTCTGTTGAGCAGTTCAACTCAAGACTGAATGGCAACTAGGAAACATCAGTTACCTAACCATATGATAATAATACCTGATGGCTAATATGCTATGAGCTCAATGAGAACAGTTCCCTACAGGTCAAATGGTTTGTAAGTAGTAACTACTAAATACTAATCTCATGAAGCTCAATTGACAAAAAAATTTGAGGAATAAATAATCATCCTATTTGTTTTGTGGCATTGTCTGTTTTTGTGATGAAACATTTTGACAAATTCTGCGTCTGTCCTTATTATAGCTTTCAAATATACTTGCAAGAATGAGTCAGAATAAGAACTCATCTGTGTTGTCCTATGAAGGATGCAAAAACTTTCGGATGAGAATTGTACTTGCAACACTCAGTGGTAAAATGGTCAAAATAAAGAAGATTAGAGCAGGAAATGATGATCCCGGTGTCAATGGTAAGTATTTACGTATTTGACATTTATCGATGTGTTTAATACCTATTATCCAGCAAATTAGGTACGTATCTTTAATTATTTACTTTTGGAAGAATTGCTCAGTTTATTAAACTCTCAAATGGATGACTGCAAAGATTGAGCTCCGTCCTTTTTTTCTAATGACTCTCTCACCTGGTTGCAACTGGCTCTTGTGTTGCACCTCCTCCCCCCTTCCGTCTCTATCAGCAATGTCCCCTTTAACCGCCACATTAACGACCGTCCGTGCCTTGGCAGAGAGCGAGGCCAGCTTCCTGCGTCTGATGGACAAACTGACCAACGGCACGCGCATCGAGGTGAACGAGACGGGTACGTCCGTGACGTACATGCCGGGTCTGCTGGCCGGCGGCAGGCTGGAGCACGCGTGTAGCAAGCAGCGCGGCCTCGGTTACTACCTGGAACCGGTGATGATGCTGGCTCCGTTCTGCAAGAAGCCGCTCCATCTGACTCTGCATGGCGTCACCAACAGCCAGGTGAGGCTGCCGGGGGTCGCAAAAAGCTATCGTGCGACTCTTGACTTCTTGAGGACCATGTGTTGCACTGCCAAGCATCATGGTGCTGCCCCTCTGACTGTTTATGGTTGTATCTGAACATTGCGTGCCACATAACTCCAGTCTGATTTGCTGGTGTTCATATGGGTTTTGTTATTTCAGGTTTTTATCCTCCAATTTTCTCGGTCCTTGGCGTTTCTTGGGGAATACCTTCCGCGAATCAGCTGAATCACGACTCGCCTGGCGTGACATGCCCCGCCTCCCGATATGCCCTACCCGGATGTGGCTCGCCCTGGTGTGACCCGCACTGATATGACCTGACCTGATTCGACCCGCCCCCATGTTACTTCCCCGCGTACAGATGGACCCTTCGGTGGACCAGCTGAAGCACAGCTGCCTGCCGATCCTGCGCCGCTACCTGCTGCTGGCTGACGAGCAGCTGCAGCTGAAGATCGTGCGGCGCGGCATGGCGCCCGGCGGCGGAGGACAGGTGTTCTTCAGCTGCCCCGTCCAGAGGACGCTGAGAGCTACGCAGGTGCGGAACGGCAGACTAGAGTGAAGATTGAGGTTCTTTTAGTGTTTCCTTTTCATCGTGGTAAATAAGGTAATACCCTAGGGAGGAAGTTGGCTGTCAATGCATTGTTGTCTACCTTGCCGTCTCCGATTTATTAGGCCTCCGATGCAAACAGTTTGTTGCTTTTCGTTTTGGGCCTTAATCTATTCTGTTTGTCACGATCGTGATCGACTCCAGTGGTCATTGATTTACAAAGGCAGACTTTCGATCTTATCAATCACACTCACTGCAGGTGAGATACGTCCCTCCAGTAACACAAACTGTGGGCGTGCGCTGCCCAGTAACACTAATGCCTGCAGAAACAGACTCTTTCCGCAGTCAGGAAATCGCATGCGGGAGCCTATTCAAATACATGGAAGCACGCTGGCATCAATCGCACGCACCTCCCGGAGGCGATTGATGCGGGAAGAATTACAATGTATTTGAATAGGCTCTCGCATGCGATTTCCTGAACGCGGAAAGAGTCTGTTTCAGCCTTTAATGTAGCTTTCCGTTGCTCCAAGTTGAACTAGCTCCAAGTTGAACAAGTTGTCGTCGCGCTTCCTACTGCACCGCAGCTGACCTCCCCCCCCCCCCCCCACTCCCAGTGGCTGGACCCGGGCAAGATAAAGCGGATCCGCGGCGTGGCGTACGCTGCCCGCGTCTCTCCCGCCATGTCCTCGCGCATGGTCGACTCGGCCAAGGCAGTGCTGCTTAAGTTCCTGCCGGATGTGTACATCTACACGGACCACTACAAGGGCGAGATGGCCGGCAAGTCGCCCGGATTCGGTGAGTGGGACGCTGGCCACTCAGGCCAGATATGTGGAACTGTTGTACTTTACTGTGCAGTAATGTAGTGGAGAACTGTAATAAATAAATGTATAGAGAAATGTGTAGAGAGGCTATCGCCGAACAATTCACTTGGGATGATTCAGTACTCCCGTCTGTAGGGTAGTATGACAAGAGCGTCGCTCTTTTCTAGGTCTTTATGTCCACATAATGAGTCTTCTGTCTATGCCGTTAATCTCATGGCTTTACTTTATACGTGACGCGGGACACTATCAGACATGCATCGTTGTAATTGTGGTTGAAATAATGTCGATTGAAGGCATCTGATCGAATCATAGGGTGAATGCGTAATACATATTCTCTTCTTTGTGCATGTCATGTTTCTCGATTTCACTATAATTGGTCATTATTCAATGAGTTTAAGGGCAACCGTAAAAAAAGGCTAAGCTCGCACCTTGAGTCGAGTGTCAACCCTGACCTGCCATCTAGGCACTTGTGGCGCCACCTCCATCCCATCACGTGTTCAGCTAACCCCACATCATCATGAACTCCTCTCCCCCGGCAGGCATCAGTCTGGTGGCCGAGACGACCACCGGCTGTATGATGACGTCAGACGTGACGTCACAGCCGCAGGGCGCCGAGGGACCTCCGAGCGTACCGGAGGAGCTGGGTACCTCGGCGGCGCACCTGCTGCTCGATGAGGTTTACCGGTGAGCGGACCATACGTCCTCTACCAGGAGGCGGATAATGCTGTGGGCAATCATATTTGTTATGGTTAACTGTAGAAGTTGCTGGTGTAAGATTACGTAAATCGATATTCTGCGATATTGCCATTGTCAAAAATATCAGTTAATTTCAGTAAATTTATTTCGAAAAAGGAAAACTTTTAAATGATATTGGGACATTGAGGCGGGACACTACTATCCAGGTCATTTGAATGTTCTGCTCGAAATGCCTATAGGTACAATATAAATGTGTTCCCAATACCAATGTGCCAGTGAAATCCCCAATGCAATACCAATGTGCCAACACGTTCATCGTTCATTGTTCAGCCAACTGTTGGGGTGTACCTTTTTATCGCAGTCTGAGGTATGTTGTTAACCGGTGGTCATGATCTGGCTCCTTTGTGCGCAGGGGCGGCTGCGTAGACTCGCTGGCTCAGAGTATGATGCTGCTCTACATGTCGCTCGGCCAGAAGGATGTCTCCAAGGTGAAGCTGGGCCAGCTCACCCCGTACACGTGAGTTGGGCCTGTGACGTCACTGTGGGAGGGGTGTACTGTAGAGGTGGCGGACGTGTGGTGAAGGAGCTGGAACAGCGCGTGTTCTGATGAACTCGAGCAGTGGACTTTTGGTGATCTGTTGATGACAGGAGGCAAAAAGACAAGTGTGCTCTGAGCGAAAGTAAAACTTTCAGGCAAATTGTTACGAGTTACAGCTAGCGACCAAATTACATATTGCGGCGGTCATGAAATCCTAAACTGCTATAGCTTTGCAGCTCTACTAAACTTGATGCTGATAAAATATTTATTATGCACCATAATTTTCATGATATGACAGTAATATTTATCATTGTTATTTTTTCCAAACCGATACCTTACTAAGCCGCTTGTACCGTCTCTCAGCCGCACTGACGCTCTACCGGGGGTCCCCCTCTTTTTCAGGATCGAGTTTCTGCGCCACCTGCGGGACTCATTCCAGACTGTATTCCGGATAGAGAACGTGATCCCCACGGAGGAAGAAGAGGATCTCAACACCGGAGGAGGGAAGCTGACGCTCACCTGCCTCGGCGCCGGCTTCAGCAACCTCAGCAAAACAGTCTCCTGAGGGGGTGGGGGTTTCAATATGGCGGCCAACGTGGACTGCTCCAATATGGCGGCCGCCACTGCTGTTCGTGGTTTGTGAGAGATGTTCGTGGATATGTGCTTTATTGTGTCTGGCGTATGGACCAGTGCGTGCGGCGTGTGATGGGGTACTTCACGTCTCGCTGCGCGGAGGTGTCATCAAGTGTCATTCGTCAATGTCCGGCGGTCTTCCCGTCGTCTTTTATATGACGCCAATGTTCGCAATACATCACGCTTGAGCGTACTTGATTTCTTTTTATATTTAATGCGGTGAATAGCAGCTCCCAGAGCAGGATGTAATATACCTCGTGCAGCTAATTCGATTCGGCGTTATAATGCTGCGAGTTACGAACACCTTGGAGAGCATTGTAGTTCTACAGCGGCAAGCAATCGTGAGTAGCATGACCGCGATGCTCATGTAAAACAGCTGTGGAATGGCGGTCGACGTGAGGCGACGGAAGACATCGTGTTAGCATAGGTAAGCGTCTGATCTGGGTCAGTTTAGGGTGCGATGCACAAAACCTTGACCCAGATCCCGGACCGTTGGTCACTGATGAGGTTGAAGTATGATGCTCACTGAGGTGGTCCAGGTCGACGACTGGCTGACGCCCACGAGATATCTATGTGGCACCGAGTACTGACCGCCAAAGCACCAAGGTGGAAAAGCGTTCTCGATAGAATGATGGCTAGTGGCGTGTCAGATGGGGATGCTTCATGCTCTTCAGCGCGCATTATAATTGTCGGTAACAGGCCGAAAGGTCGCAGGCATAGAAATTGCACGAAAGAGGCTCGTACCTGCAGACAGAAGCGGCGGAACACCTTCAATTAAGGGGGGGGGGGGCACTGCCGACTTTTGGTCCCATTCTTTTCATGCAACGCCCATAGGGCTAATGTTAAAATGGCAAAATCAAAGGGGGGCACGGTGCCCCGGTGCCCTCCCGTTTCGCCGCCTATGCCTGCAGAAATCGGGTAAGTTTCGTAGCGATAGCGAGAAAAGAAAATATGGGAGACAACTAAAGCTCGAATGTAGTAGCCACAGTGGGTGAAAGAGGGCCACGCAAGCGCATAGACACATTAGATTCGTATCGCTTGCTATTTGTACCACACTCAATGTTTGGTTGAGACTTGAGATTACTTATTAGCGTCTTACCGGGCAGGGGCAAGGTCGCGCACCTAGAGTCCCATTCGTAGCAAGCGCTGCCTAGCGGGTCATGCGAGTTTGGAGTCATGCGGGCTCATAAACAGTAGACACCCATTCATGACACTCATCAGACTGCAGTCTGACGAGTGCACGGTTTACATAGCCTTGGACTGCATAATTGAAAAAAGCTGCTGCTCTAATATAGTCTTGTTCTTTTAAAATGGACGCCATTTAATTGCGTCCCAGAAAAGCTATTTCTGGCACCTAAAAGCTGACTCGCCCCAGAATTGGTCCTCAGCACCTATTTGGTGGATACCAGCACCAATCATGGAAAATGACCTTAATTAGCTGTTTCTGGCACCTATTCATCGGTACGCCTTACTCTTTTTTCTGAATCTGGCACCTAAATGCTGAGCGTAGCACCAATCTAGTAGAAAAATGAACTACTGGCTGGTAGAATCATGTTGTTCTGGTATAATGACCCCTGGAGTCTAGCCTAAAGGTTGCCAGTGCAGCTACACTCTAAGACAGCCCCGTAGTGATCTCAGCATTGTATATGACGTTTAAGTAAGCAAAAAATATTGATTTGTTTGAAAAAACAATGTCATTTAAATATTTAAAAGCATTTATTTGTAATGCTTAAAGGAAAACATTTTTGTGAGTAATTGTCTCGATTTTGACCATTGAAATGGGTATTGTATTTTTTGACGTCATCAAATAGCTCCAAAAAAGAAATGTAATGTTTTCATCCCGTTCAAGGCCGCTGAAGAAACGCGGGATCTTGCGTGCAGGGTTACCGCTGCTAGGGAAATTTCCCTTTTCTATGGAAATCAGCGAACATCTAGGGATATATGGATTTCACACGAAATCTAGGGAAATACCACCAACCCGAAAAATTGTTGTTTTTGCCTGCTTCTGCGTTGTTCTATTTCGGGTGCGGCTAATTTTTTTACATCAAAATTTTTGTTTTGGCGCAATTTTTACAATGTCTAGCGCATATCACTCCCATTCGGTCAAACTGACGGTGCAAAATAATGCATCGACTCGTCTCTTACGCCAGCACTACCGCTACCCATACAGCAGTTTCCCGCGTCCTGCAACACCCCACAATTTGCGATATATCGAGCAATTATATTATACCACATACAGTAATTTGATATATGCCAGCAATTTCATCAGAATCTCTTATGTTAACGTAACAGAATGTAGTTTTTTTTTTGCCTTGAATAGATATATTGAAAACATAGGTACCAGTGATTCTACCAACTATTTAAGTAATTGACAGAACCAAAGCAGAGTCGAGAATGTTCAGATCGTTCACAGCGGTTCTGGAGCAGCGCCGTGGTCGCGGATGCTCTCACGCATCTCTGCGAGGAGCGCGGCATATGCGGTCAGCGCATTGGGGCGCGGCGCGGTCGGGGCGTGTCCTGTGCCAAGCTGGGAGAGAGGCATAACAGCTGCTCGGCGAGCTGCTGCGTCGTCGGCGAGTCCGCATCCGTAAGCGGTGGAGACTCGCGGCGGGGCAGCAGGTAGTAGGCCAGGTCTGGGTCATCTAGGGGGTTTCTGCTAGGCTCCTCACTGCGACTCCCTGCAGATGGACGGACTGGCATCACTGGACCGGGTCGCAAAGCTGTCGCTGAATCCTTGCCGCAGCCGACGCTGCAGTTCCCTTCGCCAGTGTTGTCGCAGCCGTCGCTGATCTCACCAGTGCTTCTGTCACCTCCGCCGCCGCCGCCGAATGTAGTTAATTGTTGTTTTAGGGCGCAGCGACTATAACCATAAGCGGCGGAACGGGGAAGGCACCGGGGCACCGTGCCCCCCTTTGATTTTGGCATTTTAACATTAGCCCTATGGGCGTTGCATGGAAAGATGGGACCAAAAGTCGTCAGTGCCCCCCTCCCCCCTTAATTGAAGGTGTTCCGCCGCTACTGACTATAACACGAATGGTTAAAATGAGGAAAGTACATCAAATTCCATGAAAATAACCGCATCTAGGGAAGTGATTTTTAAAAAAGGGAAATTTTCGTGAGAATCTGGGGAAACCAGCGAGACGCCAGCGGTAACGCTGCTTGCGTGGGACATTGTCCGTTGTTTGCCGCGCAGAGTTGTGCCGTGGTTGTGCCTTTTTCATCCGTTTCTTACTTATGTCATATGTGTGCATGAAGCTTTGATTTTGTTTTTGGTTATTGTGTGGCCGGTCAGTCAAACGCCCCTGTAGAAACCGGATGCTGCGTTTGATCGAGATGGAGTCAGACGATGATTGCAGAAAGCTAATAATATTGAAAAGAGGGCCGGTAGCGTGGCATGTCTGTTCAGAGTTTACATTTTGCTTTACTCCAGTTTATGACCTGAGAGCCTGGCTGGAAGTGACGGATCTAAACTTTTCACGTTAAAATGGCTGAGGGTGCAATAATCTCTAGTCTCTACATAGCGGGCTGGTATAGGAGCGTCTTGCTATGCTGCACCATTATAACTGGCTAGTGATTCTCTTTTGGCTAGAAATGGCATTAATCATTATCTCCACTGGCGAAAATGGCACTTGACATCACCGAATGCAACGTCCATGTTTGTTAGGATACATAAAATCAGGAAGATTACGCGAATTAGGTAGGCAAACGTGGAATAAAATAGGTGCTGGATGTTTTGGTTTTGGTGCTGAATCAGCAAACAGCAAATACGGAGTTCAACTAGACGATCTGGCAACTTAAGGCTGTGTGGAAGCAATTAGGTGCCAGATTCAGATATTAGGGTCTAATAAGCATTTTGGGGCTGATCAGCAATTAGGTGCCAGAAACAGCTTTTTAGGGACCAGAAACAAATATTCCCCTTTTAAAATTAGGCGCGGCCGGAATAAGTTACGACGTGTTTTGAAGTCAACTACAATATTTTGCGTTGCAAATATATTGTTTAAATGAAGTGAAGGTTTAAATTAATCTAAAAATAGTTTTGATTTTATTCATTTTGGATTTGATTTCATGGCAGAATACCCATCGTTTTATTTTTAAAAGACTTGACGAGCAGAAAGTCATGAGCGGTTGATTTGTCAACAAAAGTTTTGAATAATTTTGGAGTGTGTGTGTTTTGCGGCTTATTTGGCGGCTTATATCTGTTTTTTTTTTTAGTCTAATTGATTTCACTCAAATTCGCTCGGAGTGGAAGCTGATTTTTCCAGGGTATATTGAGAGACGGTTTATGTAGGTATTTGAATTTATGCGCTTCCATCCTAAGCCTGCAATCGAAATAAGAACATTTGGCGCGACATCCTGCGCCAGCGCGGCGCGAAATCAATAGGCATTTCGTTGTATTGATGGTTTTATTTTTACTATCTTTGGCTTTTTATGTCGTCTACAATGTCGTCTTTACTATCCTGCTTATCCAAAAGAAGGCTAGTTGCTGTCATTTTAGTCATTTTGGTGTCATATTACCATAGGCGGATCCAGGGTTACTTTTAAAGGGGGGGAAGAGGGGAATTTCCCCCCTTCGAAAATTCCGCTCCCCCTTTCAAATCGTGTCTGAACGGCTAGGGAGGGAAAGGGGAATTTCCCCCTTTCAAATTTATTTTGGAGCCCATTTTCAATCAATTCGCTATTCAGATTCTATAGCCATCGTTAATCAGATTCTCGTCATCAATCAACGTTGCTGGCGTTAAGATAATTATTAATTTTCAATTTTCGGTTCCATCCAACCATTTTACGTTCAGTGCAGCAGGAACTCCAGATTTGACCCGATACCGATCGGATAGTCGGTGGGACCGTCTCTTGTCTTGTCTCTTCCGTCTTTTCGCAATCACTGACATATCGGTACAGGCGTCGGCGTAGAAACCGGCGGGGGACGGGATTACCTCTCCGAACCAAGGGTGGATACAGGGGGAGGGGGGCAATGGGCCATGGCCCCTCCTTTGACGCAAAAAGAAGGTGACCCCCTTTTGGACCCCCTTTTATATTCTGTGTTCTTTCTCAGAAACGACCCATTTATTCACGATTATTTTCACTTTTTCATCGACGCCAAGGCCAGACATGTAAAAATTTTTGTCCCAATATGACAATGGCCGTGTTTAACCATCCTCCAAACCGGAATCATTGAAGGAAAAACAACGTTATTTTTGTCCCATAGGCATTAAAGCTTTGAGTAATAAATGACTTTTCTCTTTATGCAGCATTCACGTTCATCTGCTTTGCATGCAGAGCAGGGCGCAAAAAAAATGTACCTCATCACAGCCGGCTTTCCCAATGGAACTTTCACTGCTCACTAATACTAATAGTAATAATTCAAGTTTTGTGCTTCATTAGTTTTTGTTCGGATATCACTGCCCACCTTGTAGTTGTAGAGGTTGCAGTTTTGTAGCGCCGTCGTTTCTCTACATACACGACCACACAAAGAACTTTGGAATTGCTCGTTAACTGTAGCTTTTGTGAGCGTTTAAGAATTTCATGTTTTTTGCTCATTTTTGCTCGAACAGTTTGACATCAATTACTCCTGACCTAAGGTGACCTAAGACTTGAAATTTTGTGCGAAGGTTTCAAATTGATGCCCGGTAAGGTACTAAAAATTTGGCGGCGCTGCGCGCCGCCGTTTTTCGCTTTTCAAGAAAACCCACATGGGGGCCAAAATGACCTCCAATCAGGGCGCGGATTAACCTCTCTCTTTAGAAAGGCGTTACTTAATGTTTGGCCGGGGTATACCTACTAGTTATTGATACCACTGATAGGTTGATACTACTGATTGGCATTTGCAAGGGCGCAGTCAAGTTGGGACCTCCCCCGCCCCTTACAGCCAAGGTAGGTGCGTATATTTTTTAGCAAAATTATTTTTTGGCAACCTTCCAAAATAAAGTGGCTGAAACCCGAGGAAAGAATAGGATTTGGGGGTAGGTAAGGTTCTGCGGGCTCCATCCTAACGAAAAACCTAATGGTATTGCCGCCCACCCCCCTTTCAGATGCCCCTGGATCCGCCTTTGCCCCGAACTTTATTCCCCCTCTCAACTTTTCCTGTAAAAGTAACCCTGGGCGGATCCAGAACGGTGGTCTGTCTGCGGGATAGGAGTGGGGACTGGGGATAGATTGGTATATAATGTATAAATTCAAGGGTAAGGGTAATTCAAAGCCCAAAGGTATGTAAATTCAAGGGTCGATAGATTCGGGCGATTCGGCCCTTGAATTTCCCCGAAAGAAGAGTCTGGAGGGTCGTGGCATGGCATGTCAATGTCGCTTCTTCGAAAGTCGAAACCGTGCTTGAACGGAGAAAAAATCCGGAGTCGATGTAAATGTAACTACATACCTGAGGTGCGCAGTCGATGTTTTTGTGACTCCCGACTCCGACTCCAGCTTCGAAAATTGACTTCGACTCCCATTCTGACTCCTGCTCCGGATCTGGACCATAGGCAGCGGAACGGGGGCCACCGGGCCACCGTGCCCCCTTCATTTTGCCATTTTAATATTAGCCCTTTTGGCGTTGTATGGAGAGAATGGGACCAAAGTCCAAAAGTCGGCAGTGCCCCCTCCCCCTTTGATTGAAAGTGTTCCGCCGCTACTGATCCGGTCATTTCTCTTTAAGCCCACGTCATGATAATTATCATCGTGTTGGATATCTTTTTATCTTCGGTGAAATAACTTTTTGCGCGTTCCAAGACCTTACATTTTAAAACACGCAGAACTTTAAGCAGGTACTGGCGCAGTCGTC
The DNA here is from genome assembly GCF_019059575.1 of Amphibalanus amphitrite. Taxonomy (NCBI): domain Eukaryota; kingdom Metazoa; phylum Arthropoda; class Thecostraca; order Balanomorpha; family Balanidae; genus Amphibalanus; species Amphibalanus amphitrite. The sequence continues at coordinate 156,259 of NW_024881663.1, forward strand.
TTCTACCTTTTCGCTAAAATCGCTCGTCAAAACAAATATTACCTTAGCTTCGACAAAATCTGGTTTCGAAAGATCAACGATCGTAATATCTTTCAGCAAACAGGTCTATGTAGGGCCTGTAGGGGATGACTGAGCCGTGCGAAATTGACTCCATCCCGGTCCGGAGACGGAGGTGGTAAAATTTTGGCAACCCCGACTCCGACTTCGCGGCTCTGATTGATATGTGTTATTTATCATTGATATATTATTTATAAGTATATGTATACCCGTTCACTGTTTCTTACGGTAATTCGATTTATTTTATACATGCCCTAGGGGCGTCCTTTGTCCCTGTGCCGGGGTCGGTTGTGTATTCAAAGGTTTCTTGCTAGCTTTTCTCCTTATTTCAGGTGATTGGTGAAAGTCATCGGTGGAGTGAATCCAAGATCATCATCAAATAGATTAATTCGAACAATTTCAACAACTCTTTCCAATCATGTTTTTTGACTATTCGTTGTTGAACCGGAGGAATGGCAAGTTCTCGCTGATATGGCTGATAGTGAACGACCGGCTCGAGTACCGGCGCAGGACCGACAAACACTTCCGAGAGGTTATGGCCGTCAATGTGCCCAGAACATGGTGAGTGAGCGAGCGTCTCATGTAGAAAACACCGGTCATATTTTAGACCGGGAGCTGACGTAAGTAGGCACCCATATTTGTTAATACCAGGCTCTTGAGATAACTGTTATTTACTTTAAACGCACCTAAAACGGAAAAATGGCCGGGGACGGTAGTTGATACACCGGGCATCTGTGAAAGGAACAAACACCTCTAGTAGATGGGTCGGGTTTCGTGCTGCAAGAATATCATAATTGACAGTTTTTTTCTGTCAACGAATCTGGCCTCGTCGTGACCCATCCCCCGGAGCCCCGAGTAACAGCGCCGCCCGTATTTCAGCGAGGACATTATCCGCTACATCTGCGCCCAAATGCCGGCGCACGCGGGCGGCGCTCGGCCGCGCTTCTCGCTGTACCTGTCCAGTATGCTGATGGCCGGCTGCGTCCGCGTCTACCACCACCAGACCTGCATCCTCCTCAGTGAGTCCTACAGCTCAGCGCTTATCGATACGGGATATGCTTCATAGTTCATTTACAACACGGCGAGTCCTAGTCCCAGTCTACCGCTGTCATTTTAATTAGAATCTTACTTTACCACCATGACTCTAAATTCCTGGCTGTTTTAATCCTGGACTTCGTCTAATTGTACTGTGTTCCACGCTTACGTGCGTTTAGTCTACCTAGTGGTCTGTCTTGCCAACAGGCGATGCAGCCAACGCCTTCGAGAGGTTGATGAAAACTTCCTACATCGGCGGCTGCCTCGAGGATGACCCGTGAGTCCTCGAAACGGCTGTAGCAGTGCGGAATGTGTTGGGGCTTTCAGTGCACTTAGATGCGTACACAAGTCCACTTACGCCCCCCCCCCCCCCCCGTTATCGAAAGATTATGAAGATTACCTAGATCCAACTACAATTGATTGAAATAATTTCAAGGTAATCACAAGAATTTCCTCGCGGATGCCTGTTTCAGATGTGTGAATGTCTGAATTGCTCTGGCTATATGCAAATTGCAAAATTTCACATCGATTTATCAGTAGTCTTGTGTAGCCCACCACGTCGTATCCCGTCTCCTGACGCCACTTCCCCTCCGTCCGGCGTGTTCTCGTGCAGCGTGAACGTGCGCCGGGTGACTCTGATGGTGGATCCTCTGAGCCTGGTGCCGTCCGGTGACCCTTTCCAGCTGGGATCGCTGTACGACATCGACACCATGCTCCAGCTGGGCGGTCAGTCAGGGGAGTGGCGGGGTCTCTCTCTCTCTCTCTCTCTCTCTCTCTCTCTCTCTCTCTCTCTCTCTCTCTCTCTCTCTCTCTCTCTCTCTCTCTCTCTCTCTCTCTCTCTCTCTCTCTCTCTCTCTCTCTCTCTCTCTCTCTCTCTCTCTCTCTCTCTCTCTCTCTCTCTCTCTCTCTCTCTCTCTCTCTCTCTCTCTCTCTCTCTCTCTCTCTCTCTCTCTCTCTCTCTCTCTCTCTCTCTCTCTCTCTCTCTCTCTCTCTCTCTCTCTCTCTCTCTCTCTCTCTCTCTCTCTCTCTCTCTCTCTCTCTCTCTCTCTCTCTCTCTCTCTCTCTCTCTCTCTCTCTCTCTCTCTCTCTCTCTCTCTCTCTCTCTCTCTCTCTCTCTCTCTCTCTCTCTCTCTCTCTCTCTCTCTCTCTCTCTCTCTCTCTCTCTCTCTCTCTCTCTCTCTCTCTCTCTCTCTCTCTCTCTCTCTCTCTCTCTCTCTCTCTGGCTCTCTCTGGCTCTCTCTGGCTCTCTCTGGCTCTCTCTGGCTCTCTCTGGCTCTCTCTGGCTCTCTCTGGCTCTCTCTGGCTCTCTCTGGCTCTCTCTGGCTCTCTCTGGCTCTCTCTGGCTCTCTCTGGCTCTCTCTGGCTCTCTCTGGCTCTCTCTGGCTCTCTCTGGCTCTCTCTGGCTCTCTCTGGCTCTCTCTGGCTCTCTCTGGCTCTCTCTGGCTCTCTCTGGCTCTCTCTGGCTCTCTCTGGCTCTCTCTGGCTCTCTCTGGCTCTCTCTGGCTCTCTCTGGCTCTCTCTGGCTCTCTCTGGCTCTCTCTGGCTCTCTCTGGCTCTCTCTGGCTCTCTCTGGCTCTCTCTGGCTCTCTCTGGCTCTCTCTGGCTCTCTCTCTCTCTCTCTCTCTCTTCCCTCCCTCCCTCCCTCCCTCCATCCCTCCCTCCCTGCCGCCCCCGGTCACTCTGTCCTAGGATTGGATGACTCACGCCAACTTACTCAGGCACTCTGGTGCTTTCCCTCTCTGCTGAGCCTCACTTGACTTTATAATCGATTCCTTGTTTCGTGTGCGGCGGCTACGTTTTATGTATGCAATCGCATGGTGAGGTAGCTTATGTTGGTCGAAAACGGCGCACGTTTTCTGCTGAGCGAAATCGCTCCGTGTACCACCGGCGCGAAGGTAGGCGACGGTATTGGCGAGGTTTACGATACGGAAAGAAATGAAGAATTAATTAACCGCGAAAAAAACATGATTTCAAATGCAAAGGTAATGATATTGCATGCAAATGCGCGGCATGATATTTTCAGGAAAATATGGTAAAAACAAAATCAACGGTACGCGTTTTTTAATTGCACATTAGAAGTAAATCCTACGCTATTCCAATAATTATGCAAAAGGTCCGCAGAGCTCGGGAAGGAAGTAGTAAAACTGTCTGAGATTAATTAAATGGAACAGCCGTTTATGATTTATTTGCGCATATAGTTGGTTCCGACAGCTGAAATTGGTTGTTATATTTAGCCGGCTTTCAGGGAAAATCCACGGGTTCCTGGCTGATTCAAAATGAGTAGTCATCTTCAGTTGCCTTCGGTCCCTTCAACCTCAAGTTTCAATTTGCATTCCAGTTTGTAATAGGTGATCGATTGCATCTGATATAATGCTACTGACAAGTGACAACATTGACCAGTTCGATCACAGCTCGGTTTGGTACTACTACAATGCTCGTTCGTGCTGTTCCGGCCTTAGGTAGTTTCTGTGGGATAACCTCACACACTGCAATTAACAACCTCGTCTCTCCACTCCTCGGGAGCCACTGACACACCTGACCTGCCTCCCGCCAGTGCCTGAGGAGCCGCCTCCGGAGCAGGAGGGTGACTTACCGACGGCTGCGACGGCCGGTCGTCAGCCTCGCCAGCAGGAGCCGCCGGCGTACAACCCGAACCTGGCCCGCGTCAGTGACATCACACTTAGGGAGGAGGACAGGTCCGAGCGCCAGCAGCATGTGCTTGAGGTGAGTACTGAGTGGGACCGGCGGCACGGCGGGGTCAGTTTGGGACGACAAACTACGGGACAGGGAAGGAGATGAACTGAAGACTAAAGCGCAGTCTGTTGTTTGTTTCTCTACAAAACAATGTCTCGCAATCTGTAGGTAAAAGTTATCATTATTCACCAGTTCATCCCGTGACTCTAACGTCTTGCCGAAGCCTAAAAGTTCAAGACGGCTAGTCCAGCAAATGATTCAAAACTTCCTCATTTACATATAATGATACTAATTTCAACAAAATACGATGATGAGTCAAGAGCGTTATATACCGGTCCGATCATATTATGCGCCGCATGGTAACCGGGTCGGTTGGTAAGTTGGGCTGGTAACCGGGCTGGTAGCCGGATTGGTATCGCCTCTTCTGCCGTCGGACAGGACTTTGGCGAGCCGCTGCTGCCTCATCAGCGACCCGTGGATCCCTTCCTGGAGCTGGAGCTGGAGCTGGCGCCCGGGCGGCACACGGAGCCGGCCGCCGGCCCGCTGCCGCCGCCGCCGCCCCCGCCGCCGCCCGGGCTCCGCGTGAGCCCGCCGCCGGCGGAGCCGCGGGAGCGGGCCGCAGCCGCCGGCCCAGAGGAGGTTCCGCCGCCTGAGGAGCCGCGGCAGCGGGCGTCCGAGCCCGTACAGCATCTGCTTCTGAACGCTGCCGCCAGAGGTGGGATATAGCGAGCGGACACCAGCTGCGGCTTCGCTGTTTCAAAGGGCACAGCATGCTCTAAATCGTCCAATCTGTATGTCAGTGATTCGGCTTCAGTTGCGCTGAAATAGGAAACCTTGTTCAATCTGGTCAGCTTAAAAAAACCCTCAAGTAACGTAAACTATTGAGTGAGACACGAGTATCCGCGAAAACCAATTCCTAGCGAAGACAATCGATCTTTTTAATATATCCCAAAGCGCCGAACACACGAATTCGTGTGCCTTCATCACACGAAAAATATGGAACCACATCCTGGACTGAATACATGCATCTGACGACGTTCTTGTCAGGTGTCCACTCTCCGCGGGCGAGCGGCGCAGGTGACGGCGTGCCCCTGCTGGGCGACCTGGAGGGGGAGGCGCCGCCCCCGCCCCCGACTGGAGAAGAGCAGCCCCCGCCCGGGGCTGGAGAAGAGCAGCCGCCGCCGCCTCCTGAGGAGACGACTCTACCGGCAATGGCGGCTCCTGCCGCGACAATACAGGCGTGAGTGGAGCTGGGGTTGGAGCCTATCGGACGGCATGGTGGTGTGGGGTGGGGAAGGATGAGGTGGCTAGGGCGGCTTCAGGCTGGTAGTCGGTGATTTTCTGATATTGGTAGTGGCACTTTCATCTCCGTCATTGTGAAACAGCGTTAGAATAAGAACCATGATCTCAGGATGAGCTACATGCCCCCACTCTCAGTCCCCGTTTCTCTCCCTGCCACTGTTGCTGATCAGTGTCATCCAATTTGGTCTTTTTGTCAGTGAGATCGAGGCGACTCCGCAGCGCGCTGGCGATGGGACGGTGCCGCAGGCCGGGAGGCCCAGTCGCCGCCGGGCGCCGCCCGCCGCTGACGTCACCATCGAGGAGCCGCCCCCGCCCCCGCCCCCGCCCCCGCCCCAGCCCCAGCCCCAGCAACAGCCGCGGTCAGCTGACGAACAGGTGGGTACTGATAACGACTCCTGTCTCCTGAAGATCATTGGAACACCGAAGTCACTCCAAACGTCAATTGTCGCCGTAGAAATACCGAAAACTAAGCATATACCCAAACAGCTGATCTGTCGGACACCTGACGACATGTGCAGCGCCAGCTGCCTATATCTGATCTGACGTGTGCCCTGATCTCTCACCTTACAGCCGAAATGTAATGCTACCTGTATCCTGACGTGCACACTGAGATGATGTACTCTGCCTGTTAACCTGACCTGTGACCTGCGACCCTCAGCGTCCGTCAGACTCCCTGCAGCTGCCGGAGATGCCGCCTCCGGCTCCGCCGGTGCGCCATGGTCGCCGGCGTCGTCTCGCTGTCGACTCTGCCATCGAGCTGGACAGGGAGGCCATTCGACGCCGAATGGACGAGGGAGCGTACGACACACTGCGAGCGGCGGTGAGTGGCACTTTACCGTCACTTGATAAAGCTATGCTTGTGGCTATTATACCTAACTGTCCTTCTTTCTCTGCTCCCGTGAATCCAATGTCGACTTATCCCCGCACTATTGTGTCTCTTTTCCCCACAGACAGCCACCGAGGACAACGTGGAGGCACCCAGCGCGCGCCTGACTCCAGCGGCAGAGCTGCTGCTGCGGCCCGGCCGCCGGGTCGGCGGTCCCCTGGCCAGACTGCACCAGAGATGCTGCGTAACACGGCCCGAGCGGGACTGGTCCTGGCACGTCGACGAGGCACAGGTAGGTTCGGATACACGGCACTGTGCCGCGCAGGTGTACTCCGATACAGCGTGATACACCGATACCGATCGATGCATCGTGATACACCGCCGCATCATGTACCATGTTGTACCATGCATGTAGATGCGGGCATAGATACACGGCGCTCTGCCGCGCTGCAGGTAGGCACTGAATATGTGGGATGACGCATCCCTCTTGCATGACTGCCGGCCTAGCCCTTGTTCATATTCATATCGCCATGTTATATCTCGCTGAACAACATTATCACAAAGCTTCCAAAAGTCTACCAAAAGTCTATCAAACTACGACTACCAAAAGTCGCTGTCCCCGTGTCTCCCAGGAGCCGGCCGTCGCGGAGCGTCGTCGTGAGCGGACCGTGGAGCCGGAGCCGCCGCAGCCGGAGGCACAGCGAGATCGGACGGGCACCATGAGCGGGTCTGGATCCCTGCTGTCGGCCTCCGACCTGCCCAGCGCTAGGTGAGCAGTGGGGGCGACCTGATCTGACCTGAGGTGACCTAAGTAGGTGAGGGTGACACTGAGCTGCCTTTACCACGAGAGGGACAGGCTGGCCTTACCTGATCAGATGTCCTTACTATCCTGTCCCGAGCTGCACGCTGTTTAGCGTTGGGTCGACTGGGTAGGGTGTACTCCAAAGGCATAGCGATGGGTTGTGAGGGTTGTGAGAGCCCATCGGGTACGGGTCGATGCTGAGGCGCGAGAAGCTTCGCTGTGCAGGATGCCAGTGTCTAGCGATCGTCGGCCTGCATCGTCACGTCCCACTCCCCTCTGACTCGTCCCACTCCCCTCTGACCCGCCCCACTCCCCTCTGACCCGTCCTACTCCTCTCTGACTCATCCCACTCCTCTCTGACCTTGCAGGTCGTCGGTTGGCCAGCAGCTCTCGTTTAGGGCTGGTGCGACCCCATCGACCTCGGAAAACCTGCCCAGCATCACCGGTACGCCGAATCCGAACTCTCTTTGCCCAGTCCTCCTTGTTAAGCTTATCCCATCGGATGGTCTAGTGTCCATCTTATTCCGTAGGTATTGCATCACTAAAACCGCTGTCTTTCCCAGACATGCATAATTTCGGTGACTTATCATTTTGCTGTGATATGTCGCTGGATCGTCGAACTTCATTGGGCTTCATTTGGCAGTCGTTTCGCCAGTAGGTATAATACGTCACCCTTTGACAACAAAGGGTTGACAACCCTTTGTCAACCCTTTGACAGCCTGACCGGTGTCCTAGTGCCTCCGGAAATACGTGGGCCGTATTCACGGTCCTGTTTCTCTGCCCTGTCCCCGCTCTCTAAACCGCCTCTGTTCTCCGACTCTCCCGCAGTCTGACCTTCCCCATTCTCTGACTTCTGTCCGCTATCTCACTGACCTTTCCCGCTCTGTCCCATTGTAGAGGACCAGGAACAGACCCCGGGTGGCCGGCTTTCGACGCTGGCACCGGTGGTGGAGCAGCTGGTTCCTCCAATGGAGCAGCTGGTTCCTCCCCCAGAGGAGCAGCAGCTGGTTCACCCGCCCATAGAGGAGCAGCAGATGGTTCACCCGCCCATAGAGGAGCAGCAGCAGGTGGTTCACCCGCCGATGGAAGAGCAGCATGTTCCTTCAATGGAACAGCAGGTTCCTCCAATGGAGCAGCAACAGGTCCCTACAATGGAACAGCAGGTTCCTCCAGTGGAACAGCAGCAGTTCCTTCCCCCGCCAATGGAGGAGCAGCAGATTCCTTCAATGGAACAGCAGTTCGTCCCCCCACCGATAGAAGAACAGCAGCTCCCTCCCGTGGAACAGCAGCAGATCGTCCCCCCACCTATGGAGGAGCAGCTGATGCCGCCGCCTCCACCTCGAGACCAGCGGAGGCCGTCACCAGAGGAGCGCCGCGGACCGACCGCCGCCCCCGCGCCGGCTGATGTCGGTCAGTTGGAGGGCCTGTCTGCTTGACAGAAATATAATTCAGATATTGGGCTATCTGGTTATGGATGTAGTTTGCACCGTTGATACAAATATGCTGACCGACACATTTAGTATGTTTCTGTTTCGCATATTTCCGTAATATTCGGCTCTATCTGGTAAATGATAATGAACAGGTATCTGAATCCTCTTCAGTTTATTCCGTATTTACCTGCCGTGTTTACCTGTCCGTAGAATGCAAATTAAAACATAATTGGTTCGACCTGCCGCGATACCCTATTAATGACCCTTTTTTACCGCTGTATTTCTATGTATGTATACCTTGGGTGTGAATCTGGTGACGCCTCCAGCTCGCTCTTCCCCTACCCGTTCCTCCCCACTAACTGTCTGTGCCTGTGTCCGGCAGGCGCGGGTGACCGCAGCGGCTCCAGTGGACGGACCACGAGCAGCGAGGAGGCACCCCCCACCCAGAGTCCGCCCATGTATTACGGGTCAGTGCGCACGTGGTGTTAGAGAGAGAGAGAGAGAGAGAGAGAGAGAGAGAGAGAGAGAGAGAGAGAGAGAGAGAGGGGGGGAGGGGGACGGGTAGGTGTTGCACTATGTTCTGCGGCAGGCATTGGCGCAACCTCGCGTGTTGAGTGTTCTCGATGAGACGCAGCTCCGTTGTTTTACTGGAGGATTATCTGGGAGCGATGGCACTACCTTTGGTGCACTGGAGGGTCGAATTCGAGAGACCATTGCCACAATCTCTGATGCATGGAGAGGGGTCGTCATCACTGCTAATTTTTACAGCTTTTTATATACATATCTGGAATATTTTTTTCTTTTTCAAAATGAAATTTATTCCGAGAGTCTTGTCATCTCATTATCGCACGGGTGCTTGGCATTAGTGCATTGAGTGCATACCATCACGCCCCTTGCCCCCCCCCCCCCTCCCCCTCCCCCGCCGTATGTGCGGCGCTGTCCAGTGACACGGCCCTCCGTCCGGACGGTAATGGGTGGGTGGCGTGCCGTCCCATTCAGCCTCGCTCCGACGGTGGGTGCCGTCCCACTGAGCCGCCGCTCGGACGGCGGGTGGCGTGCCGCCCATTCAGCCGCCCCGCTCCGACCACCTGTCGGTCTGATTACCCGGCTGTCGGTCGTCGTGTCGGTGCCGACGACGGAAGCTGGAGCGCGCGTCGGCGCCGGTGCCAGACGGCCTCTCGACGAGTCACCGTGGGGTGCTGGCAGGGTATGACCCTAGCCTGCGCAGTGCGCGCCGGCGCCGGTGCCAGGCGGCCTGTCGACGAGTCACCGTGGGGTGCTGGCAGGGTATGACCCTAGCCTGCGCAGTGCGCACGGCACCGGTGCCAGACTTCCCACTCGACTAGTCTGGCAGGTGTCAGACGGCAGAGTATGACCCTAGCGCACGGCGACGGTGCCGTGCCTCATGCCACCGACGGATTGCAATCCGCAATCCCACGTGGCAGGGTATAATGGGTTTCAGCGACCGGCCCTGACATATCCTAAGACCGTCCTTTCCGCCCAGTGCCTCTTCCTGATATTTTATTTTCGGCAATGACAGCCCGCCAAACAACGATCACTGAATGTGGATATCTAAAGTGATGGTTGCCAGCTTTATGCCCAAATGCCCATATAAGGACATCCCAGTCACATTTCGTGGTGGTTCACGGATGGGCTGCCCGGCCTGTGTCGGGTTAGCCGGTGGTCAGGCGTTTCCTTTGGTTCTGTCGGGACGGCGGCCGCACTTTTGTCACCCTAAGGTCGTCGCCCGCATACCACGCACTTCCCTGTTGCGTGTCAGGAGGGCCGGTAAAATGACAGAATATACAGCTGTGGTGGCGGGCGAAATTTAAAATGTTTGAGGAATGGCATGCTCCACAGCCGTTTCTGTTTCCTTTTGTCTGAGTATGACGATGCTTTGCTCCATTTTAGGCGGTATCGGGACGTCGTAAAACCGGTTTCTCGGTCCCTATCGAGTTGGCTGCAAAGCTTGCCGACAGTTTTCCTGTAGTTGAGAACGGTACAGCCTTGAGGACATCGGGGGACAGCTTCGCTTAGTGCATGCTTTCACTGGACATCGAGCTTGGTGTCTTTTAAAGGTAGTGTGCCACCTTTGAAAGATTTCCCATTTTATTTTTCCTAGGATAAGAAGCTTCTGTTTTTACCTAATATCGCAAAAAAAAATCAAAAATGGGCCTGGAATAGTGCCTTTTTCGCCTAAAAGTTTTTCGGTTTTTAGATATGTATAACAACTGTAGTGGGCTCACCTGCAAACAGGCGTCGGGCAACAATCGCGAATGCGGCGCACTTGTGACAATAAGCAAAGGTCATTATAGTGTTACGATCATACGACGTACGGGAATGAGTTCTCAGCTGTCTAATCGTAGACAACACAATGTCGAGCCTTAAACTGTAAGCCCGTATTGGTATTGTTTCTTTTATTTGGCTGTCGAACATTATTTATGGTTTGAAATATGATTTTATGTAAAATAATTGATATGAAAAAGCCGTCTTATAAGTTATGACCCCATTTCACCACACGCAAGTGGCAGAAATGACAATGATCAGCTGACGCATTTTTCTTGGCCGAAGTCAGAGCGCGCGGCCCGACGCACTACGCGTATTTGGAAATTCCGACCTCGACGAGCATCAGAAGCCACCTAACAGGCGTGTTCGAAACCGCAGGAGATGATGATGAGCGGGTTTATCGAAACTTGATTGGATGAGCATATCGGTAATAGCGATTTCAGTGTGTGCATTTATTGTTCATAGTGGTGTGAAATGTGGTTGGGGTACGACCGACAACCCGTCGGGGCGAATTTCGCACTGGGGTACTCAAAATTTGAAGAATTTAAGACGTTTCCATGAGTTTTGAAGGTATGGATAAGTTCTAAAAATCCGGTTCTCCTTATCTGGGCCATTAACTCCATACGGTCCAAGAAAGCTGGCACACTACCTTTAAAGGGACCCTCCCACCTTAACATTAGTTTTGAGTTGAGATAGCCAAGTTTGCGGCCAGGCTCAGAAACCACCATTTATCCTGGTCGCAACCCCCGCAGCTTTATGGTGTTCAAGAAATTTCTTCCCTTTACTTGCAGGGTGGGACCAGCGTGGTCCCTATCTCTTAACCATTACGGGAGTCTGATGACGTCATCAGGCTTTCGAACGTCCGTTAAATGTTTGACTAAAACGTTTTGTAGCACGCGGTGGTATATGCTGCTTTGCGCGCAACAAATGCCGCACTTTCAAATAAAGTCGCTAGGAACAGCGGAGATCCCAAAAAGTAAACAAAAGTAAAAGTCTAATATCTTGAAAACCGGTGAATATTTTTCGATGAAATTCGGTAGATATTCGTTTTTGCTCTTTCTGAACCGAGCGACATCACTTTCAGGCCAATTCATTAACTTTTTTGAAGGTGGGAGGGTCCCTTTAAAGGGACACTCCCACCTTAACATTAGTTTTGAGTTGAGATAGCCAAATTGGTGGCCATGGCCTGCAAATACCGGTTTGGGCACTCACAACATCGAAAAATGCTTTTATTCGAAGATATGGAATTTCAAACTTGCAGTTTTCGGATTCTAAGGGGCTAATGCATTGGAATGCCCCCTTAGAATTTGTGACGTCAGCGGAGATCTAACGATTTTTAAATCTTAGACTAAAACCATCGTTAACACGTGGTGGTATACGCTGTTTTGCGCGCAACGTCTGCCGCACTTTAAGGCTGCCAAATTATTGCTTCCAAATAAAGTCGCTAGTAACAGGGGAGATCCCAAAAAGTAAACAAAAGTAAAAGCCTAATATCTTGAAAACCAGTGAATATTTTTCGGTGAAATTTGGTAGATATTCGTTTTCGCTCTTTCTGAACCAAGGGACATCACTTTCATGCCAATTCATTAACTTTTTTGAAAGTGGGAGGGTCCCTTTAACAGTTCAGTTCAATTTACATACTTGGTGGTGAGAAACATTTATTTTCTGTATGAATTTTTATTTTCTGTAGTTAAGTTAATAACAAACACCACTAATTATGTCAAAAAAGTTGTGTTATATCAGTAAGGGGAAAAGCGTCACTTGTTTTGACATGAAAAAAAAAACGCTTAGACTTCGGTCTTCAGCCAAGAATGATGCTCCGTCTATATATCCACCTGCCGCCTCTAGTTACACTCATTTATCCCATCTTTTTCCATGCCACCGCCTGACGTCTGTCTCTCAAGCACCCTACCCATTCTCACTTGGTCCACCCTCGACTCCGATCTATGTTTCCGTGTATCTGTGTGTCCCATTCACCACGTCCTCACGTGTGTCCTGTGTCCTCCCGCTCCGTTCCGGCTCCTGTCTGTGACGGCGCTGCTCAGCTCGGCCAGTCAGTTCCGCTCTGCCAGTCTGGTACCGGAGGACGTACCCAACTGGCTGAGCCGCTGGGCGCCCGCCGGCCCGCTGTCGTTCTCTCAACTGGCGCCTCCGTCAACAACCAGCGCGCAGCAGGCGGCCGCTACGTTCGCGCACCTGCTGCAACTGCACGCGGAGAGGGCCGTTGTGCTGAGCCAGGACGAGCCCTACGGCGAGATAACCGTCAGGGCCCTCCTGTAGTGGCAGAGAACGCCGCCCGGCGTCGTGCGCACGACCTGACTGTGACGTTCGTCGGTGCGCGTCCGTCTCAGGGCGAAAGAAATCCTCGAGAGAGTGGCCGGCTTGGCGCAACGCTGCACCGTCCTCGAGGAACGGTAGTGATGCTGCCGTTGATGCAGCGAGTTGTTTACGTGTTTGACGTCCTATTTTACTGTTTGTGTTGACAGTTGCGTGTTTAACGTATTTATTGATTCATTATGGTCATATGTCGTGCTTTGTTGCCGACATTTTATGAAGTCGTTATATACAGCTAGTAAAATCAATTTCATGTAGGTAGTTGGGCAATCGTAAGGTGTTGCTCAGAGTACAAGAGGTTTCATGACAGTATTATCGTAGAATATTTTTATGAATGGATAATATGTTTCACTTGCTCATCGAAATAAGATATCAGGATTTGACCATCTGCAATACCATAAAACGTGTTCTTGTTCATCATTGTTCATCATGACATTGCTAAACACGGAATACACATTTCATCTACAAATGTGTTTGAACTAAATACTTATGCATCTTAGTTAAACGCACAAGCACGAGAATGTTGAGCGCTGTGACGACCGACAGAAATTTGCCGCAGGCGCAGCTCTTCAGTCTCTTGCTAGTTTGGTGGTGATTTTTGAAAAGTAATAATGCTTAAAAATGTATAAATTACTTAATGTTTATAATCCCAGACAGCCGTGACTAGCACTCACTCTCCCAGCTTGTCACTTTGTGGAATGGCGACGGACTGCCAGCAGGAGAGGGCGTGCGACGATAGATGATCTGGGGCACGGCCCTGTCTATAGGAGACGCCAGGAGTGTAATGTGGGATCAACCAGATACCCTGGGATCAGGGATCAGCCCACACATCTGCCTCGACAGGGACCGGGCTCCACAGCTGCGTTACGTTCAGCCCCAGCCACGTAAATAATAACGATCAGCAACAAACAAATACTGAGCCGGCACAGGATTTTACCAGTTCCTCTTTTTCGTCTGAAACTCTATAAATGCAGTCCTGGAAGGTGTAACAAAGTCGATGCCGTGAAATTAATCTCTGAAAGACCGTGGGATGGGGTGGTGAAGCCCATATAGTCGGTGACAGAAATTTCCTAAAAGTATCGGAAACCCTTTGGACTGGCCAAGGGCTTCCGCATATTTGATGGTCGTTGGTTCTACTTCTCTGGTAGATCCATTTCCATTTCAGGTGGAAAGTGCGTTCCCTTGTACGCCGGCCAGATATCTCTTTATCTGCAGTATAGGCACCGGAGGGTGGCAGAAGTCATCTACATCAGTCATCAACGCTCACATTTGCCCGGTTTTGATAGTTTCAAGCCATGAAGACATCATGCCTTTTGGAAATAAAAAGTTTTATTGAGTTAAATAGCTGGGGCTAACTCGTGACTTTAAACCATTGCTTGGCTAAGTTTATTGTTATTGGCTAAGGTGTGAAAACCATTTATCTACCCATGACAGACCAATTCATTTCGAAAACGTAACCTTCCATTGGTGCCCACCTGCTTACCAAAACTCGGTTCGTCAAAAGTTCTTTTAGTAAGCAGCAGAACTGTTGCCGGGAATCATATTCGACCAAAGACTGCAAAGTTTATGCACGCTGTCGTGCAAGTTACGGGATTGGGTTCGATTGGGGGCGTCCACCTCCGGCAGTTTTCATCAGCCGTCGTTGCGATGTGCGGGAGCTGTTCACGTTCAGATCCTGTCTGTTGCCCCTGAAATATGGCAATTGAAGCAGAATGGTTAATTCGCGAAAAGCGGAAGCCGCCGCTCTTCCGCCGTGCCGCGGGTCCGGCCGCTGCCGCATTCTCTGTGCCCGAATCGCAATCCATATAGCCGTGAACGCTACATTAGTACACAGAAAACGCTACGTTTGTGCTAAATTGGCAGAAGAATTCGTGCTTAAAGTTTGGACCCGAGCCGCGGCTCAACTCCGGTCGTATCCGGAACTCTGCAGCGTTTGTCCATGTCGCTTTCCGTCCAACATTAGACGTCGGTGGCATTGTTTGGAAAATGGAGAGCGGGAAGCTACTGCGACGATTTTGTTGACATTGGGACGTTTTGTGCATCGGGTGTTGTAAACGGTGGTCTCTGTTTTTATTTTAGCTCGGCTGGCAGTCTCGCCCCCGGACTCGCGTGACCCATCCCAAATGTATACTGTGAGTGATGAACTGAATCCGGTTGCAGACAGTAGATAAAGCCAATGCATCTGGATATAGTCCTCTGTACCAGTCGTTGTGTTCCGTCGACTAATATTAGTTCAAATATTTATTCACGTCACGATTTTATTGCTCATGATGTCGCAGCTTAGCAGCGAGTTCCCTTTTGTCAGTGCCATCCAGCTTCAACTGCAATACGTCAAAACTGCTCTTGTTATCTGTCACATTGTAGGATCTCTGGCTCGACGCCCTTGCAATAGATTTTGATCGAAGAGACGTCCTGAAGCTTGTGTTATTTATTATTTCCTGTCTAAATCAAAGCACATCAGCTCTTCCACTGGTGGCTCAGTCACAAATTTCCGTTCGGGACTCGGGTGATCATTGCGGCATCACGCCACACGGGCAAGGTAATGTTTTTTCCTTTGAGGTAACTGAATATTCAGCTCGCTGGTCACCCGCCGATGTTTCAGCCCATCCGAGTTATACCCATTAGGTATGTACCCACTGTCGAAGCTAGGGCTTCTGGAATCTGATTTCTCTTTTCGTTCATGACATCTTGCAACATATAGCGGAAATATCAGTCATAACAGAGCAAATACAGATAAACCACACCTGGGATTCATCTTCATTGGTACACACGTTCCCCTTGCCTCCAACGTTTAAATTTCCTGTTGATTGGCTTCAGCAGTTCATAGTTTCCCTCTCCTCGCCTCTCCCCGGCGCGGGCGGCGACCTCGCTGCGGGGGTGCCCAGAGCTCTCCCGGGTGACACCAAATACCACTCCGCCCCCTCCGGTCACAGCTACCTCCCCTCTCCTCCCCCCTCCTCACTCACCCGACCTCGCTACCCACCGATCAGATTGCACCAACGTTGAACCTAACCCGGGGCTTATTGCTACTACTGTTTTGGCCAATTTTAGCGCTGGCAGACGTCGCAGCTGTCATTAGATCTCAGAGCTTTGCAATGGCCAAGCAATCCCCCTGTGGCACGCTAAATCCAACCACGCCCCCAGCAGACTACGCGGCAGACAACTATACACACACTGACAGACAGACATACAGACAGACAGACAGACAGACAGACTTGCCGCCCGCCCGCCGAGCTGACCCGTCCGGCATCCCGATTGTTTATACTTCACTGAGAGCTGTTGATTGTCGAAGGTGGCTGCCGTCGCGCGTCGCACCGGCCGGTCGTCGCTAGTGTCCGCCCCCGTCCCCGCCCGTCGGTGTCGGCGGTGGGACCGTCTGGAGCGGACGGGGCCGGCCGGTGCCAGCTGGAGTTCAGTCGGCGCTGGACGGTGACTGGCAGCGGGGCCGAGTGGGGACGTGTGCCGCGCGCAGGTCGCCGGCTGAACTGCGAGTGAGGACCGAGCTGGAAACTAAGGACTGAGGTCTGGGGACCGAACAGAGAGCTGAATAACGTGAACCAAGTGGAGAACTGAGAACTGAGTGGAGGACCGGGTCCCGAGTAGGGACTGTGCGAATTGAGGCCCGAGCGAGAAACTTTGGACTGGGTGGAGGACTGAGGACTTCGGAACGAACGGAGAATTGAGGACTCAGTGGAAAGCTGAGTGTCGAGAACCAGCTGGACTGAGGTGCCAGGCGGGGGACTGAAGACCAAGGCCCAGACACTGAGGATCAGACGGAGAACAGAGGACTGAACCGAGGAAGGTCGAGGAGTGGAAGGTCTGCGGATACGGTAGGTGCGGCACATTCTATTGTAACACATGGGCATTTATTTTGCTAAAAGGTTGAGTATTTCGTGCTTGGTCTCGTTCAGTGGCGAACGCCGCGAACACCAGTCTTTGTGTCATGTCATGTCTCTGAAGATATTTGTTTTGCATATATTTATGTAATATGGCTATTAGTTATGCAAAATGCAGCTTGTACGCGTCTGATAAGTGTCAACAAGTGGGCGAGTACTGCGAAATGTCACCTGATGGTCGTCATCTGTCAGTAATTCTTTGGCGCGTGCGGGTACCCTACCGTCCTAAACTGCGTTGAGGAAGATTGATAAACAGGTGCCGCGCTCATTACCAAGATAGTGACTCCTAATTCTAGACTGACTGTAGGACTGACCAGATGTGATCGATAGCTTTGTGGTAAACAGACAGCAGCTGAGTAGTGGAGACTGATCGAAAAATGTCAGCATAATCTCCTAACACGCTTGTTTTGTAATGACGATTGTTCAGTCTAAATTGCGGTAATAAGTCCCCCCGCTGGGACACTACTTAAGTCCGTTTTAGCACGTAAAGTAGATTAGTTTTCTATTGATTCTATACATTGTGCGGTGCTAATCCAACTCATAAGCGACGTTGATAATGCGGCGCGCTGCTCGGTTCACCCGACCTTGCAATCGAGACGTGCCCTAAACTATGCCTGTCAGCCATACCACCCCACAGCTCATGTGACATATGACGCACGCTCTGCGCCGCCGGTTTTCGGAGCCGATCCCATCCTATTAGTGGGTGGTATCGGTGAAGCCATTCGGTGCTGATCCCATCCTGATTAGCTACGTGTCGAGCTCGTCTGGTTTACCAAGTGATCCCCTGGCCGCCGTACGGAACATCACCGCTCCGCGGCGCGGCTGTTGCATCGCCGCGCCGGCCACTCGGTGAGCTTACCGGCCGATCGGGCCGGGGCACTTGCGGCCGGCCGGCGCGTCGGTTTCCATGTTTATCGGCGGGGCCAAACAGAGTCGGTCCGGGGGAGCGGAGGTGCCAGTGGGGGCGGACACGAGCGGCGGGACACCGGTGCCGCTGGGACACTGCAGGTGGACAGGTGTGGGTAC
This sequence comes from Amphibalanus amphitrite, assembly GCF_019059575.1. Taxonomy (NCBI): domain Eukaryota; kingdom Metazoa; phylum Arthropoda; class Thecostraca; order Balanomorpha; family Balanidae; genus Amphibalanus; species Amphibalanus amphitrite. The sequence goes on from NW_024881663.1 coordinate 173,947, forward strand.
CGCCATGGGACCCCATAGATGGACAGGTGTAGGTACCCATGAGACCCTGTATACGGACAGGTGTATATAGCTTTGGGACTCTGCAGTTTGACTGATGAAGATATCGCTGGGACCCTGTATGTACATAGACAGTCTGTGGACGGGTGTATATGTACATAAGGTACCGCTGGGACGCCACACCCAGACGGGTGTAGGTACTGTAGGTACATACTAGGTACCGTTGGGACCCTGTAGACGGACATGTTTAGGTAGCTTTGGGACCCTGCAGTGTCGGTCTGTGGGCGGGCGTAAGTACCGTCAGCTTGTGGACGATCCACAGGACCACCTGTCGGTATAGGCATGCATAGGTACCGGGGTCGTAGGGAATGGAATAGGGACTAGTGTTGAAAGAGCTGTTGGAGAGGTAGGGGGAGGGGTAGTTGTGGAAGGCTGGCGGCTGGGTTGAGGATTGATGATTTCTTGGACTAAGCAGGAACCTATCTATTAGTGGGTGCCGTTAACGAGCTTTCTTTGGTTAACCATGCATGATTTGAGGTCCAAATTTTATGTAAAAAGATATTTTTACGAGATAAAGCAACACTAAAATGCGGATCGAGATCAAAGATGCATTGCGGGAAGGAAATTTGTACCATAACATGGGTACTAAGATGTGCGGCTTTGCACGGAGCCTTTGGCACATCATCCTCTGAGAGGTGATGAACAATACCGAGACACTACTCGCGCGCTAACCGTGAGACTACACGCGCATTGACCGTGAGATGGGCAATGCCGAGAACATACACCCACGCAAGCCGTGAGACGAGCAACGCTTAAAGGGACACTCCCACCTTAACATTAGTTTTGAGTTGAGATAGCCAAATTGGTGGCCATGGCCTGCAAATACCGGTTTGGGCACTCACAACATCGACAAATGCTTTAATTCGGAGATATGGAATTTCAAACTTGCAGTTTTCGGATTCTAAGGGGCTAGTGCATTGGTATGCCCCCTTAGAATTTGTGACGTCAGCGGAGATCTAACGATTTTTAAATCTTTTACTAAAACGTTTGGTAGCACGCGGTGTACATGCTGCTTTGCGCGCAACAAATGCCGCACTTTCAAATAAAGTCGCTAGGAACAGCGGAGATCCCAAAAAGTAAACAAAAGTAAAAGTCTAATATCTTGAAAACCGGTGAATATTTTTCGATGAAATTTGGTAGATATTCGTTTTCGCTCTTTCTGAACCGAGCGACATCACTTTCGTGCCAATTCATTAACTTTTTTGAAGGTGGGAGGGTCCCTTTGCTAGCGTCCAGGCGCCATCGGCAGCCTGTGTTCTCCAGTCACCCATGGGCCATGGCTCGCCTATTGAACCCTTGTTTCTGTATATATGTCAGCCGTCCGTTCAGGTGGAGCCGAACTGGCACGTTTCGTCTTCCAGCGGGAACGGTATGGGTCTGAGAACACGCTTATTGAGCTTGTGGAATTCAAGTGTAGGGGAGTCAACATAGCCAATCGTTAAGTTGGACTTTCGCCTTCTTATGAAATTAGTTTTGTACCCTTCAGCAAGAAAATGAAACTATGTGGGTACCTTTAGTTTGTTCTTCTACCTACTGAGCTCATTCTTTTCTGCATGACAAATGTTTTGATTTATCTGTCTTAAAAACGTATAGAAATACGGAGAGAGTGTAAAGCACGGCCTGTCCCGTTAGTTCAATTCCAGTCACATGCGGAACTTTATATACCGTGGCGGTTGTAGCTACAACCCCAATTTTTAAAAGTACAACCCCAATGGCAAAACTACAACCCCAACATTGGAAAATTAAGAATTAGCCTGAAACACATGAAAATGAACAAAATATGTATCCCTTCAGAAGCAGATAATTGAGATATATCAAGAAAGTGAAGATATCAATAAATTAGGACATCTTTTTGAATTCCAGATGCTAAAAACATTGAAAGTGCTCTGTTAAGAACATATTACTCCGCTGAGACAGTGAGCAGAGCATGATATGAAAGTCAATCACTTCACACTTCTTAAGCATACTAAGTGAATCATATTGAAAGTGTTCCAAAAAATCTTAACATGTAACATGAAAGTGTGAAGCAAAAAAAAAAATCACAACATTCATCATACTTTTGCAGTGGCGAATCCAGCTCAGAGTTTGGGGGGGGGGGCAAACCATAACAATTTATCGATTCTTTCCATGCCTCGTCCATATGCGTAATATTAAAATTATGCCGTTTGGGAGGGGCAAATGCCGGACATGCCTAAGAGCTGGACTTTTTGCACGCGTTCCCCGCCAGGGGGCGCCACTGAGGAAGCACCTTCTGACGTCACGATAAAACTGCGCGCACTGTGCGCATGGTTCTGTAAGCAAGTAATATAGTGGTGGTTTAATGGTGGAAGTTGGAATAAGTATTTTGACGTTGTAAAATTTCAAGCCGTTTTTGTGAAATTAATTAGTATATGCATTTCAAAAGTATTTATTTAAAGTGTAAAAGGAGAATAATTAGAAGAACATGCATATTTTTGTTCCAATAGCTTTTTATGTGAGACATGATCGGTACTAACGGGTACTTCTAAGAAATAGTGAAGAAGTACCAAACAGCCTGCTCGGCTACGATCGTCAGCTGTCCTTTGGAGCTGGACTTCAACGCTGTAAAAAAATGTGTGCTGAATTAATTTCTAGTTTCACCAAAATATAAGCAATTTATCATTTCCTTTTCACTTTTGTAATTATTGTTGAGTGAAGAGACATGTTGCTAGTTCTGAGAATATAAATTATTAATTAAAAAAAACGAAATGCGACCGTAAGTATCTGCTACTAAATTATCACTCTAACCAAATACATGGAGAATCTTGCTACCATTGCTTATAAAACGTGCTTATCAATACACAAATGTTTTATTTCAGACAAGAAGGATTTATTTGCCTGAAGTCTTGCGTCATGTGCTACTGCTTTGATTCCAAAGACGCTCTCCGGGTCGGGGTAATTTAGTTCTTCATCGATCGATAAGAGATTTTGATTCCATTGATATCCAAATTGATAAGCTCGGCACCATGGAGTAAGGGCGTCCCCACAGGGGTGACGCAGGAAATATGAATGGCGTTTACACCGACAGTAGTTTCCCACAGCCGGCAATGGGAATCTCCTGTCGGTGTAAACGCTACTATAGTCCCATCCAACTCAAACACTGGGGAGTATCCCCGCACTTTTGAGGACGGAAATCTATGGACCTGCTCGAAAAATAGTGGATAAAATACGGCGAGCTTTCAGTTTTATGGTTGGGTCTCCCTTCCGAGGCACATATTTGCGGGGGATATTGGATCATATTCCCCCGGCGTCCTGATGATCGGCGCCCAGCTCAACGTCGAAGGCGCCCTGATACGCGGCACTGCTATCTGTGAAGGTGCCCAGGTTGCTGCCGCTCGAATTCGCCTACTTAACAAAACCTCCGTTGGTGCCATCTCAGTTTCCTCGAGGTCAGGCAACCTTCACACGCCGTTGGCTACCTTGGCTGGCCGGCGACTCGTTCCCCTCGTGGCGACGCTCTTGACATCCAGTCAAAAGTTGGAGTGGCTGGCGCCCCCAGTGGGGGCCGGGGAAGGGGCAGTGGGCCTCCACGTTGCTCTCTTCTCGAGCCTATGGTGACTTGGCTCAACTCTCCTCAATAGAATCTGGATTCTGCACGCTGTATGAACATGGGCGTATTGTATTGTATGTATTGAACAATCATGAGCGATCCACATTCTGAAAGTGCGTGGCGATTACTGCTCAGACACCACTACGGACAATACGGACAGTGGGTGTGACAATCAGTAGTGCCATTCATATAGAGGGTGTCATATATGAGCGGAGAGGCAACAGTACAGCTGAGCGGAGAGACAACATTAAAACAACAGTACAGCTGGCGTTGCATGGAGCTGCAGGCAACCGGACAGCGGAGGCTTGCGAAAAATAAACAATTCGTCACTTCAACGTATAAACAATAGTATAAAAAGCAGCATAAACACATATTCTCATGGTCGAACCCATGCACTAGCGGCTCACGGCGGGCACAGGCACGCAGTGCGGTAGCGGTACCGGATCACACGTCATGGGCGTTGTCTCAGCATAGGTTGTTATGAGCGGAGAGGCAACAGTACAGCTGAGCGGAGAGACAACATTAAAACAACAGTACAGCTGGCGTTGCATGAAGCTGCAGGCAACCGGACAGCGGAGGCTTGCGAAAAATAAACAATTCGTCACTTCAACGTATAAACAATAGTAAAAGCAACATAAACACATATTCTCATGGTCGAACCCATGCACTAGCGGCTCACGGCGGGCACAGGCACGCAGTGCGGTAGCGGTACCGGATCACACGTCATGGGCGTTGTCTCAGCATAGGTTGTTCGCAATCTAGTTGAAGCCTAAGAAGACGCGGCCAGTGGGGTCTCACTGCTGCTGAGGCGACCTCGGAGACGATGCGTCGCCCCTCCTGTCGGCGACCTGCAGTGAGCAGGACTCCAGATAGCTGTCTGGCACGTTGTCGACACTGCCAGACGCTGTCAGCAGGCCTCACTGCTGCAAGTGATGTGCAGATGGACGCCAGGTGACTTCGTCTGCAGGCGATTCCGGAGACCGCGGCCTCACCAGGCAGCACCACCTGCATCGCCATGTCGGTGTTTCTAGAAATGGAAAAATAACAGTATCGGTGAAGGACAAGCAATACAATGTATTCTGCTTTCCTCTCTTGCAGGTATACGTAATCTACAATTATCATTGTTCCTATTTCATTCAACTGAACCTGAAAATTCCATATTGGCACATTGTTTGACTAAATTTGTGTAGTTGGGAACAGGGGCGAAGCCACGGTGCGACGACTGGAGGGGACATTGACCATTTTGGAGGGGAAGAGGACCATTTCAAGTCGATTCTTTCCATGCAGCGCCATAGGCGTAATGTTAAGGATGGGACGAGATCCCCTCCGTCCCCCCCCCCCCTGTGGTGACGCCCTTGGTTGGGAAGCAGATTGTTTGAAATACATGTTTGGCTGAACAGTGCGGAAAATATTTCATTGATCACTATAGCTGCAACAAAAATACTGAGACAGAAAACATTTGCGCTTACCTTGCTCCTTAGTCAGTCCCGCACAACGGAAGTGGTACCATTTATCGCAGCCGTCGCATCCGACCATCGGTGCTGCACTGATGCTGCTGCACTCCCCACATTCCCAGTACCTTAGGAGCGTCTTGGCTGTGAAAAGATTACATGAGTCATGGCGCATACATGAATATAGTAAGATGTTTTATATGTTTAACATCGCATAGCAAAGACACAACAGCTGGGAGTCAAGTGTAAGGACTTTTGACAAGGGTGTTTGAACTCAGTGGGGTGAGGTTTGGTTGGTCAAGAGTGGTCATTTTTAGCAATACTGTTTTTGACTACAGCTTTGCTAAGTATGACTACGGTGATGATGTCATGGTAATCAAATTTGACCACCATTATACCAATTTTGCACCCTGGTGGAGAAAACACAAGTTTCAGGTAACGGGAAGTAAGATAGGAAAGTTATTCCGGCAGTTCTTAAAAGAAGACAAAGAATCTTGATTCTGGCTGTTGTAAATGGGGTCCAAGGTTGAACAGAGCCAGCATTTGACGCTGAAATTCAAAGTTTGAACACAATGAAAAAAGATGCTTGATATCACTATAAAAGTTTATTTCAGGGGGAAATGGATGCATTCACGTAAAAGCGCACAAAAGTAGGTACTCTAGCAAAGTGGATTACTTAGGTACCTACTGAATATATCTTGCCAAACAGCTGTTCGGAATATCAAATCTGACATACAGAATTTTCAATGGCCATTAAAATAACATCATATCACCATTTTCCCAGTGAGTGTTGTCATTTTATAAGCAAGAAAAGCTTTGCTAAAAATGACGCATGACGAAGCCTCATCCTACTGAGCTGTCTGACATGTCTCCCTGTAAAAAAACATGTGGCCCTTATATTGTACATATATATGATGAATATGTTAATAATGCAGAGAAAACACAGTATAAATTATACCCAACGTTTCATCTTAATCGACTTTGTCAAGGGTGTTTGAACAGCTTGAGATGAGTGGAGTGTAAGGGTACCTAGGTACATCTGAAAATAAACTGAAACTGCGTTCAATTAACATTGATTTTGATAATACATTTCACAAATCAACTGCTAATAACAATCATACTAAAATAGCACGACAGATAACTAACAATCGCATGAAGAACTTCTTGATTCGCCTTGACATTGTCGTCAACGAATGTTGTCTGAAGTTACACATTTGTCTTTTCTGCGCAGCATTTGTGTTTGCCATTTACCGCACCAATGTTCGCCAGCGGTGGTGACTTTTCCTTACCTGCTCACGAAACGTCACACACGACATGACGTCACCCGAAGACGTCATCAAAAAGTCCAGCTCTTAGGCGTGTCCCAAATGCCCATTATGCCCCCCCCTCTGAATCCTGATCCGCCACTGTACTTTTGGGTTTTCTCACTAAATATTTCATACCTGTGGGCTGTGCTTATCAAAGAGATAAGCATAGATGAAAAGTTTGACACAAAACAGTAAGCTTCAGAAATAAATTAACCTAACCTAAGCCTCCACCCTATGTAGCATTCAATCACCATAATCATCAAGGCCGATTATATCAAATACATTTCTTAAGTGAAATATCACTCTGTTCGCAATTTTGTCAGTTGGCACAATACCACCAATCAGCACGAATATTTGGCTAAAATGACGACACTTGAAATCAACGTTGACGACCATAAAAAGTAAAAACCAATCCTGTGCGATAATTAGTGCTGATAATCTTACTGACAGGTTCGCGAACAGAATGCAAACGATGCAAACTAAGTCACATGTAAGCCAGCATGACGCATTTGATACAAATGCAAGGTTTTGGCGACGTCTGTCAAATCAGCAGCAACGAATATCAGCCTCACAGCAGCATATTTCGGGGTCTTTCGATTTGGCTGAAAATCGGTATCCAGGGCCTCCTCGATGCGCTGATTCCGAAAATATGCCTCTTTGGGGTGGTATTTTGCACCGTTAACGAGTTAATGACCAATTAACATTTTAACGGGAAACGGCGGGGTCTTTCGATTTAGCTGAAAATCGGTGTACAGGGCCTCCTCGATGTGCTGATTCCGAAAATGTACCTTTTTGGGGTGGTATTTTGCACCGTAACCGAGTTAACGACCAATTAACATTTTAATGGGAAACGGCGGGTTCTTTCGATTTAGCTGAAAATCGGTATACAGGGCCTCCTTGATGCGCTGATTCTGAAAATGTACCTCTTTGTGGCAGTATTTTGCACCGTTAACGAGTTAACGGCTAATTAACATTTTAACCGGAAACGGCGGGGTCTTTCGATTTAGCTGAAAATTGGTATACAGGGCCTGTTTGATGCGCTGATTCCGAAAATGTACTTCTTTGAGGTAGTATTTTGCACCGTTAACGAGTTAACGACCAATTAACATTTTAACGGGAAACGGCGGCGTCTTTCGATTTGGCTGAAAATCGGTATACAGGGCCTCCTCGATGCGCTGATTCCGAAAATGTACCTCTTTGTGGTGGTATTTTGCACCGTTAACGAGTAAACGGCCAATCAACGTTTTAACGGGAAATGACGGGGTCTTTCGATTTGGCTGAAAATCGGTGTACAGGGCCTCCTCGATGCGCTTATTCCGAAAATGTACCTCTTTGGGGTGGTATTTTGCACCGTTAACGAATTAACGGCCAACTAACATTTTAACGGTAAACGGCGGGGTCTTTCCATTTAGCTGAAAATCGGTGTACGTTCAGTGTCTCAGGGGCAGACAAACAAGCCGCTATGTGTTCCTAGCCATCGTGGCTGTGAAGAGTATGCGTTTTGTTTACGATTCGCCAAACAATGCATAATACATTTGCTCGTTGAAAAAAGATCATCTAGTTAATTGAAGTATTCGGTGATATGAAAAGGCTGTGGCATTTATTATTTAGTTTCCTCAGGTTGAGATAATTTAGATCCAGTGTTATGTTCCTTTGCGGCATTGTGTTCGGTATGTTGTCCTCGATTGCAAAATATCTCATGTCTGATCGTCTGATCAGTCACTGTTCCGGTTTATACTACCCGTTTCCGTAATAGACGTATTCCAGACGACAGTGGAAAGAAACAAGTATTCATAGGGACTGTGATTTTGGGCGTTTACCTACCGTTTCCGAATCGCCACGACCAGTACCTAGCGGCGGAACACCCTCAATTAAGGGGGGCACTGTCGACTTTTGATCCCATTCTTTCCATGCAACGCCCATAGGGCTAAAAAATGCCAAAATCAAAGGGGGCACGGTTCCCCGGTGCCCTCCCCGTTCCGCCGCCTATGGCCACGACCATGGTGGCGACTGGCGATACCCGAGTACCTACAACCAGGCACATAGCCAATGGAGGGACGACAGGGTCAGCCGTCTCTCCCTGGAGATGGACCACTTTTTTTGTAAATGAAAATGTGGGCCCCTCCCGAAAAATAGTGGGCCGAATCCGGGGACTTTTCGGGTTTTGGTGGGGGTATACCCTGGGCTCCGGCAAACTACAACCCCAATGAAAAACAAAAAGTTCCACCTCTGATTCCAGTGCAACTAACCTGCCTTTTTTCCATCGTCTCGCCGTTCGTTCAATTAACGGCTGACGCAATTTGTCCAACGGGGATTTGAGCGACGGCTCCGGCCAGTCAGGTGACTGCTGAGCTCAATATCCGTGCCCCCAGGCTATCGCACCTGACACGTCCCTCCTATCGAAGTGCGCTAAGCAATAAAGCAATAAATGACTCGGAAAACAATGATAGCGGTATCAGGTCACGTGCGAACGAGGCTAAGGTGCCATGGGACTTCATTTTAAAAAGATCTTCGTTATCGAAAAGCCAAATTTAGTTGTTTTTGTAGTAAAAAAGCAAATTACTTTTTTCACATTTTTTATACGCCTCCAACCATTAGGACCTTACATTTTTAGCCTGTTTGTTGATGTTCTTTTGCTCACCTTGGGTCGAGTTTTGTCGTCGGAGCCGTTATCGGTTCTGTCGGTTGATTTAGAGGCCGGGAAGTTTTGCGGTTTGTCGTGTGATGGCGGTCAGATTGTGGTCGGAGGTCGACGGGGAAGCATCTCCAGGCCGTTTCTACTCATCGCAGCCGCCACCATGGGTGATTCGGACGACCATGACGTCCATGGTAGGGATCCCGTCTCCGTTCCGTCCAGCCCGCGCTGACCGCACCCCCGGGCGGCCCCCAGTTATCATCAGGAACTGGTCGGTCCGTCAGATTGTTTGGCCGGTCATCAGCTGTGCAAATAACGCCAGTGGGCGACTAGTTGAGCAAATGAAAGCCGGGTACGATTTAAACTGTCGATATGATGTGTGCCTGGGGATTACTGTCCTTCTGCCCCCGGCAGCCCTCTTACTAATGTGGAGAGAAAAAGTCATCTAAGATCGGAAGATAGGTATTAAATGTGGTAGGTACGCATCGACGTTAACTCACTCAAACGTATTGATGGTGAAGTACCATCAATTGATCACTTAGCTTATATTCGTGGTCGGGCTGTTAAAATTCGATTATTATCATCGACGATTATCTGGAAACCTTGGGATGCTTTTGCCAAAAAGCAGAAAAATTGACCGAGTTATGGTCAATGTTTCTTATAAACATTTTACAGCTGCAAAGCCTTCAGGCATATCAAATGAGAGGGCGGGGCTTAGTGTCAAACTGAGCAATGGTGAACAATATCAGCAGTAGGCGGGGCATGTTTTTTGATCGCTGCAAAGCTTAGTTACTTCGATAGCTATTTCAAAGCATTTATGTAGAATTAGGTCGATGCATGTGTGCACTGTTATAACCCAACATCCTACAGGTCTTTCTCTGCTGTATCAGACTGGGTGGATATTGTATACGCACCTGAGAGGAAAGCCAGCGGCGCAGCTCTCTGAATAGGAGAGCACCACTATCCTCGGCGACTCGCCATTGATGTGCGGAGGAGTCGTGACGACAGATGACCTCTCTGTGACCATACAGGCCGGTGGGGCGACGTGTATTGATCTGTGTGACCGGGTGTATTCACTGTCCGCACCACTCCCCCGTATACGCCGGCTCTCAATGGCTGCCTGCGCCCTGAGCGGTATCACCTGTGGCGGATGAGAGTTGGTGGAAGGACAGAGGGCTGCCGGCAGGACGGATGGGACGTGGGAGACGGCAGACGGCAAAGCACCGTCAGCTGGGGAGTCAGAGTATCCTTGTGTCTCGCATCGGAAAATAAGTGTCCGTTTGAGTGATTGCACGGGCTACAGAAGTGGCTGTTTAAGCTATAATCTTTTTTATATCGAGATAACTAGTTCGGAGGACATCATGCTTGTGAATGTCAAATATTGCTCATCGCTATACCTACCTATGTTTATACTATATGTTTTATAGGTATTACTCTGATTTCAGCCTTTTTTAACTGAGTTTTGTCAACAAGTTTGTGCATACGTACTATTTTCGAAAAAAATTACTTGGTGCAGGTACAACGCGCTGTAGGTCGCTGTCCAAAAAAAAAAAACTGACGACCTGTGTTAAAAAAACTGACCGTTCTCAATCTCAATAACCAAGTCTGCCCTGAGTCTGGCTGGATGAAAGTTGAGGGCACTATTCTCTGTAACTTCATAACTTAGCGTCCGGCGGGTGGTCAGTGATTCACTTTGCGGCTGGACGGTGAGAGGGGAGGGGACGGAAGCGTCAGTGGCCGGCGGGCTCTCTACATAGAACGGAAGTGGTCCTGTTAATATCATCCACCGACGGGCTCTATCGGAAATATGGCACCGGAAGGACGCGGACGTGACCTCAATATGCGCGAAGTACCTAATCATCAATGCCATTTTGAAACGAAACAGTCTCTTATTATTGATAGCTCATGATGATTGACAATGATGTTTGTTCAGTCTCCTTAGATGATCGTTCAACCCATCTCATACGAAGCGTCAAGCGATGTTGGGTTTACTGCCTTGCGGCACAGTCTAGCAGCAGGCGTTCATCACTGGTTCCATCTAGCGGCAGAGCTATAAGCTCACGTGCACACGTCACTGACCGCCGTCCGGCTGTCATCAGTCAGCTGCTGAAGTGTTGCTAAAATCAGGCAGATATTTGCTCTGTTTAAAACAGCACAGCCCGGGCCGATCTATATAGATCCTAGAAAGCTCCCACTGTTGTAAAACACGATTGGCAGCATCACGGCACTGTCTAATCCCTATCGTGAATTGGTGAACATGACGACGACTCGGCAAGGAACATGTTTGATTTCAACGAAACGTTATTATTCATTCGTCGGAACACGGATTCATCATGTCAACAGTTCTTAAATGCCATGTAGGTAGTAGTAGTGTGTCATGTAAAAGCTTATAATTGCGAATATTTTTATAGGTATCTTTCTAAAGCCCCGTGTTGACAGAAAGTAGGCACCTACTTAATTCCTCTAGGCATATCTATTACCGTAAAAATAAGTTTCGATAACGCGCCCTAACAATACAGTTGTATGGGCTAAACGCACTTGCAACATGTCTTGCGAAGTGGAGATTCTTTCTCATATGAATCGACTGGATGAATCTTATGGTCCATAGCATGTTCCTTAGGTCTGTCTATGACTGACTATGGTGACTGCATTCTGCGACCTGACTGACTGTGATTCTACGACTGACCCTATGACTCAGCCTCTGTGACTCTTTTTCTATGGCGCTGTAACTCTGACTCTGTACTTCTGTAACTCAGTCTCAGACTCTGACTCTGCCAATGACTCCCGCTCTGACTCGATGTGGCTCTGTCTCTGTGTGACTGCGACTCTGACTGGCTGACTCTGCGACTCTAGCTCTGTCTCCTTGTGACTGACTCTGACTCTGTGGCTCTGACTCTGGCAGACGGTGAGGAGATGAAGCACAGCTTCAAGCTGTTGCTGTCGATGAAGAAGGAGCCGGGCGGCCAGCCGCTGTTCTACAAGTCGGACGGACAGCGGTTCGCCCGCGAGAAGACGGTCAAACTGAACACGCACTGCCAGTACCGCATGGACCTGTCGTTCACGCCGCCCCGGGAGGTCGAGTAAGTCACACGATCAGCTGCTCATATGTACGGGTGATTTTTTATACAGGACAAAAAGTAAAGAGCAATGGCGGTACCAGAAAACAGATCAACTGACAGCAAATGTATATCTTTGTAAAAAGCACATTCTGACATTTCATTTGCACATACAAACTTTGAGTTTGAGCTCCGTTTAGGCTTACAGAACGAGCTCGCAGTGAGCACAGTTTTAATGCACGCAAGCCTGGAGTAATTGGCGATTTTGGGGAAAACATTTTGTTGTGCGCCATTTTCACGGAACTTCACAACAGAATGAGTCCCAAGAAGTCTTTAAAAGGTCCTGAAAACAAAATGACAAACAATTTCCTTTCACATGGATATACTTTTTTGGCGTTTGTTATATGTTTTGGTATCTCTAGGCTTAAAAACTTTTTGCCCTGTAAAAAAATCACCCTGTAGATGGCATGCCGAAAAATTCACACATCCATTTACAGCCACCCATTCAACCATTCGGACAAACTTTCTTTTAAAAAAATCTGCTAAGAAAAAACGATTTGAGGGTGAGGTGAACTGACTTTTCATATCAGAGTTCCAGCAGAGAATAATCAAAATGTATGCTGTGTGTGCAGTTCAGACATCGTATCTATGTCCAACAAAAAATGCGGATCAAGACCGTACTCATTTATGCATTTCGGTAATAAACGTCCAGTGCATCAGTCAATACATCAACGTGATACAACGTAGGTGACATGGGCTATCAGGAAACAATATTTACATCGAGTTATTTACAATTTGAAATGACGCATACCGAATGAATCTCAAACGGCATGGGTAACACATTAAACGCCATATTCCGTATCGCTTGGTAAATTGCAGCTCCGCAAATATCCCAGTGTCGCAGAGTCGCCCGCCGCTACCTTGCTTTTCGTGCTGATCAGACTTCTTGTTATCAAATCATCGACATCATGTTTATGGGAAATGTAATTGTTGTTTTGGATGGCAACATTTTAAATGTATTATTCCCCTTTCTTGACCGTTTAAAGAGGCATCATTTCATAACAGTATTTGTACCAATGGCACACCGCTATTCATACACAATAGCCTGGCGTTTGACCTTCCAGCATCCGACCATCTTACTTTGGGCTCGCATCAACCGTCTCGTGGGAGGTGTTCGCTGAGGTTTGCTCGGACGCCTCAGGCTCCGTGCCGCCCTCTGCCACGGGAGCCTCACGCCCCACGTGCTCAACCGTGTCCTCGGCCAGCCAGTTGTCCATCATCTGCTTCCGCGCCGCCTCCTTGGCCTCCAGCTTGCTCTTCTGCAGCTCCTCCCACTCGACCAGATTGGTCTGAGGATTGTTGGTGAACAAGTACTCGGCTAGATAGTCGACGGGGTCTTCGGGTTTCACTTTGGCGCACTCCAGGAGGCCCTGTGTTAGCGTCGGTATGACGTGTTTCATGAGGTAGCTGCGCAGAGGCAGTGAACGCGCTTCCAGCGCCTCAAGTTCCTGTCGCTTCACCTCCGTCAACCGCTCCATCCAGACCATCTGCTCGCGGCGGCGGCTGTCCATCTCCTCGCGAGCACACCGCTCGGCCTCCTCGCGAGCTTGGCGCTCCTGCTCCAGCCTCTCGGCCTCCTGGCGCTGCCGCTTCTCCTCCGCCTCCTCCTTGGTGAGGCCGTAGTTGCGCGGCGCGCCCAGTCGCTTCTGCAGAAGCCGGCACGTGTCCTCCATACCCTCGCTCTCGTCTTTGGTCACGTCGACCAGCAGCGGGTGTACCTCGAGCTCGTCGAAGAAGTTGAGAACGGTGACGTCCTCGCGGTTGTTAGCCCGATACTCGGTGAGCCGGCGCAGCACGGCTTCCTCGGTCCAGTGCGTGCCCTGCACCTTCTCTTCAGGTAGGTTGATCGCTCGCTCACAGAGGAGCTCGTCAGGCGCGTCCAGAGCAATCACCAGCTCTGGCATGGTGGCACGGTTGTAGGCCGGCTCTCCCTCTGCTGGTGCGTCATCTGCCTCCTCGTCGACACCGAATAGGGCCTCTGCTTGCTCTACCAGCTTAGGAAAACCATCGAGCACGAATCCCTGGTTTCGGCACGGCTTAGATCGGATGCGCTCTTCCACGAATTGGAGCACGGTTGCGTCGTCTAGGCGGTTATCGTGGTTAGCGGCGCGCTGCTCTTCGATCTCAAGGAGCAGCTCGGCCGCCTCCTCTGGGGTCATTTTCTCCTCGTCCTCTTCCTCTTCTTCTTCCTCTTCGATTTCTGCGTCGATGTCAGCGTTTTCCTCGTCTTCTTCCTCCTCTTCCTCTCCGAGTGTGGGACTTTCGCCATCGCCCTCCGGTTCGTCAGGCAGAGTCACAGGAGGCGGGTCTTTGACCGGAGGGTGCGCAATCTCCTCAAGATTCTTGATCGCTGCTTCAATGATCTCGCTCAGGTGAAGATGGTGCAGCTTGTAAATTTTACACAGCTTCTCTGCCAGAAAAGTTTTGCCGGATACCGGTGGCCCAAGGATGCAAATCCGCATCGGCTGGAGCTTCCGTTCCGTTCGAAACTCTTTGACGACATCCGCTATTCCCTCCACAAAGCCACTCTCGGAGCGTCGCTCTTCGATGTTGTCCGCCAGGAACATGCTCTCCATCTTGAGGTCCGTCGTTACAAGGTCGGCGTGCAGCAGGTTCAGGTCGGTGAGGAACACGTCTTCCTTGTCGGCTCTCTTCACCTGGCCGGTGGACAGCTCGGAGCTGATGGCCTTCACGATCTCCCGCTGCGTGTTCGAGAGGCCGTCCACGGCCAGGATGTAGCGCGTGGTGGGGCGCGTGTCGAAGACGCACTGCACAACTTGTGCCAGGTCCAGGATGTGGATAGTTGGGACCACATTGTTGCCGCGACCGAAAATGGTCAGCTCCTTTTCGTTGTGCCATGCTTGCTTCATCCACGAGTGGAAGATGTCCTCGCCCTTGCCAAATGTTGCGCCTGCTGCGATGACATAGGTTTTGAACTTCTTTTTGTTAGTTTTGCCCAGTGCAAACGTTGTCTTCTCGCAGTTGAGATGCTCCTGGAAGTGTGGATGTGGTCGCCGGCGCCGATAGTCGTCCTCTGTGAACGGCGAGTCTGGATCGTCCGGATCCAGCGGCTTCGTTTTGGCCCATGTCATTACGGTTGAGATCAATATGAACACCTTCCTTTTTGGCCATAGCTCCAGTCGATCATGCAAAGTCTCCACTGCCCAGGTGGCTTCCTCGACTAGCTCCTGTCCTCCGGAGGTTATGTCATAAATGATGACCTCGCATAGTTCTAAACAAGCCAACAAGGTGTCCCTATCTGCTGCTTGAGCTGCTGTCAGTACAAGCGTCCCTGAGGGATCTGAAACAGTTTTCTCGTGCCTCTGCACACCATGAATTGTGGTCAGCGATTTCTTTTCCTGTTCAGCGTCGTCATTTTCTTCGTTTTCTACTTCTTCCTCTTCCTCTGGAACAACAGCTTGCACTTGACCAGTGAAAAGCTCAGCTAAATTCCGACCGAGGTACGAGTCGAGCGTGCTTAAAAAGATGTGTTTTTCGAGCTCGGGCTGTGGCGTTCCCTCTTCATTGTCTGACATGTTTGCGTTCTTATTGTTCTGATCCTCAATTCTTTTAGATAACTTTTCCTAAATGGTAGGTACCTTTACGGACGCAGCTTTCTGGACTGTTCTTACAAGATAAATGCACGTCATACGACTAGAGGGATAGAAAGATGTACTCACAGTCAGACTTATGAATGATTATCACAGTCATATAAAATGAGAAAATTAATGGTTTGATGCGGAGCACAAGGTCGCAGGTTACGCTGGTACGCTGGTGCGGCGATTGATTTTAATTTTTGGAATTAGTCGATGCATGCGTAGATAGCATAAAACAGTCCTCTTTCCGAAGGATATATAGGTACCCTGAACGGTGGGATTGCGGGTTTTCATGGATCATGGACTTAAATATGGCAAAACTATGTAAGATAATTGAAATAAAAATACATGCAAATATTGTACATGCAATAATGTACGTAAGATTATTGCATGTATGTCGGTTGAGGTCTGAAAAATATTCGCACCGTTAATATGTCGCTCTTTATAATTTCAGAGCTGTAAACTTCGGTGGGGAAAACCTCGAGTTTCACGAGGTGACGAGAGACAGTACTGCGTCGGCGTACTCGACCTTCTTCCACACGCAGGACTTTGATATGACCAAGAAGGGTCACCGGAGGGAGGTGCCCGTGATGGTCACGGTAAGCGAGCAAAACCTTGCACCTGACCGACATTGCTTATTGGTAGCATATTTAATTGGTCGTGTACCTAATTAGTTTTTAGCTGTTAATATTCGATTATCATTGATCGGGGATAAGTCTTTGATGAGCCATTATATATAGCTAACGGCCGTTGTTTTGCAATGACGCTTAGGCACTCCAATTTGCTCTTGTTAATCATTGTCGTTAAACCTTAAATTAATGATGCCAGTTGGAGCTTGTCGGATCAAATTCGAACCCTCGCAAAGTTGTTATTTTATCGCATTATCAATCACTCGACATTTGATTACGTCAGAATAAGAACAGTATTCGACTTCCATATTATTTTTCCATATGATTTGAAGATAATTTGAAAGTGATCGCAGTCTCCATAGTAAAGGCAATCTCAGTACCAATGTAGTTGCATCAATAATTTGCACATTTCGTACTCCCTGCTGATTACCTCGAGTCTCTCAGGGTTCCGTATGTCTTTATATAATGTATGTCTTTCTTCCCCACAGCTAAAGGACGTGGGAGAGATGCGACTAGTGATACAGGTCAAATGCTACGACCGAGACAACGTGCAGCACAGCGAGTGGGGCTCCAACTTCCACTGCATCGAGTACCTCTGCGAGGAGCTCGACTGCCGTGCCGTCGACATCGTCAAAGAGACCTTCAGATAGGGCCACCGGCGGCGGCGGAGGGCAGGCGGGGCGGGGCGGCGCTGGCGCGTGGGGAGTGCTCGCTGGCGTTTACAAGTGATTTATGGGTGTGTCCCGATCCAATAATCGTCGGCCGGTCACGTGCGGCGCTAGGTTGGTGGGGGGGGGGGGGGAGAGGGGGTGCGTGTCTGAGGACCGAGGAGGCTCGGTTGGCGGCAGAAGGCTAGCCCGCTGACACGGACGAGGCACGGGTGGGTGCTAACGACATTGATACTGCGGTCACGCAACAGCCAAAGGTGCAGCCACCTACTGTGAACCCCCCGCGTGAGCCGAGGGCTACTAAGAAGCGAACGGACATAGCTTATAGTGTTGTTTCAAGTCAAGCCAACGGCTTTAACGTGCTTATGACGTAATGATAATTTGTTGATGGCTCACTGATGATCCCCAGATATTTTACCCCTTGGAGTACATAAATAGTTTCACCCTTAGTTTTTGTCCTGTATGTTTCCCGTTTGTCGCTAGAAACCGTGCCATAATTTTCTGCATTTCCCAGTGTTACTCTGTGCCGACTTTACCTACTTTACTGCTTGCGAGCTGTTGTCCGAATGTGACCGTTCATCGTTCGGTGTGCCTCAGCATGCCAATCGCTGTATATAGATGTACGGCGATAAAACAATGTGATGTTTATGAGCCGTGTCATGTTTATACGCACAATCAGAACAATAAATCGTGACAGCGTGCCGACTCCGAGAGACGACAGCAGTACCAATCGAACCTTTGTGTACATCGATATTGATTTGCCGGTAAACGGCTATCATCAAAGTTTGGAGAATGGCTTCAGCACCAGAGATCTATCATAAAATTTCATCAAAAGATCAACGTCAAAATCCTGCACTTACTTTACCATACCTTTGCTGCACCACACTTGTCACATTGCTAGCACGCAGCCTACCATATTTACCCACTCTACTCGACCGTTCCTGACTTTTCGCCTGAGTCGCATTTGACCTTTCCTCGTCGCCAGTCCGTCCACGCAACAGCTGTCTGGAGCGTCGGTCCGTGTACTCAGTCATTCCGGACCGGTCGACTGTCTCACGTTGGCGTCTGTGTCTGCTGAAATATGCAAAGCATCGAACAGCAGGACCTTCGTCGAGTGGTACATTACTTCTGCGGGCTACACACAAGGGTGCATTGGCAATGGCGGAAGTACGACGCATGTGACAGTTTGTCCATGCTTTTGCAGCGACGAATCGGGAAACGTCATCACTCATCAGCCGTGCATTGCATGACACCAAAGTCGATGAAGGAGCTAATAACTGTGAACGATAACTCAAGTACAAGGTTCCGCAACTTTTGATGTTTATCACAAGAACGTTAAGGCAAAACAACAAAAAATGAGTGCTGCTATGTTTTTGAATAGAAAAAAATCCACAACCTTCTAAAAAAATAATGTAAAAATAGAGGCTTTGTTACAAGGCTGGGCTAACATGAATGCATAATAGGTACACGCGTGCATATTGATCTGCAATTAATAATTGACTGGGGCTGGCATTCAAAAGCATTTGCTAGTGTTCGACAGGCATGTAGGTATCTGCCTTTGGGCTGCGTCGCATGGGGCAAAATAGGTAAATGGGGAGTTGAATGTGAATAGCTTGGTACACTACCCACATAACTCCCACGCAGGGTTGTATACGACTCAATCAATAGCAATCAATTCAATCACGACAAATTTGGGAAACCAATCAAATCAATCAAGTCAGAGCAGTTTTCGGGAATTGATTCAATCGACTCAAACGCGACAATGAAAGGAATCAATCAACTCAATCAAACGACTCAAACCAAGACCTACATTAGGTTTTTTGCCCCACCAACTTGGAAAAGTGTCCATAGCAGTCTGGTGTACCTACCTACCTACCTACCTACCTACCTACAGAAGAAACATAAAAATATTGTCATTTAAAATTATAAATTGCCATGTCATTCAAAGTTTCTATGCAATAAGGAAGGATACCTAGTGATGGACAGGTGGATCATGATATTGAGGTTCAATGGGTAGAATTGGAGCAGAAGTTTCATTTAATGGGTGCAAAATAACCCAGTAGTTGACTTCAACAAACGCCCCCCAAATCACCATCTTTCACCTAAAAGTTGTCAATTTAATTTTGGCCATATTCCAGCTAAGTCATCAGGCCATCTACCCCATGTAAAGCCCCTGTCTGTCTCTTATGTGAGTTATGCGGAGCTCTTCTGAATTGAACCCTGAACATAATGAACCTAGCTAGGTTTCATGCCACACTGACACCATATGAAAGTGTTGAAAATGACAACTTCAAATTTGACAACTTCATTAAGTATGCTTTATGAAGACAGCAGGAAAGCAGGTAGGTACCTACTTACCTGCCTAGATGTGTCACTGGCTACCAACAGTACTAACGAAGGTAGATAGGTTATATGTGAAGAATTCAAAACATTTTATTGCAATACAATTTGAAACTGTTAGGACTAGGGGATAGGGATGAGGATTAAAAATATATTTAAAAGGAAGTGGAGAGGACAGGGACTCTGGAACCACATGCACAGGATAAGTTAAGGACAAAGGAAGTAGGAACAAGGAAAATTAAAACCACGGTACATAGAATACTAGGTAACACCGGTTTGTCCGCTCAACACAGGGCCAATGGTCACCACTTTCTTCAGCTGACGTCTGTGACCTTGAGCTGACCTAGGACGATAAACAGCTGACAATTTAGGCCATTTGGAACTCACTTGACAGCTGAAGAGCGTGATTTAAAATATAAATATTCGTCAGACACTGACAAAAGATATTATTCACCAGTCATTTTTTAAGCACATTCTGTCATAAATTAGCTGACTCCTTCTGCTCTTCCACACGGCAGAAAATGCCAGTGCAAATTCTGCAGTCTTGAAGTGAACCAAACACTTATGATACACATGGTCGTTTCTCTCAGAGCACAACGGAAACTGTGAGAAAACAAGAGAGAGTCGGACTCTACAAATGAATGAATTTGGAAGAAAAATAGTTGTATTTTTTCCTGTGGAAATGTTGACTTTGAAAACATTGGCCATCAACTTTAAAATCGCCCCCAAATCTGAAAATGTGTGAATTGGCAAAACAGGCAATCTTGTTGTTTTTGCCCAAGTTTGTTCATGATTTAGAGAGATTCGATGCGAAAATGCACTGATATATACTTTTGAAAGCGAGGTCTCGATCAGTGTATTTATTTTGATTTTTAACTTAACGCTAGTCTCACTTTTCCTTCCTAGAAAATATTTTGTCAATTTTTCAATAATTCTTTTATGCGTCATTGCTTTTAAAATAAAGAGAGTCGGACCGTAATTCTTTCAAAATGACTGATCGTGCTCAATATCTATCGGAATATATAAACAGATCGGCCAGACTCATTGGCTAAATATGTTTAAATTGCATTTTTCTTACTTTCTGCAGATTTTCCTGCAAAATTTTACTGTAGTTTAAGATGCGTTTCCTGCAGATTGTGTTCACAGACCAATGGGAGACAAGTATTTCTTCATCAACAGGTTTATTCGCCATCAATTGGTCTAGCGGGTGTTTTTTGCATGCGCAGCTAATGTCACAGCTGCGTAAGAACACGTTCGCTATAAATCATTATGGATATTTCTTTTCGGGATATCAATTCAAAGGGTCAATGTGTTTCGTAGGATTTGTGGCGGCGGGATTATAGTCATTAACTAATTAGGTACTTGATATCAGATTTTAATGAGGAGTGGTCTAATGCCGGCACGACTGTTGACTTTCATTGTAATAGCCTGAGCTGGTTCCTGGGCCGCCTCAGATTGCAGGATGGTGTCAAGTATCTTGACCTGGCAGGAAGGAGGGTACCTTGACCCCTAGCTCTATATTAATCTCAGATGAGGTACGTATATATGTCTTAGGGCTTGTTTAAGTATTAACCTCACCTACATATTACCTAACATAACCTGAAATAACCAACATGCTAGAACCCTAATTTTGGTCAAATGCAGATGAGCAGAAAAATATTAACTTTTTGACAATTTGCCATGCCCATGCCTATACCTATGTCTGGACGAGGGTTTGTTGGTTACTGTGTAGATAAACTATGGTGAAGATAAAAACATCTACCGTAGCCTAACCTTGCATAAGTACCAACCTACAACTTTTGGTAAATGTTCAGAAAGAGTCCGATTCACTTTTCAGGCATACATTTTTGTTAATTCTTACACTATTTTGATTTGACATCCTGACTGAATCCAGATATGATATTTACATGTGATGCAAATACAAAACAAAAATCAAACCTTACCTAACCCCATGTTGCATATTCATATCAACTGTAGATCAGAGTTTTTTTTTCAACAAATACCCATCTTTCATCCTTTCAGCATACCTACAACCTACTAAACAGCCTAGGTATCAACCTACCATTCATACTTTATCTACACATAGGTACATATTGATATATTGGGCAAATATGGGGTATGTTTTGTTCAGTAGGTTATAGAAGTCAGGTGCCTACATACATGTTATCATTTGTCATGCTTTGATTTCAGGTGGTGTCTTGTGGGCTTTATAGTGGGCTTTATGGCCCTCTCTAAGTGCAAGGGTTAAGTGTTGATGCACATAATGCAATGTGTTTTTTCATGGACGCAGGAACCTCACAAAGTGGAGGGGGGGGGGGGCAGAGAACTTCAATGTCACTTTGTGGGAACCCCAATACCCCTATGATTTATGAACAAATTCTTTGCAGTTTTGTGCTCATCTCACCTTGCCGAACCATTTCTTGCTCTTAGTTTTGAATTTAAATGAAAATAAATATTTTACTTTAAAAATTAGCTTAGCTGAAAAGTAGGGGCATGCCCCCCCCCCCGCTCCTACGCCTATGTTTTTTCTTAATGGTACAAATCATCCAGATTCATATGAGAAGGGTTGGTAGCTAGCTACAAAACCAATGCTTCAATTGTTTATTGTTTTCTTACAATAAGTCCCTCCTCTGCCAATCGCACTAAACTATCTACTGTCACAATGCAGTGTGCGTCATGATTTCTCAACTGTATGCATACAATTCTAGTTGTCAATCACACATTGGTTTTTTTACAGGCTTTCCGGTTATGACTGAGGCCGGCATCTCACCTGTCGTGGCTACGCCAAATCATTGCGGATGCCGGATGCCGAGGACCGGAGAGCCAACCGCTTTGAGGCGTGAGCTCTGTGGCGTGGCTCGAGTGATCACCAGGTTCTGACGGCTACGGCGCCGTCGATCTGGTTGAATAGCTGGGGCCTGGACGAGGGTGCCCTCAGTACGATGGCCAATCGGTTACGTCTGAGGGGCGCTCGAACACGCTGCCGTCGCGTGGCTGCCGGCGGCCGCCCCTCGCACGTGGATCTCCTGGAGCGAGGACTGCGAGAGGCGGCCGCATCATCACCTGTGTCCGCGCTCAACACCGTGCCACGCACTAATGGCGGAAGCCCGACTTTCTCCGATGGAGGAGAGAAGCTGGACGCTGGCTGCCAGGCTGCTGGGGAGGGCGCTGGCTCTGCTATCAGGGGACCCCCTGCGCGCGACCGCCGAGGCCTCGGCACCGGCGCGCCTGTCTTCGGTCCGAGGCTGGAGATTGCGAGGCCGCCAGGCCTGGGCGAGAGCGAGAATCCCACCGTGGCAACAGACGGCTGGCGTCACCTTCCGGTTGGACGTGCGCCCGATCCGGGCTGGGGTCACGGCGGCGGAAAGGGAAAGCGTGGCTACGCTGCACCTCGCGTCCCTGCCCCTGTGTGCTGCCCGGCTTTGGACGGACGGATCTGCGGAGGGCGGAGTCTTCAGGCGCTGGGCGGGAGCCGTGCTGGTCAGGCTGGACGAAGAGGCCGAGGAACTGCGGGCCCCGGCCGGAGAGCTGTGCTATAGCTACCGCGCGGAGATGGTGGCGCAGATGACCGGTCCGGAGACCCTACTCGGAAGGGACAGAGACCAGGACCTGCGTTCCGTACCTATCTGCCAACTGTGCGGTGCGGTGGTGCTGGTGTAGTGCAGCATTTTTGGATGGATACTGGATAGCTACATTTCACGATTAGATGCTGTTACGTTTCAGTGCAGGTGGCGTGACGAACAATGTGGTATCTGTTGGCCACTTCTGCGGCCGCTGCTATTTCCTACTCGAACGCGGGCGCGCTGTTTGGCTGGGCCGGCAGGATGTTCCCATTATGTGTCGAGGACAAAGCGAGTATATTCATGTTCTTTTAATGCACAGAGGTCTGTTGTGTATGTGCCTGAAGTTTTATTTTAAGTTAACGATTGCGTAGGGCAGATTCATCTTCTCTCTTTCATTTTTGTTGCCACTTTAGCGTTCATGTTTGTTATAAGTGTCCTGGTCCTACTTGGTTGTCATCTTTATTCGTGATGTATTTTATTTTACGAACATGCTGGTGATCAATGCAATACACTTTTGGTTAATAATGCTGCTTTAGCTCTGATCCTTTGTGGTATGTCTTGATTGTACGACTGCGATAGTGATTTTTCCTCACCAAAATATGCAGGTATGAGGTAACCAATGTAAATGCTGCCAAAAGTTTGTCATTACGTGATATATCTAAAAAAACATCAAGTTCCTGAACGTGGTCATGTACTACGTAACCGGAAACTCAATAGGACGTGGAATTATGTGAAGCAAAACTACAGAAGTGAGGCTGGCCACGCCAAAATCAAGTGAGATATGTCTAGCCTTTCTTCAGCCGCCAAGGCTTCGACAGACTATCCGCGGGTTCGGTGTCTCTCGAACTACGAAGATTCAACGTCGTCCGGCCAATCCTGGGTAAGGTCAGTGGGGGCTTAGCTGTGGTTATGGAACAGGATTGGCCGTCCGAGATTGTTTGTTTGTTTTGTTGGGTTAGGCCCGTTCGGTCGGACAAGACCATTTCAGAGCCGGAAGGATGATAGGAATTAGGGGGAGACATTGGTCTGGGCAGGCACCCTAGAGAGTCGCTGGGGCTGAGCCCGTCCAAATGGACAGGCCGACCAGTCCCCCAAGCACTCTGCACCCGGCTACGGGATGCGCTCCCTCGGGAGCAACGGTGCCGCTCCAAGGGAGCAGCCCGCATGAGATAAAGTTGCCTGTCCACTGTCCAGCCCGGAGGGGGTTGCGGCGTTGGGGAGAAGGATTTCAGTATCCTGAGGATAGAAGCACGGAACGGTGTGCCGTCCAAGAGACTCTGAACCTGGGTTATGTGGCAGCACATCTATGTCGACATAGTGTCGTCGCAAGCTGCCCCACTCGACGAGAAAAGGTAAAACCGTCCCGTCCTAGGCTGATAGGCTTAGCTAGGTGGCAGCACAGTCGCGCCGGCAGGGGGCAGTGCCACAACCAGCCGACTGATATTTTCGTGTGACGTCAGAACCGGTGCCTCCCTGATTAAAACGCGAAAACGGCACGGTGCAACTGCGAAAAAAAAACAAAGAAAACGTTTTGCCAATAAGTATGCTAAGCTTTTATAAATCCTTATTCTACGTCTTTTGATTTTTTTGGTAAGATGACGTCATTGATTATCATGTAGTATGGTAGATCATCATAAAATAAATCGGTTGTACAACACCAATTTAGTTTTAATTATTATTTCATTTGAAATAAAACCACTTAATAATACCTATTCGGTAAAATATTTTAAGGAAAATGAAATATATTAAATATGTTATGCTTAGGCTCTCAGGAGAAAAGGATCAACAAACGTTCTGCTGCAAATTAAACAATGCAGCAAATTAGCTAGGCGTCACTGAACTCTATAATGTGGAATGCGCATCGGCCGCCAGATGGTGTCCAACGGTGCCGCCATGTTGCGCAGACCAAAAAGCGGCCGCCGCCTGTGTTGGGGAATAGGAAATTCGGGACTTCGATTTACGTTTGCGGCCGCTGCATCCGTTACGTTCAAGATATGTAGACACGGAACCCGGCATCCTACGCAGAATTGAGTGGAGAACAAGATGACATCATAAAAAATCCTCGACTACTGGGAACTTATACGTTAAACCCTTATAAGTCAATGGGGAAATATGGAAATTGCTATTTTGGCGCCGGAAATGATCTGAAACTATCTCAAGCATATAGAATCGTGATTTCATGCACACCTTGCAAGGTCCAATGCCTCACATTTGCATTGTTGCCCTTGCGTGACGTCATCTGTGACGTCACAAGGGTCATAGCCTTTTCTTCAATAACTCCCGATCAAATTTAGCTAGCGAGTCGGGAAAGCCACCAATGGACTCAGGAAGACCTGCCGAATCGAATGATATGCGACATGACCTCTTTCGACCAACTTTGTGACCTGGGGGTGCCGACCCGACCTTGACCTGAGGTCAACGCCCTAAGTTGACCTGACCCGAACAAAAAGTATATCACTCGATGCGCCTGAGCTAGCTGAACACGATGATGCCAAAATCGCGGCTCTAAGGCCATTTTTGGCGAAGTTATTTACCAAAAACCGAACCCGTGCCTTTCATCACTTGACCTGACCTCAGAGGTCACCGGTTGACCTGAGACCCTTACAGTGGGTTCCTACCAGTCACTCTGCATTATTCTTTGCCGCATACGACCACTTTACCGCTTAATTCTAGTTTAATTAGCGGCGCATTAGCGAGGTGGGTTCAATCAACCCCCTCGGCCGGGGCAAATGTAGGTCCGGCGAGTGAAGTTGAGGAATTCTGAAGATACGATCGTGTTCCCCACTCAATTCTGCGTAAGATACCGGGTTCCGTATCTACGTAACTTGAACGTAACGGATATGGCGGCCGCAAACGTAAATCAAGGTCTCGAATTCCCTATTCCTCAACACAGGCGGCGGCCGGTTCCTGGTCTGCGCAATATGGCCGCCACCGTTAGACACTACGGCCAATAGGGTTGAAGCGGCATTGCTCCCCTGTGCTAGGCGTAAACGTAATTAGCGAGACGAAAACGGCGCTTTTGTTTCAGTTTTTTTTGTAGGGGTTTCAATTTATAGAGTTCAGTGGGTTGTTTCTGAGGAGATGTGGAGAGGAGATGTGAATTATTAATTAATCACACTTTATTAGTATATAGGGCCTTGCACTTTATCATCTGGATTAAAAAAAAGTTTCCTGCTGAGTGCAGAAAGGTAGGTAGGTGCATCGCCAGTTTCTATCACAGGATTGGAGCAGTTATTGCAGTTGAAAGTCAGAGTTGGCTGTTCATGTTTAGGCCCTGTTCTTTATTTGGCAATCTACCCCATATTGCAGTTGTGATGAAAAGCAGTTTTCAGTGTAGTTTTGTGATCTTTGATGTCATCAATTGGTGTCATTATTTTTCGTCAACTAAAACTTATTTGAACTTTCCATTCAATCGACTCAATCATACGAGTCACTCTAATTTTCGGGAATCAAATCAGTCAACCAGTCGCTAAAGTCAAACGAGTCAGTCAACCAGTCATCTCGAAAAGCCAATCGACTCAATCCAATCAACTCAAAATACGCGTTGAATCAAATCAATCAATTCAATCGACTTGATTGGTATACAACCCTGCTCCCACGCATAGTCCTTTTCGAGTATTTTCCTTCCCACATTGCAATCGTCCAACAGGCTGCTTATATTCTCATTTGGTGAGCGACAGGTGACACCTACCATTTTCCGTCTCCTTTATTGAGAGCATCGCAACATCGGTTTACCTGACCTCTCATTTCACACCTGGTGACGGTCGGTTTGGATTCAGGCAGTCCAATGCAACTGCATACATATGCTTATATGCCAACTATAACGGCCCCACAATCCACATTCAAGCATGTAGGCTAACGATCGCTTAGCAGCGGATAGCGGCGGCCACGCTGACAGCTCGGCGGCACAGCCTATCATTCAGGCGCTAGCGTCCCGGCGGTACAGCATACATTCAGGCGCTGACACTAGCGCCATCTATTGAGCGCGCCTATAACCTTACCTACTGTTGTCAACATGGCTGGTAACCGGACAAAAAGTCAAAAGGAATTAAGTCAAAAGACAAATAGTCAAAAGACAAAAAGTCAAATGCAAAAAGTCAAACAGGATAAAGGTCAAAAAGATAAAAGTCAAAACGGATAAAAGTCAAAAGACAAAAAGTCAAAAGCAAAAAGTCAAAATGTGCAAAAGTCAAAAACGCAAAAAGTCAAATGACAAAAAGTCAAAAATGCAAAAAGTCAAAAGCAAAAAGTCAAAACGTGTAAAAGTCAAAAGACAAAAAGTCAAAAATGCAAAAAGTCAAAAGGATAAAAGTCAAAACGGAAAAAAAGTCAAAAGACAAAAAGTCAACAATGCAAAAAGTCAAAAGGATAAAAGTCAAAACGGAAAAAAGTCAAAAGACAAAAAGTCAAAACGTGTAAAAGTCAAAAGACAAAAAAGTCAAATGGAAAAAAAGTCAAAAGACAAAAAGTCAAAAGCAAAAAGTCAAAACGGGTAAAAGTCAAAAGACAAAAAGTCAAAAAATGAAAAAGTATAAAATAGAAAAGTCGAAGTCAAAGTCTGAAATAAAAAGTCAAAAGGATAAAAGTCGAAGCATCGATCTTTTCATCTTTTGAAAAATATTATACAGCGCAACGTACCCTATCCACTGAAGTTGTAAGGAACATGTGAGTACGCGAGGGATTCTGACAGGTACCGGGGTCCGCAGCAGCGGGGCAGGGACGCTGGCTGCGGTGGTGGGGCCCACGCTCACATAATACGCGTTGAGCGCTTCCGGCGTGCACGCTGGCGCAGCAGCAGTGGCACTCTTCCCCGCCCCGATCACCGGCCGCAGCACTGTCCACATCCTCGCCGGTCCTGCCTCACGCAGCTGGTCAGCATAGTATGCCGCGTGGTCACGTCTGATGGCCGCTCGACACTGCCGGTTCACCATCGTATACTCGGCGCGCGGGCCGAGCAGTGCGCGCCGCCGCGCCAGCAGCGCTCGCGTGGCGTCCGTGGTGCGCGGAGCACCGGGCGGCGGCAGCCCCTCCCCCATGGGAGCGAGTGAAAAGCAGTGCCTCCTCTAAGCAGTTTTGACTGGGGGGCCCGATCACGGGCAATGACTAAGGTAACCCCTACCAAAAACGTCTAAGACTAAAAAATGACTAAGGTACCCCTCAGTGACCAGTTTGGAGGATGACTGCGGGGGCTGCAGCTCCCGCAGTTAACATGTTAGAGGAGGCATGGGTGTCGTTTTGTATAGGCATGGTAGGGTCCGAGCCCTACCAATAATTTTGGAAATTTAACATTATGCCTATGGCGTTGCGTGGAAAGAATCGCTTTGAATTGGCAAAAATTTACATTAGAGCCCTACCAATAATTTTTGGAAAGTGTCGCCCCTGAGAGGAGGCCCTGGTGAAAAGCCAAAACCAGACATGTGCATGGATCCGAGTGATGGATCTATGATCTCAGTGGATCTCTAGGCAAATTGCAGGTTCGGATCTATGATCCCACCGAATCCGGCGTGAAAAATTTATCCTGTATCTATGATCTCACAGGATCTGACGATGAACCAAGGCCATGGATCTATGATCTGAGTGGATCCTACCATGCACAACATTTGAAACCAGGTTTCCAAGTGTTTCTATGTCAATAAGTGCCTTAAACCGATGGATTATGACGTTTTATCACATAAAATCACTAAATAAGAACGTTTGTGAGTTGCAACGAGTGATCTTTTGGGATTTCTGTGTTGATCGAAAATAAATGAGGATCTATGATCCCACTGGATCTCAAGCAAAAATACTAGAATCGGATCTATGATCCCTACGGATCTCTAGATAAATTAAAGAGCTGGATCTATGATCCCGACGGATCCGAGATCAGGATCCGTGGGATCAGATCCCAGATCCATTTTCTCGGATCCAGGCACATGTCTGGCCAAAACCTCAAAATAAAAAATACCATATGATTATCGCTTAAATGACGTCAATGGACTTAAAGTAAAAAATACAAAAGACGAGATAATTTCAAAATTTTGAGTTGCAATTTTTGTCCCCTCAACTTTCAACCTACCCCATCAACTTTTCAAACGTTCCCGGGTCACCACTGCCCCATCGTGCAATTCCAGTGCTATGGCAAAGTTTTATCTGAAAGTTCAAACGTGCCCGATAGACTGGACGCGGTCCCCTCCGTCCACTCACGCTCTCTGGTCTCTGTACGGTCATCGCTGACTGGTCCAGCATCCAACGCGCTGGGTTTATAGAAATTTGGTTAAAAGAAATGAACATATTTTAATGAACGAATCCATTAAGTAATAAAATGAAAATGATTCACAGGTTATTATTACATGTGGGAGCACTGGCGCTGGAACTTTCTCAATGTTGGAGCCGGGCTCGAGGCAGTTTGAACTCATTTCTTTCCATGCAACGCCATAGGGTTAATTACGAGCGAGCGGTGTCTTATGGTTTTTTAGACACCTATATGACTTTTTACTTTTTACTTTTTCTTATTTGACTTTTTCCATTTGATTTTTATCATTTTGACTTTTTTGCCGTTTTTTTCACTTTTTGTCTTTTGACTTTTCGCGTTTTTTGACTTTTTGCCATTTGACTTTTTGCTTTTGACTTTTTGCGTTTTTGACTTTTCGCCATTTTGACTTTTTGCCATTTGACTTTTTTGCTTTTGACTTTTTTCGTTTTTGACTTTTCGCCAGTTCGACTTTTTGCCATTTGACTTTATGCTTTTGACTTTTTGCGTTTTTGACTTTTTGCCATTTTGACTTTTCGCCATTTGACTTTTTGCTTTTGACTTTTTGCGTTTTTGACTTTTCGCCATTTTGACTTTTTGCCATTTGACTTTTTGCATTTTTGACTTTTGGACGTTTTGACTTTTTGCCATTTGACTTTTTGTCTTTTGACTTTTATCCGTTTTGACTTTTATCCATTTGACTTTTTTCCATTTGACTTTTATCCATTTTGACTTTTTGCATTTGACTTTTTGTCTTTTGACATTTTGTCTTTTGACTTTTTGTCCTGGAATCAACATGGCTGCGGAGTCGATGGATTTTTCCTGACTCCGACTCCGGCTTCCAAAAACAGACCCCGACTCCGACTCCTGGCATGACTATCGACTCTGACCGACTCAACTCCGCAGCCCTGGCAGCTCTGCGGAGTCGATGGACTTTCGGTGACTCCGATTCAGACTCACCAAATCGAATCCGCCTCCCGTTAGAGCTGTCGACTCCGACTCCGACTCCACAGCCCTGGCTGGAAGCGCACTATTCTGGCCATCCTATTGCCAAGAGATCGGCCGATCTTTTCGCCCGTTTCGTTTCAGGCCAACAATTAGGCATTTTGTTGGATCTAGGTATTATTTCGTGCTAAGATATTGTATTAAAAGGACAATATATATATTGCAGCTGGCCTGTTGCAATATGCCATCAAAGAACGAGCACACTGTTCAGCACACTGTTCAGTTAAACACAGTCATATTACTATTCCAATATGTTACTGGTTATATACGCAGATTAATGCACGACTAATGACTATCATATAACTTGCGTTCCATTTTCAGCGCTCTTATCTATCGTATGTTAGAATGTTGTTATCTCACTTTCAAGACATCACAGTGAGTCAGCATCAGACGACCAGTCTGACAGACAGACAGACAGACAGACCTGTTATCTCGCCCCCAGACATTTATGGGTGCACTGCACGCTTCCATATATGGCAATATTCAAGCTGGCACCTCATAGATATTATACAGATCATCTCCTCGGATGATGTGGGTAAAAATAAGTCACACGCGTGCCGTACAGTGTGATCTTAGCTGATTTACCTAGTACCTAACGAGTAAGTACTATATATCTACTCCTTTTACATTCCGGACTGTGAAAGAAGCGCTCGCAAAGTTTAAATAGTCGCATTTCAAGTTTGATTTTTTCTCGATTTCTTGCTCCTTCCTACCTCCAATCAACAACCTCGATCTCCTCCCTCACCTCATCACCTTTCATTCATTCGTCCATCGATCTGTATCGAATCCACTGCAACCGTCGTCGTCACTCCTTCTGAATCGCTCCTCAAAGCTCACTCTTCCTCACTTGAAGAGCCCGAGCTTCCGGATCCCGAGCAATAGCCGCCAAAGCCGTGCCCAAAGCCGAAGCCGTGTCCGATGCCGTGCGTTGCCTTCTTGAGGACGTAGGCGCTGCCCAGCCCGGCCGCTAGTGGTACACCGTACTTGGCTAGCTTGGATTTCTTATCCTTCTTGTGGGGCTTGCCGTACTGTGGGGGGAGGGAGGGAGAGAAAGAGAGAGAGAGAAAGAGAGAGAGAGGGAGAGGGAAGGAGAGAGAGAAAGAGAGAGAGAGAGAGAGAGAGAGAGAGAGAGAGAGAGAGAGAGAGAGAGAGAGAGAGAGAGAGAGAGAGAGAGAGAGAGAGAGAGAGAGAGAGAGAGAGAGAGAAAGAGCATATCCCTGTTATCTATAGCTCGGGTAAAAGGGGGGACTAGCCCTACATACTCCAGGCTGCACCCAGCCGTGTGACCTGACGACATACAGAAAGGTCGCAACACGCAAGTTTTTAGACATAATTCCTATGCCTTTTATTTTATCAGTTTATCACAAATATCAATACCTCTTATGTTAACACATAAAATGTTTAACTAAGTCCCTAATTACGTAAATGAGGTAGGTCTTTTCTTTGAGAGATGTCACTTATGACCTGGTGACCTGGACAACGACCCCAGGTTTGAAGTTGTTCACAAAATGTGCAGGAAACATGCAACAGCACAAGCTACAACGAAAACCTAAGAACCAAGAAAACGCTCCACCTCTTCCCTCCACCACAAGACGCGTGTTAAGCCGACTAGTCGAGGCAAATTGGACAGGCGTTCTAGACAGGCAATCCATTAAAGTTCCGAGTCTCCGGCTAACCTCGTAACCACTAACCGTCAGCCAAGAAGCGCACTAGTTTTAGCAGGTTAGAGTGATTTGGTAATTTGCTGATGTGTGCAGAGCCGAGAAAGACCATCTTGGACCGTATTGCAGGCACTTGCACACGTCATTTACCAAGGTCCATATGGACTTGCCGCAAAATGGACACTACCGTGGAGAGATTTAGCAGCTAACTGTTCCATGGTCGAGCAAATTCCAGCTAATCAACTTAGCGCCAATATGAATTATGACCCATTGAAACAGAGTCTGATCATGTAAATCAATGTCAGTGATGCTCATGGTTGTGTAAAATAACCGTTTGAAGAGCCCAATTGGTGCTCGAATAGTCCAGGCGCTGTAGCTCATGGGCTGTCATGAATGACCACGAGTCGTGGTACGAACTACGAATGTTACGGGTGATGGTCCGGGTGGTTTACCAATGCTTTGCTTCAGCAAGTATCGACTAACGACACTGTTGGTGGAGCAGCACTGGTCAACGAGCGATGCCACGCACAAGGTGATTAGATCGTAAGATATGTGTACATACGGGAGAGATAAATGCTGGGAATAGCTCTCTCAAAATAACTAGGAGACAAGCTTTGGAACAAGAGCAGGCAAGATTTGGAAAACAAAGAACTTACTAATCCACACTGGGGACGAGAGAAAGAACGACAGCACACAGACAACTGCAGATCTGACACGAAACGACTAAAGCAAACGCCAAACGCACAGCATGATGAAGGACTCAGTTTGATAGAGATGCAAACCTATAAGACAGACACTAGTCGGATTTACCGTAGACAGTCCGAACTCCGAAATGCAGAGAAAAGATCAACAGCAAACGACACACCATAGAGCAAAAAGAACCAGCCCTTGTGCAGACATACGGCCAATACAGGAATAGGTATATATATAAACTCTGCTTTGTATAGCAGAGGCCAAGACATCGACAAGCATTCAGCAGGTGTCACTGATCACCTGAACATGACTGAACAATGAACATGGCAGCCATCTCTCAGGGTCAAATGTGTGTGCCGAGAAAACAACGTGGCACTGCTCAGCAGCACTTGGCAGTTTCGACAGAGATTGTGGGCAGACTGCAGAGCTCAGCTCACAGCTGGCACGCACCCATGTATACAACATAAATAAGTGACTACTGTCGTTGAGGTTGACTCACATGTTATTATAGTCATTACGTCACTGTAAATGTGAAAGAGAGCATTGGTAAACGGTTTAAAAACGAAGCACGGAGTCTCGAATTGCCAAAATACTGAACATCAGTGGAGCCTAAATTGAAAACGGATGTAGAAACTGTAGCATCAATCCCCAAAAGTGTTATAAATTGCAGTGCCTAAGAGCCCGGGAGATGCCAAGTATCGTTCGAATGACCGTTATCTTGATGGAAATCGCAGTCAGAGGCCTGATGCACAACAGATAGACGGACAAAGAAACACAAATAAAACAATCCAAACTTCATATATTGTCGCAGTGGAACCACTATTACCCATCAAACTAGCAAAATATACATATATAGTAACATTTAATTCACACCGTATGACTGCTAATAAACACGTCACATAGACTGATTCAAAGTTTTTAACCACTTTCGCGTGAACAGATGGCCATTTGCCGTCCAACTGGTTTGGCCGACCTAGCATTCAGCCAGACACCGGACGAATTCACTTACGACTAGGCTAACGTGCAAACATCGTGCATAAGTCGGAATAGCTGTTCCGACAGAGGCGAAGGGCTGTGTTGCTAAGCTCCCATGCGTCTCAAACTCGGCAAAACAAGCAAGGTAAATTATTACAAAAAGCTGGCGCACATGGCTTGAATGATGTAATCGCTGCTGGGATTACAAATCAAATGTTTTACAAAATGGCATCAAACTTCTCAGTCTCAATTACATTGTCATCCAAAGCAACTGGGCAGTGGGTCCGTAGCAGCAGCCATAACCCAGAAGATCCTCATTCCGGTGACAAAATATACGGGGAACCCAATGAGACTGAAGCGGCTGTGATTATATGGGGTTAATTGTCGTATTGGTGCGTGACTGTTAACTGTTACTGCCATCCCTGCAGCGCTGGCCACTAGCACATAGCGATGCTTCGGTCTCACGAGGGGTGAGCGGCCCAGCCTGGCCAAAGCTACCCCAGGGCCCCTGGCAATCCCCAATACCCCATCCGCTGAATACACTGCGTCAGCGCCGTCTACCGAAACACAGACAGCGCCCTCATCCATCTGCCGCAGCGCCTTCCGTTCGAGCTCGCCAGTAATTCGTCACTCTTTCCCCCACATCACTCCTCCTCGCTCGACGAGCTGCTGGAGCTGCTGGAGCCGTGGTGGAAGCCGTGCCCGAAGCCGTGGCCGACCTTACTCAGCATATAGGCGCCGCCCGCGCCGGCCGCCAGCGGCACACCGTATTTGGCCAGCTTGGACTTTTTGTCCTTCTTGTTCTTTTTGTGGTAGCCTTCGGGGCCGTACTGCAGGGGACACGCGGCGGTGTTACAGGGTTATATGAACTCCGGGGAGACCGATCAGCGGCAGTAACTATAAGCACTCAGTCAGTGTCAGCGCAGACCCACCACCAGTGAGTAGTCGACAGACCGCAAACATTCTGAGCTACTGTATATATTTGATAGAGACAAGTAGAAAAACACGGAACAAATAGTGCATGGACGCGTTTCGATGATTAAATCTTCATCAGCATGACATAATCACAGAGAAAACAAGATATCTTGTTTTCTCTGTGATTATGTCATGCTGATGAAGATTTAATCCTCGCATGTGTGCGGCGTTTGCCAGCTTCTAATGTGTAGGGGGGGGGGGGGGGGGTCGGTTGGACCCCCCCTTGCCGTTTGGCCCCTGATCGAGCTAGAGCTTCGCGGAAAAAACGAGCGTGTTGCCCGTGACGAGAGGAAGCCGATGATACCCAATTTTAAGGTCCTAGGTCATTGGTTGACCTTCCAGGTCAGGTCAATGACCCAAAGTCGGGAAAATCGGGACCTGGTAGAAAGTCGTAAAGTGTGGCTGCTAAGGGGTTTTTCGGGGTGCTGATCACGAATATCGTGTTAGTTTTGATCACAGATGATGTCTTGAAGCATTTAGACCAGGTCGGGTCAGGTCAGGTCAGGTCAACCAGTAGGCGTCGTGACGGGTATTCGTAGTACGTGTCAACCGCCTCTGACAGCTTCGTAACATGTTACGAAGTCACCAAAACTACTTCGTAAATGTTCAAATGGTTGCTAAATTCGAATTCAGCTCCAAAAACTAGCCTAGAAACATGTAAAACTCGAAAAAGTGACCCGAGGTCACCCGAGGTCACCAAAGGTCAATGACCTGACCTGACCTTCAGGTGACCTTGACACACACGGGAGTAACATCAAATCACATGTTTGAACGTTTGAAACCACGAAAAGCTTGCAAACACGCGGCTAGTGCGAGCCGACATACGCGAAATCGCGATTCCGGCCAAACATGGTCTCGGAAAAGAGGTCACAGGTCAAAGGTCATTTAGGTCAGGGTCATGAAATTTTCAGGGTAGGTGTAAAATTGATCAATGCGAGGGTACTGAAAGTTTCGTCGCGATCGGCCGCTTTTTACGCGAGTTATTCGCGAAAAACCATGGGGGGGGGGTCCATCCGACCCCCCCCCTACACATGCGAGGGTTAATAATCGAAACGCGTCCATGCACTATTTGTTCCGTGTTTTTCTATTCTGAGCTACGAGCAATGCTAAAAGCCAAAATTCAAGCGGTAAATAACCTGCTGTTTCATGTTTAAACCTTACGATTATGGCAAATTGGAGGTTAGCCATGTTTTAGCATGTCGATGTTATTGCTGACATGAATCAATTGTGTTAGTAACATTATTGGCAAGGCAGTTTCACCTCATACCACCAATCGCCTTTTCCTTTTCAAACCGAAAATATCGATGCCACCCTTCCAAACACTCGCACACAAATCAGGACGATGGGACGCATGGGTTCTGATTCTACACTGGTAGAGGACGTGGAAAGAAATGTGATGTGCCTCAATAGGACGCACATGATCTCATTCTCGAGCCGTCACCGGTCCAATGACTCCTAACCAGGGACGAGACTAGCGGACCGGGGACAAGGGTCAATGGGAGTCCCGAGTCAGTCAATAAGAATGAAAATCTCGCACCACGGACCATTTATCACTGATGGCCGGGATCAGTTGTGGATCAGATCAAGGACCGATGACCATTGACCCTGGATCACAGACCGTGGGTCCGGACCGAGGACCATGGAATGGAGACCGTGGGCCCAGACCGACCGGCCACTGCTCTGAGCAAGGGGCTGCTGCCAACAAATCCAACAATGTTACTTATAGTTAAAGCTGCCAATGCTCGGTACTTACCGCGCCGTAGCCGGGCGCTCCAGCCGCGTAGCTCGCTGGTGGGTATCCTCCTGATGGGTATCCTCCGGACGGATAGCCTCCGCTCGACTGTAAGGCCAACGGCGGGGTCAGCGTGAGGTCACAGGCGGTGTAGGAGCGGCGAGCGGTTAACGAAGAGCAGGACAGGACTGACAGAACTGAGCGGAATTGATGCGCACAGGATTGGCAGGACTGAGAAGGACTGATGAGGGTCACAGAACTGACATAACCGCAGGTTGTTTGAAACTGAGCGGGACTGACGGGACTGGGCAGGACTGGGCAGGATTGACAAGCTTCGCACGCCCGTCAAAGGTGTCTGTATCGGCGGACAGGGATGAGAGGACACAGCGCTGTACCGAGTTACATTGCGCCCGGCAGGTGGAGATGACGCAGCGGGACCAAAAACAGTGACACAACGGCGTACACGACTGGGACAAAGGACGGCAAAACAGACGGTAATACACGGACCACTGCATCAGCATGACATGATAAAGCCGACGAAACGGACCGCAAAAATGCACGACAACCTAACACATACTTTCATCAAAACCAACCATGAAAGCCAGGTCCAACATGCAAATTGAATACCATTCCTTCGAGCAAGTTATAAACCCACGACAACACAATGCTTTGCCTCCGGTATTATGCCGTACCCAGTGCATTTAAAAACTTCTCAATCCAGTCCGTAATGTCACAATAAAAATTCTAGAACAAGCCAAAATACTACCTATCAGAAAACCGAGTCAGGGAATCAAAACTGAATAGGAATCATTGTGCGATTTGCACCTTACTTTTACATCCTTTCTCTGCTTACCATCTTCGCCTAATTTGGCCGAATCTATAGTCCTAGCCATGCGTGTCAACCCACTCTGTTTACACCCGGCGCCTAGCACGAACAGGGCGGCAGACTCGAGGCCTCACTCACCTTCATACCGGGCAGCATGGAGGCGGCCTTGCCGAGGCCGAGGCCGCCGAGCACGCCGGCCGCAGCGCCAGACGCCTTCCCGAGCAGACCTCCGCTGCCGCTGCCGCCGCCGCCCTGTCCGGCGTCCGCCCAGTCAGCGCAGCCGCAGCCGCCGCCCGGGAACCGCCCGCCCGCCCCAACCGGCCGACCCGGGACCGCCCGACAGACAGCTACAGCAGCAGTCGTTAGCTCAGCACCGTGCACAGGCAAGCGTGATAGCGTGAGACAAGAAGCAGGATGGTGAGGAAGGCGATAAAGCCGACTTAGGCATGGTGAGACGCTAAAGTCTGGTGAGGTTAGATCAGCGTAGGTTAGCTGGATGTACCTAAGATGAGGGAATGAGGAGTCAGATGAGGGACGCCGGTTTAGGCAGGACACTGGTGGGATCTAGTGAGAAGTAGTTAGTGACAAGGCGAGTGTGTGAGAGCGTGGCTAGCCAGGTGAGACCGCAGAGCACCGCATTCATGCTGCCATCTACCAAGACTGCGCCTGGTGCGGAGGGCTAGCAACTGCGCGACCCTGCGATCGGTCAGTCATGCGCTGTGCGTCGGAGAAGGCAGTGTTCAGCTCAATGTCACGCAGCGTAGCGATGGGAAGGTTACATTTGCTGCATTCGCAAAGGCAGTGAGTCTGTTACTGCCAAAAAAGCGTGCAGCAATGCCGCTGGCCCTTTCCATGATTGCTTGAGCGTAATGCTTGATTGCAGTGAAGAGGATCAGCTTTAATCATGTTTTATAATCAGGTATCCGTTATAAAGTCTAGGAAGCGAAAATTACGTTTATTTTTCATCTACGAAAGTAGCATAAATAAACCAGAAGCAGTCTAACGCCAACAGGCATTAGCATTGCTCAGAATCAAAGCATATGCGTAATTCTCTGTAAGATTTTCAGCGAAGCCCGCGACTGCGACAGGGCCAGGTCCTCTCCAATACAAGTGCAATCAAACAGATTATTACTCTTAACAGTACAGCAATACGTCTAAACGCCTAAGACGACACATAGACCGATTCGACTGTTCTACCAAATACACACAAATTACATTATTTTAAGTACAAATTATGGTTCGGCAGAAAGGTATGTAAGTTGGGTTAAGCGTGTTAGCTTAGGTACTACGGTTTTAAACATTAGACCATTAGACGCACAAGATATCCGCACAATAGGGAGCACAGAGCACACGGCACGTCGTATTGAAGATAAGTGGAGTATGCCATGAAATTATTTACCTCAACCATTAGCGGAAAGGCCGTTATCCCTAAGCATTGGACAGTGGTGAACAGTCAGTTGAATGGAACTGTGTTACTGTGAATACCAGCTATAGTATGTATCTAACGATTATCGACCTTTAACAACGTGTATATGCCTATGGAAGTACTATGTACAAAGGGCGCGGTCGATGTTGTATGCCAATTGTATAAACTCTTCCACAATTTAGATACCCATTGGACTTTATCTGCCTCATGAAGCGCTTATTTCTCGTCAACGAAAAGAGGAACGGCATGGCAGACAAAACCAAAACCATGCCCCGAAGCCCACAAAACCAAGACAGGATGGCAGTGTAGGTGAACGAGACAAAACAAATTACATGCAGGCAATCAACCAAATCGAATCAAAGGCATGCACGGATCACATATTGACGTCTACAACCAAATTAAAAATGCAGACAAAGAATTGATACTAAACCCCAGCCGACGCCTGGGGCGCGGCACGTCCAAAGCAGAGCAGCCAACTACTGTAACGTAACGAGTAAGAGCTGCGCACCCCTTTCCCCTCCCCCTCTCTCCCGGCAGGCCGGCCGGCGGTCCCGGGCGCGGCTAGAAGCTTACGTGGGGCGGGTAGGGGCCCGGGCCGGCGGCCGAGTAGGGCGGCGGCGGACCGTAGCCCCCGGGCGGAGCGCCGTACGGACTGGGCGGTGCGCCGTACGGACTGGGCTGCGCGCCGTAGCCGCCCGGCGGGGCGCCGTACGGCTGCTGCTGGCCGCCGTACGGCGGCTGCTGCTGGCCGCCGTAGCCCGGGGTCGGCGAGGGCATGAAGCCGCCAGCGGGCGCGCCGCCCTCGAAGCCCAGCAGAGAGACGTAGACGTCTCCGTCCATGGTCAGGTAGGTGGCGTTCTGCGGCGACATGCGGTGACGGAACTCGCAGAAGTGCTGGCCGTTCACAGCGATCTGACGGAGGAAGGTGAATGTCACGGCGACGGAGGACGGTGGTAAACCACACTTCCGCCAAAAAGGTCGGCAAAATCCACGAACAAAACAAAGGCACGGCAATGCAGCTCCCAATCAAACAGAAGCTCAAGTCTGCCTGAACAGTGAACACCCAACCGTGCCTAAAACATTGCACCTCCTCATCCACCAAAAATGTGACCTAGTGTAAAGCTCGCTCTAAGATATCGTTATTACCTATCAGTACATATCTAGCCGTCCGGTCCAGCTTATCGGCCCCCACCAACTTTCCACATTTCACCTGTCCCTATTCGCTGCCTTACACGCACCTTATACTCTGACTGCTCGCAGAGAATCAGCATCTCGAAGTTGACGCCGCGCTGCAGCGGCATGAAGTTCGGTTGGCGCTCCTCGTCTCCCCAGCTCTGATAGATGAGCGAGTTGCGCACAATGCAGTTCTCGTCAAAGCGCGGGTTTATGTGCAGGGCGATGTCGTCTCGCGGGTTCACGTTCGGGCCCACCTGCAGGTTGATTGCGAACCTACCGTGTCGCAGGTCAGAGGTCAGATGTCAGAGGTTAGATACAGATGTCACAGTGGGCATTATGTGCCAATAATAAACTGCTACACTGGCATCCAGTTGTATCTGGAATTTTACTGGTCACTTCGACATGTGATGGCTTAATATCGGCCCGTCTTGGACTTAGGATAACAGCTAACAGTTTACAGATTGTCACTGATCAGACATGGTGCCAACTGCCAGCAGCAGTTACAATGGACCCCTAGAATATAGAGTTCAAGTGTGTCCAATGAGCATCACCTGATGACCCAAAGACATGTGTGATGCTGAGGTCAACTGAGATGATGAAGTGCCTGGGCTGATCGTCATTGATCATCAGCGTTGACCACTGCCCTCCAAAGGTAGCCTGCGCCGCACCAAATGTGCCTTCCCCGACCTCAGACCACTTACCTAGACGCGTTGGGTTGTGGGCACGCCTGGATGCGGATCATACGGCCGGGCGTCAGCGGCCCGCCCGGGATCGGCTCAGAATAGGGCATTCGCTGTGGGGAGGCAGACAAAGTGTCACACTCACAGAGGGACTGACTGTCAGACAATGACATAGATACATTTACAGCAGTGCTGGGGCCGTTAGGGCCCCAGTATGCATCGACTCATTAGCACTTTTGCACACTAACAAGATATCAAATGGATTACATACAAGCAATTTCTTAAACAGGCTTAAAAAATTTGACTACCATTTTCAAACTCAATTCCAAAAACAGACCATTCATTCAGCTGAAATAAAATGTCAATAAAGCCCCAGCCACCATCGCCATTTATTGAGCAGGATCCTTACCGGATTGTATACAGGTGCAGCCATTTTGGTGTCAAAGGTGGCAGACTGCAGATGCTTCCGGAAACACTCAGGATATTTTCTTATAACTGTTGGAAGGTAACTACTGCAATCTCCTGAAAGAAAAAAGTTTGAGGTTATAAGCAAGCTTCTTTCAGAGGGTTACATCATGCTTTGGCTATGTCTAGATACTTGACATACATTCAAAAAAGTTTCTAGTGTGTGTTTCAGTCAGCTATATTATGGTGCACAAGCACAAGCAATATCAGACACTAGACAGTTTACAATCATCAATAAACATAGAGATTCTTACAATCTGTAGGACGTAGTCCCGGTAGTCCCATACTGTGAAGCATGACAAAATTGTGAGATACCAGGCCCAGGGCAGAGGCATTCAGCTAGTGCAAGGTGAGCTCAGAGCTGTAAATTAACTGTGCTGTGGTGCGGATTGGAGTGGTGTGAGCCCCAGCATAATGTCGGCTCCCCTCAGTTCCGCCGACATTGAGCGTCTAGACTCGCGACAGGCTTCGCTGATCAAGGCAGCGCTGGGTCTGCCGCGTTCTGCGCACCATACGGCTCTTTTGATTGCTGCTGGGGTGCCTCGCATCGGTGAGGTGCTGCGAGGTGATGCCCTCCGCGCATTCCGTAATGCTTTCCGCGCTGACCACCGTCTTCGCCAAGCCTACGTCACTGGACTGGCCAGACTTGCTACGTACCCCGAGCAGTTGTATGGGTCGTTTATTGGCCACGTGTATAATCTGTGTGGTGGGAATTTCGGCGCTATCATGCACATCGCTGCTGGGTACGTCCAAGGCCCTAAATACACGGGTACGTCGATCACGACATAGTCCGGGCACCACTCCAAGAAAGCGGTCTTATAGGCAGTTTGAAGATGGTTTTGGCAAGCAACTGTCAGGCCTCGCGGCGCCTGTTAAGACTACTAACCTCCTGAGTGCTGAATAACTGTGTGTGTGGGTGGGTGGGTGGGTGGGTGGGGGGTGGGGGGTATGTATCTTTTTGTCGCATGACGATGCTGAATAAACAATAATAATAATAATCATAATACAACGGCAAACTGTTGTGAGGCAGCATCTTTGTCCAAGAAAATGATATATAGGAGACACAACTGGACTACCTGACTTTTTGTTGCAGTTCTTCACATAACAAGTAAGTAAAAATTGCATTTTTGATAAAAACTATTCCTTATCCCTAACCAACCTCACTGTCTCTCTTGAAGGTATTGACTATTGTGGATCAGTTCATCAGATCCAACAAGCCCAACTGATGGGAGGCTGCTAGAAATTAGAATTGAGTCACCAAAACAATTGCATCCACATCAACATGAGTTCCCCAGTTTAACTGGCGCATGAAACTTTCAAGAGACTGGAAGACTGTACAAGCCTGACATGATTTTCTTGAATTACAATGCACCAAACAGCAGCCCAGTACTGATCTATGGCATAGGTACTGGTCACTAGTGTAGTTAGTACCAAGATGCGGCAGGCACTGCTTCATGCAAAATCCACATAACGAAGTTAGAAGTCAGCACTCCACCATACACTACCTCAAGTCTTATGTGCCAACATATTTTTTCAAGATTCCTAGGTGTTACATTTTGGTAGAGAGGTAACTCAAACTAGGGAACATTCTAGAAGATTTACTGTGCGTTTAGATGGACCGGTTTTTGTGAAATTTCTATATTGAGAAATTCCTCATACAAATGGCTTTCGGGCAGGCCCATTTAGCGGGATCTTGCTATCCCTTACGTTTCACACTGCCTAAACGGCTGTTTTCATGAGGGATTCCTCGGCATGGAAATTCCATGTGAAAAATGCCTGTCTGAATGAATCAAAACCAAGAAAGCCAGGATGATATAGGCCTTGCTGAAGGGATACCAATAAATCGACCTTACGCATTGATTTGAAATTCAAATTATAATTATCAATTCATGCAAATACCAGAGTGACAAGCCTGTAGTCAATGGCTTGACTTTTTTTTTGCCTTTTCCGCATAACTACCATTCGAAGCAGGATACACACAAATGACGGCAAATTTGCACTCAACTTGTATAAAAAGTTCTTTTCTTACCTTATTTTGGTTTCCCTCCTCGAAAATATTCTATACTGATACACGAACCAACGGTATTAGTATATATTAGGTCCGAGTGGACAATTGTGACGCTATTGATACAAATATGTAACAGCAAAAATTTTAGGTTTTAGGTTAGGTTAGGTTGTAGGTTTGTAGGTTTTAGGTTTTAGGTTGTAGGTTTGTAGGTTAGGTTAGGTTAGGTTGTAGGTTTGTAGGTTGTAGGTTGGTAGGTTGTAGGTAAATAGGTAAGGTTAGGTCAGGTTTGATTGTTTTTCTTTTATTTCCAGAGCCCTGTTCAAGTGCTCTGCGGCCGCCGCGGCTCCCGCGGCCGGGAGGCGGAGCCTAATATCGGTTAGGTTGAACACCTTCGCGGCTGCGGCCGCTGCGGCCGGCGACGAGAATGGCACGGTTGTTTTGAAAGGAGATGCTGATCAAAATTTTGTGCGTAATTGCTTTATAATGGCTTTATTACTTCAATTAGTACCTTTTTAAAGCAATTATTCCTTAACAACATAATAAAATCAACCGAAACAAAGAGCGAAATCCGAGCGCTGTTCGGCGGCCGGCTAGCGCGCTAGCCCGCGCACACATACGTGCACGTTGCCCCGGCAACGGGCTATTGACCAATGAGAAGCGCGCTACGGGGGGCACAGGTATATGAAAAATCGCAGTGACGTTGCACTTTCCTCGCTTCTCATTGGTCAATAGCCCGTTGCCGGGGCAACCAGCACGTATGTGAGCGCCGGCAAGAGTACTAGCCGGCCGCCGATCAGATCAGGCAATGTTTTGTCTCACGCGCACAGTTTATGTCGAAGTTTCCCTGCGGTCGCTCCCGAGCGACCGCGGGAGCCGCAGGAAGAGCTACGCATTACCCAGAATGCTGCTCTCGCCTGATTGGCCGCCTGCTGAGCTCCGCCTTTTTGGCCGCGGGAGCCGCGGCGGCCGCGGACACTTGAACAGGGCCCAGGACATATAAGTATCATTTTTGGATTCAGGATGTCAAATAATGTAAGGTCACTCGGACTTAATGTATACTTTTACCGAACCAACTCCCAGACCCGCCCCGCTATTGCGTTTTGGTTTGTGGTTGCGAAACGCCAGAATCCCACAGAATCCGTTAGTCATCTTTTGTCACTTACACGCCATACTTGTAGAACATGCAGCGCTAAAGTACTGCAATATTTTGTTACCAAGAGTTGGCAGGCAGACTAACCCCGCGTTCGATGTCTTTCGGACGACGAAGATTCTACCGGTCCGGCCAATCCCGTCCAAGGTCAGCGGGGGCTCGGCTACGGTTATAGAACGTGATTGGCCGGACGGCGTAGAATCTTCATCGTCCGAGAGACGTCGAACGCGGGGTAAACCTCGCGACCGAAAAATTGTAGTCAACTAGCCTAAGACATTGACATTGCAGGTGTTGCTGGATGCTGGGTCCCACGTTTAACTGTAGACGGCTGTGCATCTGAAGTCTTAGCAGGGTCCGCCCGTTTTCTCGCAAATCAATTTGATTTGATGAGCACTCAGCACTGGTCCGGGCGCGA
Organism: Amphibalanus amphitrite; assembly: GCF_019059575.1. NCBI lineage: Eukaryota > Metazoa > Arthropoda > Thecostraca > Balanomorpha > Balanidae > Amphibalanus > Amphibalanus amphitrite. Next base: position 218,293 of record NW_024881663.1, read on the forward strand.
TGCAGTCTATTTCTCGAAAATAATTAAGTACCATCGTCCATTCCTATTTCCTACTGCCCTTTCCAGAGTAAAACCAACCACTATCTTCAACAAGTGTATTGATTCACTGCAACACCAGAATCCGATTATAAGCTTTCTGAGGAAAAGAAGAATACCACAAGACAGGTGTGAGACCACAACAGCGACGGCGTCAAATTAGTGCCGCCTCTCCAGCCGAACCCCTGACAGCGATTTCAGACATAGTTTGGAGACAAATGGGATAAATATTTCCAGCATATTAAAAATAAAACAGCTCTGCTGCGGCCGCCGGCGCCCGGCAGACGGCCGCCGCCGCTCGGGACACCGACTCTAGATGTCGTCGATGTCGATGTCCTCGTGGCCTTCCTCCTCTGCCGGCTCGGCGGCCGTTTTGGTGGCCGGCGCCGGCGCCGCCTTCTCCACCTTGATCTCGCGCGCGCGGTCGTCGTAGGTGATCTCGACGTCGTCCTCCTCGGACTCCGAGTCGGACTCCTCCTCGGCCTCGCGCAGCCACGTGATGAACGGCGCCGCGCGCGTGTGCATCTCCTCACTGAGCTCGCGGCTCACGTACTTCTTGCTGGGCTTCTTGGCCCACTCGAGCAGCACCTCCTCATCCAGCACGTCCAAGTCGTACAGCCTCTGCGGGAACAGCGCCAACGTCAGCGTCAACAGCGTCACCATTAGCGTCACCAGCAGCTCCACTAGTGATTTCAATGAGAACAAATCGTGTTTACTGTTTCGTATGGAATCCAGCGACCACGCCTGACAGATTTAACGCCACATCAAACTGTACAGTTTTACAATCTACTCCACCGGGGAGAGCAAACGGACAGAACAATCAACGAAAAACGACCCAGTCTCACCTCAGGCTTGAAAGTCTCACTATTCAGCAAAAAAAAAAAAAAAATACTATTGACAGCCACCATGCCAATCATCTGCCTTTTGACAGCACATACTCTTCCACAACCCAATATGGCCCCACCTTTCTCCCGCCAGCGCCCCCCCCCCCCGCGCCGGTCGGTAGGTCGGTTACGTTACGCACCTTAAGGATGTGCGGCACCTTGGGGAGCAGCTGGTCCTTGTACAGGTTGATGACCTGCTCCATGCCGCCCACCAGGTACTTCTGTGCCTTCTTGTTCTCGTGCGTGAATCTGGCGGAGGGAGTGGACCAGTCAGTATCACAAGTCGTCTTCATCTTGCTGCACATGTAATGATAATATACCAGCAAAATGCAACAGCCATTGGATAAATAAGACGCGAGGCGGCGAGATCGACCAAGTGACGGGATATAATGCCGCATTTTCGTACTCGAGACGTCGCACCGTAAGTGCTCAAAGGGCGCACCAACTCACTGCTTTGACAGTTCAGCGCCCCGCTCGGCTCGAAACATAGCAATATTATCCGCAACACCACTTCGTCATACCCAAAGTCATGCCACTCAGAAAGCTAGCATGTCCGCCTCTGTCCTGCTGCAGCTATGAGGGTCTCGTATGAGGAGCAGGACGCCGCACTGGGCTCAGGGTCTGAGAAGCACGAGCTGACTCAGGGCCTCACCTGAGGAGCAGGACGCGGTACTGGGTGATCTGGCTGATGATGGCGTCGTTGAACAGCAGCTCGGACAGCACCAGCGGCGCCTTGTCCTTGACGTCCAGCCGCTCGGCCTCGGCCAGGACGCTCTTCTCGTGGCCGGTGAGCTGGCCGGCGTCGCGCCGCTGTAGCACGTACTTGTAGAAGATCTCCAGTCGGTCCTGGAAACGCAGATCACCCTCAGTCGACCGCCAAAGACCGGAAGAATCGGCACATCATGCGTAACTCAACGGTATCAGAACGGCTTTAATGTGAACAGAGGGCAATAAGCTCTGCAATCTAGAAAAGGTTCAATGATAAAGCACCGCAACTTTCAAGCTAACAAACAGTGCCTCAAACAGGCCGTTACAAAATTATAGCCTATGTAGCCCGCGAAACGTCTCATCAAAACCAACCTATTTCAAATGGGCGCTCCTATTCGAATTCGAGCCAATCTGACTGGCAGATTTTCAGAGTGAGGGTGGTTGATGAGCCAGGGCCGACCGGGCATTGACACCGCTGTGTCACAAAGGCAGGGTGAACGGGGATCGGGCCGGCACGAACGGAAGGCCACAGTGCGCGTCGCGGGTCCGGCGCGGGCGGGCAGCCGTTCCACTGTGATGGTGGTCCTAGCACACGATCCCAGCGGAGTGGCCGCCAGCCCGCGCCGGCAGAGCGGTGCTCGCGGCCGGCCGGGGTGGGGCGGGGTGGGAGCGCACCTTTTCCGCCTTCTCGAGGTCGTCGTTGATGGTGAGCCCCTTGACGCCGTCTGTGAGCTCTGCTTGTCGCCGCTGAACGGCCTCCTCCGACACGTCCACCGACCAGTCGTCGTCCAGCTCCGGCTGAAACACATCAGTCACAGTCAGTCTACACAGATTAACGCAAGCATAGGGCCACCATATGGCTAAACACACATGTGGGTGTAGGCCCAGTAGAGAGCAAACAACACTGTGACTGCCTCCAAAACACGACCTCATAAAGAAGGTGCTAAATTATAAATGGTGATGAAAACATACTGGAACCCAAAAAAGTATCATGACTGAAAACCCCTAATCTTTTGTTCACAAATCCGTCATCAAGAGGGGACAGGGGTACGGCGGCGGCAATGGTGGTGTGTCACTTGTAACAGCAGTGACCGTGAGGACAGCTGGAGTGGCGGAGGGTGAAGGAATGGAGCTACGTGTCACCGACCTTGGCGGGCGCGTCCGTGGACCATCCCTCCAGCTGATCGTCGCCGTCCTCCGAGTGGTCGCTGCCCTTGTCCTCGCCGTTCGACTTGCCCTTCTTACCCTTCTTGGCCTGAGAACGGTGTCACAAGGGGAGAGTCAGCGATGGGCCGATCGGACCAGGACGTGGGAACAGGGCGGCAGCCGGGGAGAGTTAGAGGTGCGCAGACCGGGACAGGTGGATACAGGACAGCCGGGCGAGTCGGTCGCTAGTGGTTGCCACTAGGGTCGCTGCAGTTCTTGAAGGTCAACTACTGATAGAAAATAATGGCTAAACAATCATACTTTTATGACAGAGCGTCGTCGATTCAGCAAATGATTGAGATGACGAACAACAGGCAATCGACAAACAGCACGGTCAGTCTCGAAACAGATAATTTCCCTTCAGCTTCACTGACATCAAGTACAAGCCAACTTACGATAAAACAAAGATAGCTGCCACTCCACCCCACCCAACCTACCCCCATCAGGTCACAACACAGCCCCTTGGCCGCCAGCACCTACCGCCTTTTTGGTGAGCGACTTCCCGGCAGCGTTGGGGTCAGCGTCGGGCGGGTTCTTCAGGATGAACGTGGTCAGCTTGTGGCGCATGTCCAGCATACCCTGGTAGCCGCACGCCTTGCACGACTGGCCGATCACACCCTTCTTCTCGCGAACCTGAACGAATGTAGAGGGAAAGGAGAAGTTAGACACGGGGTCCTCCGCGCACTGGCACCTGAGCTGCAGTGGGGTGATGAGTGATACAGCTGGACTTTCTAGCGTACTTCTAAAGCCAATCCATCATTTGGGTGGCTCTCTTAGAAAGAGACAAAATCACAATCAAATCTTGACTCGCCGCCCAAGCCCCATCTGTTCCCGATGCCTCCCTCCACCACCCTGCTCTCCCTCCTCCCCGGGCGACGACTGGCTGCCCCGCACAAACCTGCAGCACCGTCTCCGGGTTGTCGCAGCTCGGACACAGCACAAACTTGCGGATGAAGCCGTCCAACATCTCCTGCAGCTTGGACGCGTCGTGCGCGCCGTTCACGATGTAGCGGTCGTTCTTGGCGTCCATCAGCGTCTGGGCTCCCAGCTCACAGCCAAAGTACTTGCACGGGTCTGCCAACGGGGGTCACAGGTGTAAGGTAAGCAGCGTGGACACATGAGGGTCAGGAATGAAGGGAGAGCATACGCGAGCGGCCCAATCGACCGCCAACGCACCAGCGTATATCCTCCGTGCATGATCGATATCCATTATCAAATCGTCCGAATGGGAGTATCTACAGTGAGTGGCACGCCAAATGGTGTGCGTGACTGGTATCTGAATACTGTTCATCCAATCGTCCACAGGTATGTAATTGGCTGCCTACCTCCTAGATACAAGGGCATGTCATAACTAATCGCTGCTTCTCAGAACGCCCGTCTGGGCGACATTATCCACTGGGAGCTTTACATATACACTCCTCCCTCTCTATAATCCCCTCCCTCAGCCAACTACCTACCGGCTCTCTACGCCGCCGCTCTCTCGTCAGCCCCCTCCTCCCAGCAAACCCCTCCGTCCTCTAGCGCGCCACCCGAGGTACTTACAGGAGGGCGGGCGACAGAGTGCCTTGGCCACCTCACTCATGTTCACCACCACCGTCTTGATGCCGTTTCCCTTGCCCTCGACCTTGGCCAAGAGGCGCGGCATCTTGTAGCGGTAGAAGACATCGGTGACGCTGGTGTTGACGTTGAGCGCCATGGTTTGGGCGGCGTGGCGGCGGCGTCGGTAGGCGGCTGGTGTTCAGGACTGAGTCGGCTCCGGCGGCGAGTCACGAGACGGTCAAAGATGGCCAGTGGCCGAGTCGAGCTATCTGCTCAGAGATGTTCAGACTGCTCCTGCTGGAATACCGCGCACGGATCGGGTCAGACGGGTCTGGGGAGGGCAGGGCCTAGTCGGATCAGAGTGGGAGAGAGCGGGTCCAGCACAGTCTAATAAGTTTCTGGCGCTCCATTCATCAGTTTCAGGCCTACCCATATCCGACATACCGACCGTAGCAAATCAGTTCCTCAGCAATCACTAAAAATGCAGTGGTATTCGAATACGTTAGCATTCATTCAGCTGGAACATCAGTTTTCCTGCCAATTGATGCCTTAGTGCACGTCGACTGCAGAACAGAGGCCGTTTCGCGCTCATAGCAATAGAAACATTAAAAACCAATATCAAGGCAGCATCATTTATCACTGGCTCATCGATGCTGTTTTCTACCTACATACGAGATCCGTAGATCATCGTAGATCCATCTACATCGTCTACATCTACACTGTAGATCCATCTCTGGCACTATCGTTAACGGCTATGTCAGAATGTGGTGCTGCGACGAGGACGATAGTCAATCCGACGCCCAGAAACACCACCCTCTGCCGTACAGCTGCTGTCGCATCATTTTGCGTCGATCCGGCGCACGGCGCGACCGGACCGCCTTGAACAGATGCATACGGACGGGACGGAGAGGGATGGACTCACCGTTGGCTGGGTCGGTCACGAAGACGGGAGGCCGGTGACATACACCCGACTGGAGCGCGCCCGACTGGGTCGGCAGTGTCAACCGATAACTGGCCCTGCAACTGCCTTCGACCTGCCGACACACAGACAAAGGGGCGACGGGTTAGCTAATAGAATATTGTCAGTCACAACCGATAACTGGCCCTGCAACTGCCTTCGACCTGTGGACATACAAACACACGGCGGGTCAGTTTCAGCAGTGTCAGTCAAAACCGATAACTGACCCTGCAACTGCCTTCGACCTGGGGACATACAAACAAAGGGGCGACGGGTTAGCTTGCAGAATATTGTCAGCCGCAACCGATAACTGGCCCTGCAACTGCCTTCGACCTGCCGACACGCTAACAAAGCGGTGGCTGGTTAGTTTCAGCAGTCAGTCACAACTCACAACCGATAACTCATGGCCCTGCAACTGCCTTCGACCTGCGGACACAAGGACAATGGGGCGGCTGGTTAGCTTCAGCAGGTCACTCGGGACAAGGGAAGAGGACGAAGCAGCCATATTCGTACGGGGGAAGTGAACAGGGACAGCCTGCCTGGAGGAAGGCAGGTTTAGTGAAGAGGGGAAGGGCGAGGGGAGGAGAGCAATTCAGACTGAGCGCCTGGAATTCTGCCGCCGTCAGCGCTGCCCGCGGCTACGGCAGCGGAGCCGCCGGTATCCGGCCGGCCGGGGACAGTCACATATCGGCCCGAGCGGCGACCCACGTGGGTGCGGCGACTGCTCGTCCAAAGGTCAGGGACACCGGCTCGTGGACGCCTGACATGAGCGGTGGGATCCACCCCGCGCCATGACAGTGTTTGTCGAACCGGTGGGCAGAGCTTACATATGCGATAGTGTGCGGACAGCTGCACTACCACAGCTGCGCAAAAAGGAACGGGGGACTGAGGTTAACGGGACCAGCGCCATGGCTAATACAATGAGCGTATCGTGAGGTTTGGTTTAGATTGAACCACTGATAGCAGTGTAGAAACAGTTGCACCGTATTTCAACATTACGAGCATCATGCATACATATATTTCGATGATGCAGTGTAACAGCGACAGGGAAACATCCATGTTCTTTTAGGGCTATCTAACAAATTTTGTCCATAGAACTGACTTACAATATGAATATATCAACATAACTATGTAGATAAACCGCTAGCTCGACTAGATATATCGATGGCTCCACCATGTACCAAAAGGCAAAGTGCATGACCCAAAAGACCACTCGGATGGAGCCGCACCTGACCGCTACGCCGACCTCTATTTACCATTAGCTCGGCCGCGGCCTGTGCCATACAGCCGCGCCGGTACCTGGGGCCGGCCGTCCCGCCCAGCAGATCGACCGCCCGCTCTCCGTCCATTATTGGATGCCGGCGGACACGGTAGCACCCAGACAATCTAGTTAGGCAATGGTCCCGGGCGGGGGGCGCACTGCGCCGGAGCCGACGCCGCTCAGAGAGCAATACACGCCTCTTCACATCTACCCGGACTCGACAGTCGGCGCACGCGTGCCAATACGTGCCGCGGACGGCGTCGAGCGCGACAATGACTCACTGGTGTAAAAAGCCCGGCGCTGGCACGAACAGACACGACGGCTGCCGTCAAACAGGTCGATGCGGAGACCGACATGAGGTGCAGGTCCGTGTTTACGGCCGGCAAGTGGAGTTGACAGTAATTTGTGTGCTCCGTGTACACCACCGACGAGCATTTAGAGATATTGCCAGCAGGCAAACGGTCAAGGACACCCAATGAAACACGGTGATGATTTGAAGCTGAGGGGTTGCGCAGCAAGAATGGGTAAACAACGATAAAATTCCACTATTTGATGGAAAATATTTCATTCGAGCCTAGCAAAGGTTACCCTCTTGTAAGAAACTGTCTTCATGCGCAAACTTTGCACGCTCATTACTCATATCAAAACAGCCAAGCCCCCAAATATCTGTCATTCCTTTAGGAGACATCGAGTATGCAGCGGTGGTCGGGCCAGTTCTACCACTCTCGCCCGGTCAATGCGACAGCGCCTGTCTGTCACCGGCGGGCGCGGCCAAACCGGTCCCAGCCGAGCCGGGGGTGACGGGCCGCCACAGACCACGTGACGGGAGCGTGGCGGACGGCCGGGGCGGCGGCAGGGCTGAACCACAGAAAATTGCGGATGTGGATGACTGCGACTCACGGCCAGAGGGTGGGAATTAGAATTACAGCGCAGGCTCTAAACCCGGAGTCGCAGAGGCCTAGTTCAGATGCGAGATCACGCCACTGAAGCCTGGGTCTTTCACTTTCACCACCGATTTACGAAACATCCCATGCAAAAAAAAAAAAACACTCAGTTACATTGCATAAATAAGAAGCACAGCTACGCATTCGGCACCCACCAATGACGACCATCTCCGTTTTCCCGCTCATGACTAGCCCGGCGGTCCTCTCATGGGTAGCGTGTCGCCCCACCCCTCTCCGCGTCATCTGTCCGCCGGCCGGCGCTCCATCACTCGGTCACGGTACCGTCTGGAGGCCCGCCGGCCGGCCAGTCAGTCAGTCGGCCGGTCAGCTGCTCGATCGATGACGGCCGGTCGGGGCGCGGCAGCGGTGGTAGCGGTGGCGCAGTACCGGTCCGTCTCTAGGCACCCGCAGCCGTCCACAGAACGGGAGGCCCACATAGCACCACGGGCCGCCCATTTGGCCGGGGGCTACCATACGGCGCCACGGGCCGGCAGGCGTCCATAGGCCGGGGCTAACACACAGCACCACGGGCCGGTAGCCGTCCAGTCTGTCTGGAGTCTCCACGGCGCCACGGCAGGCCGGCAGCTGTCCACAGTCCGGCGGCTCCCATGCGGTGCCACGGGCCGGGGCCGCCTCTCATGACGCGGCGGTTTGCCGGCTGTTTCGCAATGTCTCCTCGGAATCGAACGGCGCAACGGCTGGGCAGGCAGGCCGATCTCCGAGAATGGACGACCAGAGACCACCCATCGGCGCCTCCCGAGACAGCGGCCAGACCACCGGGCCACCCAAACAGGCCTCTGACAATCCCGAACGATGACGACGCAGACTCTGATAATATGACTTTCCAGACTAGGATCAGATCAGCTATTTGCCGTAACCCAAAGACAACCGTGTGAGGACCCCGTAATGGATCTGCACTATAAAAAGATAAATAAAAAGGGATCACAGCGATAACACCATACCCAACATGTTTCGGAGTGTCTAGGGATGAAAAAACCTCTGGAGCCGTCAGTGTCAGGCCGGAACAGGAAACGTAACACCACCATTCATTCGGTCCATCAGTCGATACCAGCGGGCTGTGTGCGGCGATAAACGGTGTCATTACCGGAGGTCGGCCACATGAACCGACCGCCACGTGGGCCGAGCCCGCTCATGACACGTCACCCAGCAGGCGCAGCCCGCCAGACGTATAACCAGTCACAACAGGAAATGCGCAGCTTACAGTGCAGCCCGTGCTCTTGATAGGCTGGCCCGGCATCATACGGCGTATGGTCACCGCACTCCCCTATCGCAATCAAGCCTGTCATCTCCGCCGGACCGCCCCAGATAACATTGTGCCGTCTAGACAAATGGATGACCTTGTCCGTGAAGCGGCTTGAAACCTGTTGCGCGGCAGGCCGTCGGCGGCGGCCTGAGCCCGTATTGATCGGTCGCCACCGGGAGGCCATATGGCAGGTCGAACGTCAGCAGGAGCCGCTGAACGAGAGCGTTCAGCGCTATCACGTGAGCGGCAGGGCGAGCGCCACGCGACGCCAGCGCCGGCCGGCCGTGAGGATCCAGTAATCTCACCGCACCGGAGGCAGAACAGAGCTGAGACAGAACAGCCGCCGAGGCTGGTCGAAAGCGGGACGAGGTGCTCCGTTGCATGCATGCAAACAGCCGACCGAACGGTACACAGGGGGGGGGGGGGAGAGCGAGATGGAGAGCGAGTGAGAGAGAGGAGATAGGCGCGCCGCACTCACCGCGCTCGGCTGCCACCATGAACGCCAGCGTGGCCAGCGGCCTCGCTCGGCTCGTGTCTCGGCACTGGGCAGGCCGCCGCCGTCGTCCCTCCAGCCGCGCCTCAGACGACGCCCGGCGCTCCGCTACTGAGTCCGCCGGCAGCGACGGCACGCCGCCGCTCGATACAGGGGCGCCGCGCCGCGCGCGCGCGCGCCGACACCGCCTACGGGCCGTCGAGAATAGCCGGCGACCGGAACTGGAGACCGGCGTCGGAGCCGGAGCCGAGGCGGGCGGGAGGCGCCGGGCCCGTGCACCCCACGCCCGCCCACAGAACGCCGACGGAAGTCTGGAGTCGGGTGCACTTAGAGCACTTCGGTAAAGCGGCTTCCCTTCAGGAGGCGTCCCGTCCAGGAGATGCACCGCTGCCCTTCTGACACCCTCAGACTCCCGACACAGGAAACCCTACGACGGTGAGCAGTGAACACTGCCACAGAGGAGTTCGGAAAGCCGGACAGTGGGCACTCCTTGGTACTGGACTACCGAGCTCCTTGGACTACTGGACTACAGAGCTCCTTGGTGCTGGACTACAGAGATTTAGAGGACCAGCTCAAAGCTCCACAATGCACAGGCTTCGAAAATAAACACCTGGATAACCTTTCTCAGGCTGGCAGATTACTCACCTATCTATCAACTGAGATCCCGAAATGATAAGAACAATGACCTCAGGAGACTGGCAAAATGTTGAACGCCTTCCAGCTCCAAATCTCGCGACATATTCTAGATAAAATCAATCACTGCATATGAAGGCAGGACCAATAAATGAGAAGATCCTCAATATGAAACAGTCAGGATATCCACTTTCGTAACGAGGCGTCCCCATCGCAGTCCTGGAACCTAGCCAGTGACCTTCCCTCAAAAGATCTGTCTGAGCTCAGAAACAAAGGAACAGGGAACCAGACTGGTCATACTCAACCTCGACCTTACCCTGAAGATGACTGCATACAGAAGCACAATAAGAACACAGCAGTATCACAGTTCTGAGCCACAGGAGCACGGCTCGGAGCACCAGGAGCACAGCTCGGAGCACCAGGAGCACAGCTCGGAGCACCAGGAGCGGGACAGCCGGCAGTCACTGCCGCCGGCGGCGGCGACACCCGCCGACTGCCAGGCCGTCACCTGAAGGGAAGCCCTGTCGGACCAGCCCCGCCCCGCGAGCGACAGCGCGAGGGGAGCGGATCAGGCCGGGTGAGATGGGGTGGCGTCAGGCATGCTCATAGGAGCCGAGAGTATGCATCAGATGCCGCGGTTCCGATACAACGGAAAACAAATACATACTATGTCACACGAAACGAATCCCGTTGACTGAGTGCTAAGAAGCTGGCTCATTCAGAGATAAAATTATCACCCGTCAACCGTACCAAATCCCGATCACAACTGGATTTTTACAGCATCTAACATATAGGGAGGAAGTTCCGTAAGCCCCCCCCGCCGTTCGGCCCCTAAAAGCTCCAAAAACTACCCTTACACACGTTCAACTCGAAAAAGTGAGCCAAGGCCAATGACCTTGACCTAACCTTCACTTGACGCCCACCATCATGTATAGAACAAAATCATTTCACATGTTGAAACGTTTAAAACCACAAAAATATTGGAAACGCATGTACAATGCGTGTATAATGCGCACTAACCTACCCCTACGCCGAATCGCGATTCCGATATGACATGGTTTCGAGAAACAGGTCACAGGTCAAAGGTCATTCGGGTCGGTGTCATGAAATTTTCAGGGCAGGCGTAAGATCTAACAGCTCGAGGGTACTGAGAGTTTCGTCACGTAGCGCGAGTTATTTGCGAAATACCGAGGTGGGGGTTTGTTCGAATCACCTGAGGGTTGAGTTGGAATTGCAGCGCCAGTTTAGTATCTTTTATTGAAAATAAAACCAATTTGAGGGATATAGCGAGCTCCTAACAGTGAAATACCAACCAAATGATGGTATTATCTTCCCTTAATTGGGAATGTGTGCAGCAAATTTTGACCAGATGCAACTGTCTCTTATCCAGCAGCCCAAGAATATACAGCTGAAGAAATTCCAACCATGTAATGACATTTTTCTCATCCAAGAATGTCAAACATACATTTAGTGTAGTGCATCAGAGTAAATTCCAGCCATTAGATGAAATTCCTCCCCCTAGCCAGAAATGTATACATACACCAGGCCTTCATGTCCATTTAGGAAAAGTAAAAAGTCAATTTAGCAAAAGTAAACATCTCTATTCTATTACTCATTTATTTACATTTACAACTTTGGATTGGAAACATTCAATATTTTCATCCACATATAGGAAACATTCAATATTTTCATCCACATATCAATATGGCTTCAGAATAAATCTATATCCCTCTCTCATGTATCCATGATTAGGCAATGGCCACTTATCTATGATATTTCACAGGTAACAAGCCTATTACCTGTAGGAGTGGGCCATAATAACTTATCTAAGCTAAATGGTATAGAGAAAAACTAAACTAAATTGAATGTCTAGTTTGATATAAATGTGACTAATGCTGGTATGTAGTAATTGAGAGGGCATATCAGTGGGCTGTTCACATAGATTTTCTACCAGAAATCAGCAATTTCTCCTATTTATTGAGGTCATCAAGATGTGGACAAGCACCAGCTACTAGCAACATGTTGAAAAGCTGACACCAAACAACACTTCAGGCCCTATCCTATGTCATAAATGGGATTTGATCTGGCAGCACTGGTTAAGATCAGCTACATCAAAATGAAGTTGCTGCTAAATGGTGAATGATTTGCCATCAGTTCAGTCTATCTGATTCCAATGTCCCAAAATTTGTCTATTTGGGTGGGGAACGACATCCAAATGAAATTCATTTTCCACTCTCACCACCATTTTTAAGAACAATTTTCCACTCCCAAGTCCCAACCAAGAAAACATAGATTTTTTACCTATAGAAAGACAGTTGTGTGGATGCCCAGTTAGCATCAAACATTCTACACCCTAGAATAAAATGCATGCTTTTTGTCATTTCTCACTCCTTTTTGATCTAATCGAATCAGCAGTTTTCCACTCTCTCCCCTCTTTTTGGTGGGTAATCAGTCGGGCGCACTGTGGTATCTCCGATTCATTTATGGAGACGTTTCTATTATTGGAAACGTTTCCAATTTTGACTACTCTTCTGTTCCAAAAATGGAAACGCTCGTTCCCTAAATAGAAACGCTAACATCTCCGCACATATTTTCTTGCCAAGGGTGGCTGGATTCGATGTATAACAACTGTTTCGCGTAAAACAAGCTCAGATACACCAAAAGCACTTGTCTTCTTGCATGGAAAGCTGTCGTATGCATTTAAATTCACGTCTTTAAAATGCTCCTGAATCGTATCCATTTATGGAGACTTAGTTTCCAAAAATGGAAACGCCGATGTTCCAAAAATAGAAACGCTGAAGTTCAAATGTGTGCAAACTTAGCTTAACCCTCGCCCATGTAGGGGGGGGTTGGTGCAACCCCCCCCCTGAGGTTTTTCGGAAATAGTGCAAAAACGGCGGCGCGCAGCGCCGCCAAATTTTGGATACCTTATGGGGCAAACCTTGCGCATCTTTTGATAAAAAGAATTTGACCGGGTCATGTCAGGTCACGGAGTTATGACGTCACAAAGGGAACAGCCTCCGGCCGGATTTTCACAAACTGAGTGCCAACGCCCGAGGTTTCCTGCCGGTGGTACGGACATCGGTTGATGGATCGTGATGAAACTTCCCATGCATGTTGGGGCAAGTATTGGCTATCATATGGTATAAGAAACTTGACCGGGTCAGGTCAGGTCACGGAGCTATGACGTCACAAGAGGAACAGCGTCCGGTACTATTTTTGAAAAGCGCCCGAACCACTATTTTGCTAATTCTTGTCACCTCAATGGGAATATGCAGCAATATTAGCTTCTATAGGGAGCAAATGGACATCCCAAATCCAAAAATACTATCAGATTTCAAAAATTTAAATTTTGATTTTTCGAATTTCTGCCGCCGACTGTGACCTTGCCGACTTCCGGCGCTCCCAATGCGCCATTTTTAGAGCTAGGGAAACGAAATACATACCAAACGATAGAGAATTGATCAAGGAACACGATAGTTAAGGTTTCAAGTCGATATCTCCCACCGTTTTGCCGCAATCGCCGCGGAAAATTTGAAAAAGTCTATTTTTCCGAAAATTTGACCTTTGACCGGTCAAAAGTAGGTCAAATGTTGACCTAGGACCAAAAAATATACCACCAATCGCGAGATCTCGGCGAGAGCAATCCGTTGGTCTTTTCCGCTAAGCTCTACGACGCTCCGTTTTCAAACGCCAAGGGGGGGGTCGCACCAACCCCCCCCCCCCCCTGCATGGGCGAAGGTGGCAGATCGCCGTTTACGGGCGAGGGTTAAATGTGTTTTTAAAATTCACATGCAACTAAAAATTTGATGTTTTGGGACTGGTTTAGCATCTCGGCTCTCGGCAGTTACCTTGGACGTCGGGATCGATAATAATACCTTACGCGCCGCAACTTGAGCACATTCAAAAGTCAACTAAAACTAAGATTTCCCACAAACTACTGGACAGATGTGGTCCAAAGTGGGCAATACATAAAGCGTAGATATCATTTCAATATATAAAATTAATATCAATGTTACACATGAGCTAGAATGAAAAAATTCATCGTCAGAATACAACGGTATTTGGTGTGACGACGGTGCAGACCTTATTTCCATCCTGCTTTTTACGTATTTGCACGGAGATTTACGTTGATCCAAGCCTACGATCATACTCAGCACATTTGAAATATCATAAAATGCCCACTTAAGTCTCCAAATAGGGCTTTGCAACAACTTTCATGCGATTTAATCAAAGATTGACGACCACCAGGCCGCTGGTAGGTACACCGGAAAACGCAGCGTGAAAATGAATGAAAAAATGAAGTTCCCGGTGATCTGGTTGTTCCAATCAATGGGTCAGTCTTTCAGTAGTCTGTTAAAAACGTTATTTTTTGTTCAAAACATTCATAAATGTTATTATTTTCGATTAGAAAAACGTGTGAATTTTTTATCACGTCAACATGTTATAAGCATCGCCTCGTTCGTCAACTTTCGGTTTTCTGATCGGAAAGTCGGAGAACAGGAACATAAACTAGAATGCTGGCTGTCGATTGGTGGCATCCTGCGCATGCCAAATTGCACCAATCAATGCCCAGTTTGCTTTAAAGGTAGCGATGCACACAGCGTCTCCATTTATGGAACAAATCGTTTCTATTTTTGGAAACGGCGTATCCATTTTTGGAACATTGTTCCAAAAATGGAAACGTTTCCATAAATGGATCGGAAATACCACAGTGTGCCCGACTGTAATTTTCCCCTCTGACACCCAAGACAAAACTCAATTTTGGGACACTGTCTGATTCTGCCAAGAATACTTAAGAAAGCTCGCATAAAAAGCAGCATGACAATTCAAAAGAATGGGACAAGAGGCCATTATTATCAAATAAAGTCAAACTATCAGCTGCACATAAAACAAGCCAAGTAAAACAGCTTCTTGATATAAACTACACATGCCAATTGAGATGCTTCTCCAGTTCTCTCCTGGTCCAATTAGCTGTGAATCAGCTCAGCATCTGAAATTAAATTTGCGGCTGGCTTGGAATTTATTAATTATAATTGCTTTAATTCACAAAAAGTGCCTCTGGATTTAGATTGTGGCCATTTCTGTATAACTCTCAAGGCGAGTTAACCAGGTGAATTAAACAAAAACATACCACAATCTTAATTCAGAAGCACTTAGGCATGCAACCAGAACAGGACTCATTGATGCTGTGCAGGCCTGCAGACTGCAGAGGGCACATGTGCTCCCAAACTTTATCCGAGGTCAAAAGCTCCCAATTTATAATCCCAATGCACTGCTGAGTGCTGAGCAGCTTAACACAAACTTTCTGTAATTAAAATTATTGATTTTTCTTCTTTCAATTCAAGAAAAAATAGATATTTATTTCAGGCTCCACACAATCGGGCAAAATGTGGCCTCTGGATTCACCAGCAACTCCAGAGATCATTCACACATTGCTAGCCTCCCTTCTTGAAGAGAACTCACCTGTATAGTTGCATACGGTCATATAAGGAGGTGAATATCCGCAGGTTTGCGGCAAGATGTCGCTTGAGGCCTCAATGGTGGATAAAATTCTTTCGCGGGAGGACTCGAAGATCCAGATGGTGCCGCGCACCGGCAGCTGGAACGGTTAGACAGATATAGGTCAACTTTGGTTAAAAAACATTGGCCCAAAGCGTTATCACAGAGCCTAAAATACGTGATCTTTTCGAAACTAGAAAAAAAGAAAAACATTTGGAAAACAAAACGAAAAGACGAAAATGCACCCACCACCTAGTCAGCAGATGGCGGAAATGAGATGTGAGGAAAAAGTGATGGGATTTCACGCGTCAGGTACTTCAATATTCCAGATATTTTCATGGAAACATTTCGGCTATTGTTCGATATTATTTGAAAAGAAAATTAGATAAAACATAAAGATCACAAATGAAAAGTGAAATGAACGGGAACATTCAGAGAAATAGGCACCAAAGAACAAGTATGCTCTTGGGAAATTTTACGGCTCAGTCAGTACATCAGTACTCTCTCCTCCATGTCAGTACTTTCATTTCCATCTCTATATGACCCTAAAAAGATGCAAAAAGTCAGTGATAACACATAAGTAGGTACGCAAGTCTCGTAGTAACATATTGTTTTAGACGAATTATGCAGGTCATCTGTTGTTACCCAGAGACCTCAGTTGTACTAAATTTGTCAGTTTTCTCAGCTACGAGGCATAAAAGGTAGGTTTTCCGCCTTCCGGCATTAGACGGCGCTGCTAAAACGGCGGGATGTCGGTATGGGTTAGTGAATATGGCCGTAAAGGCGTAACGTAAAGGTTATGCTATGTCAAACTTAACCCGGCTGCCACTGGGCCTCCACGCCACCCTTAACACTCTCAAACATCTGGTTACAGGTAGGTAAGTATAAAACACAATATCAAATGATTGCATTCGTCGTGACTGCCCTTTATGCCCCTGAGGGATCAGGGAGGTTACCTCGGATCACGGAGGCATCCAACTGTGAAACTATTTTTTTCTCTCTATAGGTTGTTACGTTCCTTATTTCTATCATTGCTACGGTTGGGATTACTGTTGGTAGCGTGGCGTGCCGAAGTTAACTGTGACGTTTAAATGGTAGCGTTTGTTTGAGCTTCCGAGCCGCTCTATGTTACGTTTGCCGAGTTCGGTGCCGTTCAGTTCAGTTCGCCGTTCATTCTCTCCCCCACCATCTGTCCCACAACAGACTGTGTAAGTTTTCAAAGTAATTATTTACATAAGCACACATTATTATTACATTGATCATGGCTATATACACTGCCCCAAACAAGGGCCGCACCCTTTTACTTACATGATATTGGGTAGGAGGTATGGACGCACACGTCGCGCACTGGGCAGTCCAACGTAGCTCCCGAGTGGAGAGCGAAGAGAGAGGATCACTGCGGGACACAGCTTATATACCGCGCCTCCGGCGGTTGGCATTTGCCTCGGGCGCGGCACGCAAGGCTAGTCCCGCAGGACAGAGCGCACAGAACATGGCAGGGCAGAACAGGACAGAGCAGAACAGAACAGAGCAGAACAGAACAGAGCAGAACAGCATAGGTGGAGAATTGTGACCAGCTGGGGGTGCTCGGGCGGAGCAAATCCGCCGCCGCCTAGCGGTGACCTTGACCCGCGCCGCCCGGCCGCGGCTCCAAAGCCAAGCCGGCGTGGCCGGCGTGGAATTGGGAGAGCTCGAGCACCCCCAGTCCAGCACAATTCTCCACCCGTGCAGAACAGAACAGCCACAGAACTCAGGACACCGTAGTAGAAGAGGTCACCGACTCGCCGTGGCAATGACCTCGCCGGCCGCCGGCCTGCCCCTATCGTGGTGGGGTTGTTTGTTGCCCTCCGGCGGCAGGCGGCACCGAACAGTGAGAGTCGGTCGGCCAGGTAGATGGCGGAGATGGATGTCGCAGGGGCGGCGTCAGGAGGTCCGGTGTGGTCCGCTGCGCCGTCGGAGGAGCTCGGGTCTGTCGATCTGCTGCTGGTCACGCTCCTGCGCCGGCTCTCGGTTCCCACCACGCCGCATCCTCCCCCGCGGTTGTTTGTGCGCGGCCGCCGCCGCATTCCGCCCCCGGCCGTCGGCAGATTAGAGGGCGCGCCGGGCCCATCAGCCGGTGGGGTGCGGTGCGGTCGCCGCGCGGTCCGCCGGGTCCGGCGGTGCAGCCACGGTCTGGCCGTGTCGGAGGAACAAAGTTTCTCACATCCCTCCGATGATTATAGATGAGAGAATGATTCCGAACTCCGGGTAGACATCTGTGGGTCATAAAACACAGGTCAAGTCCTGAACATGTGGATATTTCAACTGAATTGGGAGATCCAAGACTCAGTATAGCTCTGCCCCGGGTACTGCTTCCACTAGATCCTTAACTATGGTTTAATATTTTACTGCGTTACTGCGTTGCCGTCGCCTTGGTACTGCATGACATGCGTTACGTCCTCGTCATTTACAGAATAAATGGCCATTTGGAACCAATGTGGACTAGGATTTAAACTTGGTCGTGAGAGGAGCGGAATGGCGTCAAACAGTCGTGCCTCAGAAATAACTGGTTATGACTTTGCTTAAATTTATTCTTTTCTTGTTCCTTTGAATGTGAGAGTAGCGCTCTCAGCTCTGCCGTATATTCGCATCCTTATCTTAACCCGCGCCCTGCTGGGGGGGGGGGGGGTGTTTGAACACCAGATCACCATGAAATGCGCCCTTGTGGTTTTTCGCGAATATCTCAAAAACGGCGGCGCGGAGCGCCGCCGTTTTTGGTACACCTTATCACACATCAATTCCACACATGTTGTTAAAATTTCAGACCAAGGTCATTCAAGGTCAGGTCACCAGGTCACTTGAAGTGACCTCACCTCATAAAAAGTTTCAATGTCTCTCATAGCTACACCGAGTGACCGATCGCTTTGAAACTTTCAGCGATTGCTAAGAGCAATAGCATGTACAAAATGTATATCTCAGAATTTTGATATCGATGACCTAAGGTCAGGTCAATTTTGCGACCTCCCCATTATAAGTCAATGGGAGAAAATTGAAATGCGCCTCTTTTGGACGAAAGACATTATAAACACTCCCAAACACTGAATTACAAGTGGTTTAGACACACTGAACATGAAAATGGTGTCCGTGACCCCTGTTTATGCCCTGAGGTCATCTTAGGTCACGAATGGTATCTAACAGTTTTTCGCAAATAACTTTTGATAGAGGCATGCTAGAGCGATGAAAACGCCTTAGATGTGTTCAGCTCGACGATACGGATCGACTGATATGCAACATGACCCTTTCCGGTCAGGTCATGACCTTGACCTAAGGTCAAATTTTCAAGTTGACCTTTCAAGGTCAAGTTATAGTTCATTCGATGCGTCTTGACGAGAGGAACACGATGCCGGTAAAAGTAAGCTCGTACCATGCTTGGGTCAAAAGTTATTGCCGAAAAACTGTTTCCGAAAAAATCGGCTATTTTTGCAGTTTTTGCCCCCTGCAGGCAAAACCGTTGACGTTAGGTCAAATCTGAGAAAATTACTCAGAAAGGGCGTTAATAGGGCTATCGAATGCGCTTTTCCGCGGCGCCGTAGCTCTATTGGTTCCCGAGTTATGCGTTGGCTTCTTGGAAATTGTCGACATTCGACCTGGAAATCGGCGAAATTTTGCCTTCAATGACCTCTGGTGACCTGACCTTTGACCTGACCAAAAAATTGACAGAAGTGATTTCGTCATTATTTTTGACGCTCTTTCGAACGCCGCCTTCCGCGTATCGCTACGTGGCCCAGGAGCCGAGTTAGAAGGGGGGGTGTTCAAACACCCCCCCCCCCCCAGCAGGGCGTGGAAATCCAGGACCCCCAGCCGGGCGCGGGTTAAACTCGGAACTGAACACAAAGTATCGGATTCTTGCCTTGTCACGTTAACAACGTTTCACTGGATTCTAGTCCTTAAGCATTGTACAACTTATATATTAATGTAATTTTTGGGTGACTCCGTGACGTCCCATCACTGATGCCATTTTAGTGACAGCCGAGCATCTCTGTCCCGAGCGTAATTGACCGTCCCATTTGTTGGACTACACAAGACTGCCGGTGTGCAGGTGCCAGTACCATGTGCTTGGACAGTTTGCCATGACTTTGTGACCCTTTTAGCCCGCTCATGGTGACCTTCTAGACAGTGATAGCTCACTCTGACGTGAGCTCCTCCTATCTGCAATGGAGTCGACCCATGTTGAAGACGGAGACCACCGCTGTGGACGCCGATGGGTTTCACTGCTGTAGGGTCCCAAGAAGCGAGCAGCAGGTGTGCACTTTGTGCTACCTGGGCTGTCTTTGCAACCATTTGGCGCTTGGCTATCTGCCACTGCAAGTAGTCTGCAGCTTGAGCCGACGCTCCATAGGGGAGAGCGGGGCCAGTTGAACCACTTTTTATATATTGACATGCACAGCGAGATCTAGTTATCATATCGAAAAATGCACAATGCCATGAAAAAATATGCTCTTTTGGCTTTATTTTAAGATATGTAAAATTATGTTTCAAACATATTTTGCTGCCAAACGCATGCTTATAAAACAGCTCTACGCCCGTTTCAAATCGGACCCCGATGCGAGGGTCAATTGAACCAGCCCATGGGCCCATGGGGTCAATTGCACCTATCCTTAACAATGGGATGTTTTCCTCTTTAAGGCCACTTTCTTAAGGAGATATTTTGCCCGGTTTACTTTTCCAAATGCTACATTCAATAGGTCGTTGGAAAGCTAAAAGTGCAAAGTTCCTCATCATAGGTGACATAAAGTACATAGACTATGGTAAAATGGGCGGATGAGAAAAATGAGAAATATCTCAGGCTATAGTGTGCTTTAGAGCAAAAGGCTAGAGAAAAAGGGGTCAAAATTGAGCTTTATCTATATTACTATTTGAGGAGGGTGCGTCTGTCCGTTACCGAGGTCCCGACTTGGTGCTGCTTTGCGTGGACTACAGGCCAGACCGTTGCACCTAGCGCGGTGAAATTTGCACAACTTATAGATCAAGGATGCGCGACGTGCCTTTGAGGGGTCTCAGCTCGATCGGATTGATAGGGAGCGCGTGGCGCGTGCCCAAAAAGTGCAAATTCGCGTCATAGACTTTACATGTATAAATCGGCGTGCGAAATCGGGCGAAAACGGCAAATTTTGGCCGACACGGGTCCGGTCCCCGTGCAATATCTTGGTGACCAGGGGTCCGACCGGCACGGGGAAAACAGCATCGTGTACAGAATTGAACGGGCTATTGAATGGTGTGCAATGCAGAGGATAGCACGCGCCACGTGCACCGGAGAGGGCACTTTCATTTGAAAAATTGCGGTTTTTGAGGGATTTTGGAATTGATTTTATTTTTAGGTGACCGTTAAACGGAGCGAGTTGAATCAACGCCTATTTGCAAAAGAAAGGTACCGCCTCTCATATAAAAATTGTGAAAAGCTGATTGATCCAAATCAAGGTGGTGCAAATCACAGGAGAAAATGGTGTTTCTCAATTTTGTGCCACTTTATTAATCACACGGGGTTTGCTGCATAACCTGATACCTTTGGCAATTGAATATGGTACCATTGGATAGAGCATTCAATTCTGTCCAATATTCACTCTTCATTTTTGCATGATTAGCAACAGTATCCTTAAAAATGTAAATGTTCCAAACCATTACATTGTCATTTTTAGCGAAATTCATCGCTGGCCCTCAAAAGACTTCACGCCAGTTTTCGAATCATTCTAAAGTAGAACGCATGATAATACGACACGGGCACGTCGATGCGATGTATCTTTTTGTTTTCTTACAAAATGCTTGGCCGTAAAAAAGCAATCGAACGAAATGGATATCTACCAACCAAATCGACACAGACCAACCCAATACCCACGGGTCAAAAAATCCCCCCTTTGCGTTGCGGAGCACGCGGGTAACCCTAGTTAAACTACTATTTCAGTTAAAAAGCTCATTTCAAAGGTGGACGATTTCCTTTAATGTTTACAGCCCCTGAACAATAACCATTGCAAAGGTCACCGGGGTCCATTGAAACGGCCTGTGGCCCTGTTTTAACTGACCCTCAGAGAAGCGTTTCAATTGACCACATCCACTCCCGCCATCTCGCACGCGCCGTAAAGCACATGTCAAACGAGCTGGAGGGACGGCATCATGCTGAATGAAGGGCCAAATAAGTTGTTATTCCGGAGCCAGGAGTTTTTATTTCAGCAAACAAAGGCATATGAGATATCACAAAATATTCACAAGAACGATTTCTCCCAAACGCCCTTCAAAAACACAAAAACAAGTGTCAAATCGAAATTACCGTCCGTTTGCCGCCCAAACGCCGTTGACAAAGGAAGTGGTCGAGCGCGGATGCGCAGTAGTGTCGGCAACGCCATATGCTGCATACTGTTGAAAATAAAGCCATGTTTCATCTGACCCCGTGTTTCAACTGGCCCCGCTCTCCCCTACACCGGACAGCTGTGAGTCATGATATCGGGAGTCTGAGTTCGCTCAGAACATCGTTGCCCAATTCTCGTCATTTGTAACGGCCAGGGATGGACATTGCCGCAGAATTGGTCTAGTTTTTCAAATTAGCTTGTTTCGATAGAGCTGTACTTTCATGACCGTTACCTGGCGTTCTAGTTAGTCTCGGCAGCTCAGCGTTCGGATGCAGTTATTGGCCTTCTGGCAGCGCTCACTCTTATTCATGGCACTCCATTTAGACTGACTAAAAAAAAGACATTGACTTCGCCGGAAGGCATAGGTATACAGACGGTATTTGGTAAAATAAATGTGCTGTACCTTGGACAAGGTCAGGAGCAAGTAGGCCACCACTTCCCTTAGATTCATTAGCAACATCATTAATGGCAAAATGATTCAACACATTTAATCATATTTCTGTTACGGTAACTTAAGCAGCTAGTGCACTGAACCCTTGCATCTGACCACTTGATTGGCCGATGTTGCAACACTTGCATGTTTGGCAGTAAGCAATATTAAACCATCAAGAACGTTTTAGACACTTGCGAATTGCGAGCACTATAGTCTGTTACCTACCTGCGTAATTGTTTCTCGATAACGATAGCCGTGCTAAAGGCACTGAAATTAATATCCACTGGAATGTCTGTTCGCCTTATTAACCCATTTATACACTTGAAGCCATATACCATCATACTGGGGCGCAAACTGATTGCTAAACTATCCTTACTTTACTCCCAACTCAGTTTCCTCAGGGCAAGGCCATATAGGTCCTCAGGGACTATAACGGTCTGAGGGTCTCCTGTCCCGCTGGGACCTCCTGGGTCCTGGGTCGGCCGTGCCGCCGCCTCCTCTCTTGGGGGACCTGTGGAGTCAGCTCGGTCACTACCACCTGTGGCTCTGCGTCCGAGGAGGACGAATAGTCCTCCCGGAGCTGCGGCTCCTCCACCGCCTCCAGCCCGTTCTCATTCCGCTGCTGGCGTCTCCAGCAGCGGTCTCGCATCCTGACCAACGCGTGGTCCGGTAATGCTCTGGAAGAAACTGTCATCCTATTATTTCCCATGGTCAGTGTTCCCCGTTCGCAGTTTCCGGGTTTCCGGTTCGGTCATTGTGCTGAAAGCCCTAAATAAGAAACGAGTAGCGTTATGGACACAGGGCCTCTACCCCCGAACCAACCCATCTCTAGTCGGGTATCGACTCACACAGGACGATTGTTTATGCCCACTTTGCTCTGATGGGCTGCAGTCCCAATCAGGCGTGGAGCAGCGCTTCACCCCACACAACGTTTGGCCCGAAGCCGCGCTTGGCCTACCGCTCAGTTGATGGGCTTTTGGGTCGTGTACACTTGAAATATGAGACGGTAGCCGGTCCCTCATAAACAATCGTCCCGGGTCACTGGTAGGGCAATCGCGACTTCGATAAGTGCTAATTCCATCGCTCACCTCAAAACTCGTTGCTTTCAGCACAACGCACGAATGGACCCGGGAAACCTCAGTGACGACGCGGAAGAGCACCTGGACATACACTGTCCTCAGAGGCACCCCTCAGCCCCACACTCAATTTGGCCACGCCCATCCTCCGTCCCTACACCAATCAGACAGAGCGGAGGGCAGGGCCTAATTGCCGCGGGACCGCCGCGAGCCGGCGCTGCAGCACCCCGCGGTGACTGACCGCGGTCCGCGAGGGCCGAGCCGCCCGCCTGGCCCACTGGCCGGGACAGCTGGGGGAGATGAACCACTGCGAACATGAACGGCCCGATACATGACTTTCATTTAATATTAAAGGCAAAACAAAATCACATTAAAAGAAATATATATTTTCAGAATGGCAATGTGGGGTTATTTGGCCGGGACTAGCGGGGCAACTTGGCCGGTGCGCTCAGAGTCACTATGCTGGGACGGCCAAGTTGTCATGGTCAATTATACCATAAAGGACATAATTCATGACCAACTTTGACTACCTTGATGCCATATTTCCTATTGGACAATTCCTATTGGGCATGTGACGTCATCAAAGGTTACCTAACGCATTTTGGCTAATAAATACTTACAGAAAAAAGATACAGCCGCGCAAATGGTCTCATTGTGTTCAGCTCGTCAAGGCGCATCGAATGATATGCATGATGACCTTGAACTCACGTAACCTTGAGGTCAAGCGACCTGAGGTAACGTGACCTGAAGCCAACCTTTGACCTTGACCTCTCGAGGTCAACACATACATGTTTCGATGCGGAATGACGAGAGAATTACGATGGTACTTTTAGTTTTGGCCTAGCTTGATTACTTCAAAAACTATTCGTAAAAAACTGTCATCGCATCTAGAGCCGCTTTTTTTACTATTTTCGACCCCTGTGACGGCTGAGTCAACCTCCAAAATGCTTCAAATGCGTCGTAGGACATGCGTCATTGCTGAATGTGAAGCTGACTCGCCTATAACAAAAATCATGGCCTGAAACTAACACCGGCCAAATTGCCCCACACCCCCGGCCAAATAACCCTGCTAGTGGGGCAATTTGGCCGCTTTGCAGACCTTTGTAATACGTCACAATTTCAATATAAGTAGTTACTCTATCATTTTAAATTTACTGTCCAGGAAAGTAAAATGTATGCCACACCTGGCAGCGTTGAGAAAATGCAGAAATGTGTTGTCGATTTTTAGTTACATCGTTTTCTAAAAAAAGCGGCCAAATTACCCCACTCTCCCCTACCTACGTTTTCTACACACCAAAATTAAACCAAACTTAATTTTTTGAAAAAAATCTACATCTACACACCAAATTTGAAATTTCAGAACGGTATCTCTTTTTTGGGGCAAGTTATAGCAAAAACACTGTTCAAAAAATGATGACGTCAAATTTTCAAACTCAATTTTTGGCAATTCTAGACCCCGTAGCGCAAAAAAAGACCACCATTAGACTTGCCGTGACGAGCTGCATCGAACCAATACCCATTTTATGCAAAGATATCAACTTTGAACTTTGACCTTTTTGGGCCTGACTTTGACCTGACCTCCGCCAGGAAGTGACCTAAACCGTTCCTGATGGCTATATAACCAACAACATTGAGTTCGAAATGAAAAAATTGGTCATAAAACATGCATCGCACAGCCCTAGTAAAATTGGGTTAATATGCTGACCCTTGGTGACCTCACCTGTGGGCTGTGACCTGACCTGGTATTATCAGTGACCTCTAATAGTAGCGTAGGCAACTGACGCCCTATCGCTGATTTTCGATAAAATGTGTTTTACTCGAAGTTATAGCGCATTCACTAGAAGACCTCAGGGGCTACCGATTGGCCTAAGACCTTAACCCTATTCCTGGCGGGGGGGGGGCTCAGGAGCCCCCCCTGAGGTTTTTTGGTTATTTCTCCCAAACGCGTTGAGCTAGGAAGCTCAAATTTTCAGACTTTTCCTAAAAGGCTTCTACGCAACATGTCTGAAAATTTTGAGTTGATCTGACCTCAGGTCAGGTCACCAGATGCGGTTTGGTGACCCTACCTCAGAAAAGTTTGCAATCACGCCAGAGCTAGAGTTTTTGACCGATCGATTTCTTCTCTTCAGGCTTTAGTTAGGGTACCAGTATGTGCAATTTGTATATCTCGGAATTTTGATATCGGTGACCTAAGGTCAGGTCAGTTTCGCGACCTCCCCATTATAAGTCAATGGGGGAAAAATCAACTCCCTGTTTTTACCACTAAAACGGGTCGGAATGGCCCCATATACCATACATGACTTCATATACGATCAACCTTCACTACCTTGAGGTCTGTTTTGCTGTTGGGCAGCTGTGAGGTCATGTGACGTCATCAAAGGTCACCAAAGGTTTTTGGCCAATAACTCCGTACAGGAACAAGATACAGACGCGTGGATGGTCTCATTGTGTTCAGCTCGTCAAGACGCATCGAATGATATACATGATGACCTCGAGGTCACGTGACCTGAGGTCAACCTTTGAACTCGACCTTTCGAGGTCAACATATATATCATTCGATGCGGATTGACGAGAGGATCACGATGATGCCCTTAGTTTGTTCCTATCTTGACTAATTCGAAAGTTATTCGAGAAAAACTCTCTCCATATCTAGCGCCGCCATTTTGACTTTTTCGACCCCTGTGACGTCATCTTTGACCTGACCTGAAAATGACCTTTGTAAAAATTGTAGATCTTGACCGTGCGTATCCGATGCCGTTTACCGTTTGTCGCTGCGATGTGTAGTTTTTTAGATCGGAAGGGGGGCCGAATCGGCCCCCCCCCCCGCCAGTTTCTTGTCCCGGCGGAGCCCGCCAGGAATAGGGTTAACCCGCGCCCTGGTGGGGTATGTTTATAACGCGACCTGGTGGGGGCAAAACATTTTGTCTTTGACCTGACCTGTGACGTCGTCGGTGACTCCGAGGTGAATGAAATTGGAGTTCCCCTGACAAATTTGACAGGGCTTTCGAACGTTGTTTAAATTTTGCGGATCCGTTCAGTAGCTTCGGAGACACAAGGGGGGGGGGGCAAAAATAGCCCCCCACCAGGTCGCGTTATAAACAGACCCCACCAGGGCGCGGGTTAAGGTCTTAGGCCAATCGGTAACCCCTGAGGTCAGGTAAAGTGTCCCAAAGTAGGTGTTTGGTTTTTGGTAAATAACTTGGCCGCAAATGGTAGCAGAGCCGCCGCCGCGATTGTAGCACCTCCGTTCGTGCAGGCGCGTCGAATGATATACTTTTTGTTTGGGTTGGGTCACTTTAGAACGTTGACCTCAGGTCAAGGTCAGGTCAAAGCCACTTGGGTCACGAAGCCGTTTGGTGAATGTCATGCTGCAGATCATTCGATGCAGCAATTCTTTCTGAGTCAATTGATGGTTCAACCAACTCGCTTTGATCGGGAGTTATTAGCGAAAAGCTCATAATGCCCCAAACAACCTTATTGACGTCCTATCCTATATGACGTCGTGCAAGGTCTGAAATTCATAATTTAGGCTTCAGCGTTGCAAGAATCATTACAAGTCACGATTCCATATGATTGAGATAGATTATCGCCTGGTTCACGCATAAAACATGCCTGCAACTGTGCGTTTCACTGTTTAAGAATACCTAATAGCGTAAAAGATATCAGAAACGATGAATTGTTCACGATCGTTCATGAACGTTCACGAACTGTTCGTGAACAGAGCATTGCTCACGGACATGTGACCACTGATCTTGAATGAATGAATTCGTAAACTATCAAATAAACAAACAAACAAACGTTACTCACGGACTGTTCATGAACAAATATACAAAAATCAAACCTTGTTTTTGAACGTTTAACCCGCGCCCCGCTGGGGGGGGGGGGGCAGAATCTGCCCCCCTCCCGTTTTTCGCCAATAACTTCTAAACGCGTTACGCCAGCGACGTCAAACTTTCAGTACCTTATCATACATCAATTTGACACGTTCCCTGAACATTTGAGCGTAATCCGTTGGAATTTTTTGTTGAGAAAATGACGTTTTAGTGACGTCATGTTCGCCATTTTCGCCTCAAAAATCGCAAAATTTCAAAAGCCGCTAAGATCATCATTTTTAAAGGAATCAAGACGTAACAAAAAAGGTTATACGTGATTCTACTTTGTCTATCAAGTGGCTATCTCGGTTATGGAAAATTTTGGATTTTGGCCCAATTTTTTTCTTTCAAAAAACCGACTTTTTTGGGAAAATAATTATAAAATCCAAAATTGTGAGTGTATCGAAAAAACCGGAATATATGTCAGATAGGTGGTCTATGTGCACCTACATACCAATTTTGAGAACAATCGGTTCAAAAATGTGGGAGTTATTCAAAAGTTTATGACGTCACGACACACAAATTTTTTGAAAAATGACTTTTTTGGAAGTTCTAGACCTCGCACGGAAACAAAAATAGCACCATTCGACTCACCGTGAAAAACTGCATCAGATAGACACCTTTTTAGGCCTTAACAACCAACTTCAAAATTTGACCTCACTTGACCTGACCTTGACCTGACCTCGACCTGAAATTCATCCAGAGGTGGTCCATATCACTAATTGAGTGTGCCTATTGAATTCTATGAATAAAATGACCCATAAAACATGTGTCGCACATGCCCTTTTCTATATTTTGTTTTTGGTGACCTGACCTGACCTGACCTGACCTTGACCTTTGAATGATATTGTGTGCAAAGAATATTGTCTTGGTAGCATAAGAACACGTTTTGGGCAATCAGTGTCAGTCCATTCTTCGGCAATTACGGTGCAAGGCCGATACTGTAGAAACTTGCATTTTGTACCCTTGACCTGACCTTGACCTGACCTCTGACCTACTTAAGCAAAAAATTTGAGCTCTTTAGATTCACCTCGTTGAGAACTTTCGATTGCCGTTTTCCCCGTCTTTCTACGACCATCGGTTCGGAAGTTAGACAGGGGGGGGGGGGCAGAATCTGCCCCCCCCCCCCAGCAGGGCGCGTATGGGTGAATAGCCCAGCGGGGCGTGGGTTAAACCACAAAAAGACTGCGAACGCGCGGATATTGTAAGTCGACATACGCCGAGTCGCGATTCCGGCCGAACGTGGTATCGAGAAATAGGTCACAGTTCAAAGGTCATTTGAGTAAGGGTCATGAAGTTTTTGGGGTATGTGTCATGATTGCCTCGAGTGTACTGAGAGTTTCGTCGCGATTGGCTGCTTTTTACGCGAGTTGAGTTATTTGCGAAAAACCAAGGGGGTCCGTTCGACCCCCCTTAAGAGTGCGGTGGTTAAAAACGTGCCAATGCGTTAAATAATGTTTTCCCATTCATCAGGTATATTTGGTTTCAAAGTCACTTTAACCCGCGCCCGGCTGGGGGACCTGGATTTCCACGCCCTGCTGGGGGGGGGGGGGTGTTTGAACACCCCCCCCCTTGTAACTCGGCTCCTGGGCTACGTAGCGATACGCGGAAGGCGGCGTTCGAAAGAGCGTAAAAAATAATGACGAAATCACTTCGGTCAATTTTTTGGTCAGGTCAAAGGTCAGGTCACCAGAGGTCATTGAAGGCAAAATTTCGCCGATTTCCAGGTCGAATGTCGAAAATTTCCAAGAAGCCAACGCATAACTCGGGAACCAATAGAGCTACAGCGCCGCGGAAAAGCGCATTCGATAGCCATATTAACGCCCTTTCTGAGTAATTCTCTCAGATTTGACCTAACGTCAACGGTTTTGCCTGCAGGGGGCAAAAACTGCAAAAATAGCCGATTTTTTCGACAACAGTTTTTCTGCAATAACTTTTGACCCAAGCCTTGTACGAGCTTACTTTTACCGGCATCGTGTTCCTCTCGTCAAGACGCATCGAATGAACTCTAACTTGACCTTGAAAGGTCAACTTGAAAATTTGACCTCAGGTCAAGGTCATGACCTGACCGGAAAGGGTCATGTTGCATATCAGTCGATCCGTATCGTCGAGCTGAACACATCTAAGGCGTTTTCATCGCTCTAGCATGCCTCTATCAAAAGTTATTTGCGAAAAACTGTTAGATACCATTCGTGACCTAAGATGACCTCAGGGCATAAACAAGGGTCACGGACACCATTTTCATGTTCAGTGTGTCTAAACCACTTGTAATTCGGTGTTTGGGAGTGTTTATAATGTCTTTCATCCAAAGGAGGCGCATTTCAATTTTCTCCCATTGACTTATAATGGGGAGGTCGCAAAATTGACCTGACCTTAGGTCATCGATATCAAAATTCTGAGATAAACATTTTGTACATGCTATTGCTCTTAGCAATCGCTGAAAGTTTCAAAGCGATCGGTCACTCGGTGTAGCTATGAGAGACATTGAAACTTTTTATGAGGTGAGGTCACTTCAAGTGACCTGGTGACCTGACCTTGAATGACCTTGGTCTGAAATTTTCACAACATGTGTAGAATGTGTGTATGATAAGGTGTACCAAAAACGGCGGCGCTCCGCGCCGCCGTTTTTGAGATATTCGCGAAAAACCACAAGGGGGGTGTTCAAACACCCCCCAGCAGGGCGCGGGTTAAGGTCAGGTCAAGGACGTTGACCGTCCATAACTGACCTCGTGTGACTTCCCGAGTTTTGCGCATTTTTAGGATAGATTATTGAGCTTATTTGGAATTTAGCACTGATTTCTGATCATAAAAAAAGCGTTGGTGCGATGTGCAAAATATATTACGAACCTGTCAGCAGTGGTTTACGCGTGTCATTCTTTAACTTAGTTATTATACATTGTAAAACAATATTATTTTTTTACAACGAAGAAACAAAGGTCGCCGTTCTTGAAGCTAAATATGGCCACTCCTTGACACGGTTTTCAGACTCATGGCTGTTCATGCACGTCGATTCATTCCGTCTTGGAACAAACGACGTAAGG
Source organism: Amphibalanus amphitrite (assembly GCF_019059575.1). NCBI lineage: Eukaryota > Metazoa > Arthropoda > Thecostraca > Balanomorpha > Balanidae > Amphibalanus > Amphibalanus amphitrite. The sequence continues at coordinate 248,523 of NW_024881663.1, forward strand.
CATCAGTGCAAAGCACGTTTGCCTATGGCGGATATGACATCACAGTGACGCCATTATCGGTCGCCGCCCGATTGGTCGCCGGTGGCCTTGATGCCCGCCACTGTAGCGCGGCAGCCGCGGGACGGCCTCGCTCAGTGTTTGCACACACGGTATTGCGCTGTGCTCGGCGGCGGGGTGCGGTGTGTGACGGTCGCGCTGCAGGGCTTTGTCCGTGTGTCTGTGTGAGGAGCGCTCTCCCCATGGCGTCGGCTGCGACGTGCTGCTGCGTGCTGCCGGCGCGCCGTGCCTGCGTGGTGATCGGCGCCGTGCTGACCGCCGTGCACGCGGTGGCTGGTGTGGCGCTGGCCGGCGCGGCGCTCTACTTCCACCTGTCGGAGGGGATCCACCGGCGGAGACCGGCCGCGTTGGCCGTGGCCGCTGGTCTCACCCTGCTCGCGCTGGTGTTCCAAGCTCTCCTGCTGGCCGGAGCGCGCCGAGACCGGCCGCCGCTGCTGCTGGCATGGCTGGTGTTCAGTGGGCTGTGGTACAGCGCTCAGATGGCCGGACTGGCCGTTGGTCTGGTCACGGCCACCGCCGTGCGCGACTGGGGTCTGCTGGTGGGCCTGGTGGTACTCTGCGCGGTCCAGGCGCTCCTCTGGCACTGGTTCCTCGTGGTGCGGTCACAGTACATGCAGCTGCGACTGAATGCTCGGCCGTCGCGCCGCGGGACCACTGATGCGACGGACGGTGGACAGGAGAAGGAAAAGATGCCCTCGGACGGTGGACAGGAGAAGAAAGCGCCGCTTTCTGGAGGCGACGGAAGCTCCACGGTCGACCAGAAAACAGAGAACAGCGTCTAAACACGCCAGACTCACTGTGTCTGAGAGACCAGATGAAGTGCATCGCCAACGTGTTTCTGTGAAACGCATATTTTGCATCACTCCCTTGCTCATTCTTTTGCAAACTCACCGTAGTCCACTCCGTTCAAGATATCAGCTGTGAAGATGCTCCGAACCGGTTTGCCGGAAAACTTGCATTCCTATAGCCGGTATGAGCACCGAACACATTCCTGCAGCTGTTTTCCCGGTAATCCTGGACTGTAGCGGAACTGCGCCAGCTTCAAGGACAGCCACTGAGCCGGGGACGAGTGCCGAGTGCGGAAAAGTGGCGTGGGAGGTGTTATCGAAACTGTACTGAGTGCACAGGAAACTGAGTTATCCGGTGAACGACCCGGCGTGATTTGCATGCCAGCCAACTGAATGAGTGCTTAGACTTTAGTGCTTGTATAGTAAGTGTCAAGCCGTTCTAGGCTTCCGTGCTTTTAATTGTAGGCATGTAACGAGCTAATAATCATAATGAGGCTGTGACAAGAACGAAAGATAGTGCCGTAAACCAGAGACGAGCAGTTGACATGCCTTGAATGTGTACAGGTACTGTATGTTGATTGATGTTTTGGGCATTGGAAAGAGACCACTGCTAGCAAGTTGCATCATCATTATCGTGTTCAATCAGTTGCTACTATGGTCGTTTAAAAATGATTCAGTGTCAACAGGCATCGTTCAAGCTAAGTCATTATATGCTATCCAATGAAGGTGGTTCCAGCCAGTACCATTCTTCGTATTTTGTCATGGCTATAAATGTCATTGATGATTGATGAAATACATACCGTTTTTTTCGGTGCCTGCTTCTTTTGGGCATGCTGCGGTAACTGGCGGGTAGGCTACCTACCTATGCCTAATTGTATATAAGGGCTACACAAAAAGTTATGGCTTATCTCGATTTAACTACATACTCGTTTTAACGATCATTTAATAACTTCTACATACTCGTTTTAACGATCATTTAGTTACAAATGGTATTATTAATCCACACCAGTTTGGATTTAGAAAAGGTATGAGCACGTACATGCCAATATCACTCTTACAAGAAAAGATTGTAAGTGCTCTTGAACTAAACCACATTGCATGTGGGCTTTATTTGGATATCCGAAAAGCCTTCGACACTGTGAACATAGACATTTTATTAAACAAAATCAAGTGTTATGGAATAAAAGATAAGGCGTACGATATGATATCATCGTATTTGAACGAGCGAGCTCAATGTGTTCAAATAGACCAAACAAGATCTAAAACAGTATCAATAGATATGGGAGTCCCGCAAGGATCTATCCTGGGACCGCTCCTGTTTATTTTATATATAAACGATTTTCCGAACATTAGCAAGGATTTTACTGCATATTTGTATGCAGATGATACAGCAGTCTTCATGGAGTGTGAAAATGAAGCAGATTTACAAAGTTCCATCGATGCCATTATGCCCAAGATATCCGAATGGTTTTCTGCAAACCAGCTATCAGTTAACACAGATAAAACCTTGTACCAAATATATTCAAACAAGAAAAACAGACAGGATGTAATGCTGAAACTAGGAGGTGTCGAAATTCAAAGGACTGGAACTGTTAAATACCTTGGAATGTTTATTGATGAAGATATGAAGTGGAACACACACATTAACAAGCTATGTACCGTGCTGTGTAGAAATGTTGGTATGATTACCAAAGTAAAATATTTTCTAAGCAGTGACCATTTGTTACTGCTTTACAATGCTTTGTTCTTATCGTATGTCAATTACTGTTGCTTTATTTATAGTAATACATACTCATCAAGCTTGTCAAAAATTGAAAAACTCCAAAAACGTGTTATAAGAGTTATAGATGGTCAGCCGAGGATGGCACATGCTGATCCAATTTTCAAAAAACTTAAGCTTCTCAAGATAAAAGACATTGGAAATCAGCAAATGCTACTCATCTTGCATAGAAAAATATGCAATAATCTACCAGATGGAATAGATCGGATGTTCAGGTTTCATCCCATCGGCAGAAGCAATCGCTCTGGTAGACATTTTGAAGAAATATTTACTTACAAAAAGTATAAAACGCAAACAATAGCATGGACTGGACCTAGAGTTTGGAATGAAATTATAACCCCCCTGTTTCCTCAAATTCAACATGTACCTCCTTCCAAACATACATTGAAAAGAATTGTAAAAGAGCGTTTAATTAATAAATACTGAGTATTGATAAACGCATTACTCACAGGCGATGTCTTTGACTTCTCATCCTATACCTACGCTACCATGCCTATGGTAATGAATATGTATATTTGCCTAGATACGTATACAAGTGTCTATAATGTATGTAGTATGTATATGTATAATTGCATGTGCATGTATTTGTACGTAAGTGTGAATGTTTATATCTTAGGTGCGTACCTACATTGATTAGGTACGCCCCGTGCAGTGTACATTGTGACAATTGACAAGTGTGACAGAAGTACACACAAGTGTGTAATGAGTAAGTGTATGACATTCTGTTCATGCCTACTCTTGTGCATAATGGCATTTAATTATGTTGAACTAAGTACACACAAGTGTGTAAGAGAATGAGAATGGACCTTGTTGCACACCTACACTGTTGGGTGTGCATCATGGCATTTTATCATGTTTGAATTGAGTACACACAAGTGTGTAAGAATATGTGCCCAAACTAGGGCGCATACCTACATTGGCTGGGTTGCATGATATCATTTATTTGTGTAAATGAGTGTGTAAGTGTGATGTGTGCATGATACTGTAATATGCCACCCCATCTGTTTGGCGGCCTGGGACCTTGGAGTGCCCGGCAACAAGCCTCGCTTCGTTGGGTGCTCTGGGAGCCCGGGCTACCTTGCTGCTGACATGCGCTGAATTTGACCAGAGTTTGATGATGACCTGGCTATGACTGTGGATCCCCCTCTAACTAACCTGCCCCAGTGGACTTTGACACTTTCCCCGGCGTGTGTGGGTGTTGTGAGTGTGATGGATGTGTGAGTGTGCTGATAAATTGGGGGCTTTCAGTAGTGGGCAGTCACCACTGATTGCAGTGTTGACTACTTTGCTTCTTTTTTGTTCCCCTAATTCGTATGGCTTTCTCCCTTCTGCTTTTTTATGTTACATTTCATTTCCTAGCAGGGAGTGCCGCGACTTGCAATTTTAAGTTATTATGGTGTTAACGTAAGGTTCTGTGTGTCGCTGGGATAGAGGGAGGGGGCACTCCTGGTCACCTGATAATGGGTGGCGGCATAGAAAAAAAAAAAAAACTAGCTGTGAACAATGTTTCGCTGAGATAAGTTTTATGCATAAGCAATTTTCTTTTCACCACCTTTTTTATTTGTAAAAGTGTCCTTTCAGAGCCCTTCGGGTTTCTTTCCCAGTCAGAAAGCTTCCGTTACAAATACAAAAGCTGGTAAAAACTAAAAAGAATTGGTTTTAGCACTCCAACCTTGATATCTTGGTAACACGTGAGCGTAAAATAAATATGCTTAGCAGCGACATTCCCTAACTACTTTCGTGCAGAAATGTGTAAACATTTTTTTTATCGGCCTGCTAGACAATGAAAATGAAATGTCCTACTTTCCTGCGGTCCCGTCCGTTACCCAAATGGAAGGCTGGGGACCGTGAGGCCCTCTGCGCAGTTTGTAGTTACTAACTTCGCCGCCCCGGTAGCTCTGGCGCTGGGAAAGCATTACATGCCAACGACACTACACGTTAGGCCTGGATGTAATGTGAAGGGATTCGAGAATCAGGAGCAAATTACTCTGCCCTTGGCAAATATTTCAAATATTTTTGTCATTGGCCAAATTTAACCCGCGCCCCGTTGGGGGGGGGGGGCAGAATCTGCCCCCCTCCCGTTTTTCGCCAATAGCTTCTAAACGCGTTACGCCAGCGACGTCAAACTTTCAGTACCTTATCATACATTAATTTGACACGTTCCCTGAAAATTTGAGCGAAATCCGTCGGAATTTTTTTGAGAAATTGACGTTTTAGTGACGTCATGTTCGCCATTTTCGCCTAAAAAATGGCAAAATTTCAAACGCAGCTAAAATCTTCATTTTTAAAGGAATCAAGACGTAACAAAAAAGGTTATACGTGATTCTACTTTGTCTATCAAATGGCTATCTCGTTTTTTTAAGTTATTTATTTTGGCCCAAATTTTTTCAAAAAACTGTCTTTTTTGGGAAAATATTTATAAAATCCAAAATTTTGAGTGTATCGAAAAAACCGGAATATATGTCAAAGAAGTGTTCTATGTGCACCTGCCACCTACATACCAATTTTTAGAAGAATCGATTAAAAAATGTGGAAGTTATTCAAAATTTTATGACGTCACGACACACAAAATTTTTGAAAAATGATTTTTTGGAAGTGTAGACCTCGCACGGAAACAAAAATAGCACCATTCGATTCGCCGTGAAAAACTGCATCAGATAGACATCTTTTTAGGCCTTAACAACCAACTTCAAAATTTGACCACACTTGACCTGACCTTGACCTGACCTCGACCTGAAATTCATCCAGAGGTAGTCCATATCACTTATTGAGTGTGCCTATTGAATTCTATGAGTAAAATGACCCATAAAACATGTGACGCACATTCCCTTTTCTATATTTTGTTTTTGGTGACCTGACCTGACCTGACCTGACCTTGACCCTGACCTTGGAATGACATTGTATGCAACGAATATTGTCTTGGTAGTCTAAGAACACGTTTTGGGCAACCAGTCTCAGTCCATTCTTCGGCAACTACGGTGCAAGGCCGATACTGTAGAAACTTGCATTTTGTACCCTTGACCTGACCTTGACCTGACCTCTGACCTACTTTAGCAAAAAAATTTGGACTCTAAAGATCCGCCTTGTTGAGAGCTTTCGAGTGCCGTTTTCCCCGTCTTTCTACGACCATCGGTTCAGAAGTTAGACAGGGGGGGGCAGAATCTGCCCCCCCCCCCCCCAGCAGGGCGCGTATGGCTGAATAGCCCAGCGGAGCGCGGGTTAAAAGAACAAAATATTCTTTTTTGCCAGAGCCTCGTTCAAGGGAAGTTCGGTCAACTTTCGTTGGGAACGTCCCTGGTCAACTGGTGACTTCTAACGTCAGGTCGAGTGCTCCAGGGAACGGGCTTGGTTTTTAGTAAACAACTTCGCCAAAAATGGTCGCAGAGTCGCGAATTTGGACCCATCGTGTTTGTCTTTCTCAGGTGCGTCGAATGGTATATTTTTATCCTGATGAGAACATCGTAAGGTATTGACCTCGGGTCAAGGTCAGTTCGGAGCCACTCAAGTCACGAAGCTGGTTGAAGGAGGTCTTATTGCATATCATCCGATTCGGCAGGTCTTCCCGAGGCCATTGGTGGCTTTCCCGACTCCCTAGATCAATTTGATCGGGGGTTTATTGACAAAAAACTCCTATGACCCTAGTGACGTTAAGGCTAGTGACGCAGAAGTAAGGCATTGAACCTAGTAAGGAGTGTATGAAATCACAATTTCATGTATGTACAGTCCACAGCAGAAGTAATGTGGGGTTTCAGTCATGGGTATGTTCTGCTTCTGAAGCTTAGGAACGATTAGCCAGACTACAATGAAACTTTGAATGTAGCTTATATGTATCGTCACCCTTGCAGCTGCAACTTAAGCTATGGACATCTTCTTTTAGATCACTCCGCATTAAATAATCGCCAGTCAAAGCCAACCGTTGAGATTGGTAAAGCCCTACATTACTTTAGCGGTGGGCTGTACATACTTCAGCTGGGTCTGGCTCATTCCTGTCGCCAGAATAGCAGTTTCCATATTTCCTCCATTGATTTATAACGGTGAGGTCACATGACCGACGTGACCTCATGTGAACTTATTACTTGACCCTCGCCCGCACATGGGGGGGGGGGGGGGTGCCATCCCCAGGTAGTTTTCTGCTCTGCACTCAACATTTTTAAAGCTAAAAGCCTGATTTTTCGTATAGCTGCTCCTCTGTCCTTTCTTGATGTCCACTGAAAATTTCAAGTAATTGTGGTTTTTGGCTTCGGAGATATGACCTTGTTTTTCAGGCCATGCTATGACCAAATGAATATAAAGTCATGAATATGAACACAATAACTTTGTATATGTTATCACATGATACCTTTCATTCACTGTTCGTAAAACTGGTGCATACAGTTATAATACATCAGCATCGTGATCTTCGCCCAAATGACTCGCTTCACGAATAGGACCCCCCCCCCCCAATTCCCAGTGCTCTGGACTCTGGAGCCGCCCCTGGTAAAGTTATGAACTTGAAATTTTCAGGGAATGTGCCCAATGTAGTTTTTGGAAAAGTCAGAAAATTTCAGCATCGTATAGCTTCAGCGGTTTCGGAGATATCCCCGAAAAACCTGAGGGGTGGATGAAAACAACGTGACCACTAATAGGGTTAAGGAAAAATCCTAGATATGCAAGTTGTGAGACCTCTGGAACATCTGACACTGAGGCGTCTGACACTCTGGGTCCTGCAAGTTCCATCTCCTTGTGAAAGCTCATCTGACACTGAGGCGTTGCGAAGTTGCGACATTTTAGGACCGTTCAGAGGTTCCCGTATGATGTCATAGTTCAGTGACTTGACCTGACCTGAAAATGCAGTTAGTGTTGCAAGATCCAGCTTAAACCAACGGTCAGGTATGCCAAGTTTCAGCTCTCTGTCTCCAGCCTGCTCTGAGCTACCGCAAAAAAACTTCTTAGGGGCGGCACCCGACCCCTCGACCGGCGAGGGTTAGTAATTCAACAGGAAAAGGTAAGCTAAAAGTTTTTTCCCTTTCTTTAACCGTCCGGGAGCTATCGCAAATACTCGTCAGTGGGTGGGGCGAAGAAACCCAACTTGGCCGCGAAGTTAGCGTAAAAACATCATTTCAGACTTGGCTTGTATAATGAATATTTTTTTTTCAGTCTACATCGATACGTAAGCACTTCGAATCACATTTGCGCTTTATCGGCAATAAATGTTCTTATGCTGAAGTGACGTCAATTCATGACTCTCGTCAGCGCACAGGCATCAGTGATCAGCTCCCAATTACCATCCAATTGACGTCATCAGTCTGCAGCATAACCGTCAGTAGCGGCAGCGCTCAATTCTCCATACGCTGGCGTCATTGGACCCGTATCTGCGCGGCTTGAAACTAGAATGACAGATTGTGCCATTTATGAATTTGTTTATGCGCATTAACCTTTGTACCTTTGTACATTAACTTTTTTACACCCTCGCCCCGTTGGGGGGGGGCATTTTGGCCCCCCTGTGGTTTTTCCTGAATAGCAAGAAAACGGCGGCGCGCAGCGCCGCCAAATTTTCAGTTCCTTCCCGGGCATCAATTTGACACATTCACACCAAATTTCACGTCTTACGTCACCTTAGGTCAGGAGTTATTGAGGTCAAACTGAGGTCATGTTCGAGCAAAAATGAGCAAAAAACATGCAATATTGAAACGCTCAATAAATCTACAGTTATCAAGCAATTTCAAAGTTCTTTATATGGTCTGGTAGACAAAAAACGGCGCTACAAAACTGCTATCTCGGATTTTCAATATTTGGGTTTTTAAACCTCAAAAATTCAAAAAATTGATTTTTTTAGAAAAACTTTGAAAAAATCAAAAAAATCCGAATTTCGAAAAAACCGGAATACATGTGATGTGATAGTCCCTGCGCTCTTCTATGTACATACCAAATTTCAGATCGATATCTCGTTTTTTGGCCAAGTTATAGCAAAAAAAACTGTTCAAAAATGATGACGTCAAATTTTGAACTCAATTTTTAGCGCTTCTAGACCACGTACGGCAAAACAAAGACCACCATTGAACTCCCTGTGACGAGTTGCATCGATTCGATACCCATTTTATGCAAAAATATCAGCTTTGAAATTTGACCTAATTTGACCTGACCTTGACCTGACCTTGACCTGACCTTGACCAAAACGTGACCTAAGCTGGCCCCAAAGGCTGCCTGACCCACATAATCGCATTTGTCATGTAAAATGGACCATAAAACATGTATTACACGACACTTTCATATTGTAATGTGAACCCCCATTGACCTGACCTCTATGACCTGACCTGGTATCAGTGACCTCAAATAGCAAAATATGTGTTTGAAGAACATTTCCCCATCGATGATTTTCAATGAAATGCATTTTACTCGATTTTACAACGCATTTCTTGAAATGCCTGTAAACGGTGAAAATTGGACCTTTGACCTGACCTGTGACGTCATCGGTTTGACTTAGGTCAATAAAATTGGGTCACAAGGTAGTTCCCTGATAGGGCTATCCAACACCGTTTGCCGCTTGTCGCTAGGTTGCGTGGTTCTCGAGATCTTAGGGGGGGGGGGGGGGGCAAAATGGCGTTGCTCGGCAGAGCCCAACGGGGCGCGGGTTAACCTTTGTACATAAACCTTTTAGGTGGTGGGTGGGGAGCATTTTTTGTCCCCTTTGGACTTTTTGATAATATCTTCAGGACCGCTGCGCCGATCATCTCCAAACTTTCAGTACTCTCCCGGGCATCAATTTTACACATTGTGATTAACAATTTTTCCAAAGGCTATGATAGGTTGGACACTAATGACGTCAGAGTGACGTCATGTCCTGCCATTTTCGACAAAAAAAGTTTCGCGTGAGGAGCTGATCTGACATTATTAGTGACCTCTAATAGCAACATATGTACTAGACAACTGACGCCCTATCGCTGATTTTCGATAAAATGCGTTTCACTGGATGTTATAGCGCATTCCCTAAAAGACCCGTAAACGATAAAACATTTTATCTTTGACCTGACCTGCGACGTCATCGATGACCCCGAGGTCAATGAAATTGGATTTCCCTCGACAAATTTGACAGGGCTATCGAGCACCGTTTGTATTTTGCGGATCCGTCCGCAAAGTGTCCCCCACCGCGCGGAAGGTGGCCGGGAGGCCCACCGCCTGCCCGGTTAACGCATGACTTTTGGATAATCTACGCCAGGTTATGGCTAGCTCACAGACAATCAATTTCAATTCCTTCTGGGAAGTGGCCCGACTAAAACTTGAGATGATTTGATATTCTGAGAAAAAGTGTTAGTTTGTTTTTTGTGCCACCTGCAGCTTTCCTAAGGAGGAATATGCGAGCATTTGCAGGTCTGGGTCCTGGGGCTGCTGCAAATCATGAGACACGCGTGAAACGCTTTCAACATAGGTTTTTGGTGTGGTTATAGGGCGTGACATCTAGCGCCTCAGTCATTCCATAAGGTTTGCTTCACTTTCTGAATCTCCTTTCCGTGGGCAGCATGTCAGGGACTAGGGAGCTATGAAATGATTCATACTCATTGAAAGGAAAAATATTACCTTAAGGATATCTTTTCTTACAACGCGTTTGAGTTCTGTTGTTACGGGCTTGCGCGACTCAAAAACAATATTGCCCAATGCCCAGGTACTTATACGGCTCTCCGAATGTTTCTTTTTATTTCTGATGGACGATTATTCATGTACCTACGGAGTGCACCAAGACAAAGGAGATCACCTACTCGGTAGGTAACGTATTACCGTATATTCCGGCTGCATGCATCATAATTCAGAACACTTCAGAATGAGGCACTGCTAATCTGTCGACTGTCTAGCCTTGTGCCCACTTTGCCAAAAACTTTAGCAAAATATTGCGTGTGTATGCAATTTTGATGCCACAACCCACATCTTGTCTTTGCGAGTCTCCTTCAAAAGTTGATATTTTATGCATTCATCGGTAGGTATAATTCAAAGCACGTTTCTACTCCAGTCTTCATATCGTTATTAGATCTTTGCATGTCTGTTTTAACATTGACGTCTTTTCATTTATCCATCTTAAAAATTAATTAATCTTTTTTATGTCTTGATATTATTATCGTTTCCCATTCCACTCTTACCGTGTGTAGCATGCCCTTAATAGAGTCCCCCTCCTGCACTCCGACCATCCGTCTCACGGATGTCGGCCAGAGCCGGCTCACCTAATAAGGCTGGTCCCAGGAGGTTACGGTCCGGCAGCTGGCCTTCCCCCAGGGTGCAGTCGGGTCACGCGCGCGGTATAACCTGCCCCTAGCAGCCGGCGACCACGGCAGCCGCCCCGCCCCCTCCCCGCTCCCCATCGCGCCGAACTGACCCGTAGAGAGACTCTATACGACCGCGCCCCACCTCGCCTCACCGACCTGACCCAGAGAGACTCTACGAGCGTAGGTGCTGCGCTGAGGCTGCGCTGCCGATAGAGGCTACTCGGTGGGGCAGGACGTTTTACCACGGCGCTCAACCTCGGTAAGTACCAACCAAAGCCTTAGTACACGCCTCGGCAACGGAGGTTCGAGACGGTCGCCTTGGTAACAGTCCACCATTCGGGAAATGGTCAAGTGTTATATCATGAAACAGCCTGGAGCTGTGCTTGGGAGAATGGTCTGCTGAGAAGTGTCATACTGCTACGTTTTCCAAGAAAGGACCGTGCAGTTCTCAGAGATCACCAAGCTTCAATGGGAGTCATCTCACCATTTTAGGAATGTTGTTGAATGTTGACAACGCTCTACCACTTACCAACTTCAGAAGAAATACCCGTAAATCATATGATATTGCAACTCTTTCAATTTGTGCTGCTCCGGCGATCTTCTTTCGCTTTGGAATCTTGTTTTTGGTGCAGTCTCCGTTATGATGCAACTTTCCGCCGGGCAGCTCCAATAAAGTATCACTCTCGTGTCCGGTTCTGTGTTGATCTTGCCTCAGCCCTCAAGTAACGCGCGAAGATGGCTAAAAAATGGACACTGGTGCTCTCGTGGGACACTTGGTGTGCTATCTGAAATAGAAAAATAATCAGTTACCTACACTGTAAAAAATATTGACGAGCTATGTGTCAAAACAAGGGTCTCGAAACAGTCACCAGGTTGTCAATGCTTCCGGTACCTACCACTTGACTAGTTACCGCTTAGTTAGCTTACAGACTGAGAACTATCCAGGTCGTTATGATCCGGTTTTGTAATGATACCCTAGGTGTACCTTTGTTTTGAAGTGCTAAATTAACTATCAAGGTTGTTTGACGTTTGTTTTCGCCTCAATCCGAAACGAGGAAGACCCTCATCAAATTATTAGGTGAAAGCCAGCCTCAGGATGATCAAAATACTAGGGGTAGTTTTGTCATAGTAATCTGTGAAGGGTGAGGAACAAGCCGTAGCAATGCACTCGTCACTAAACCAGCCTGAGATTATGCGCCTGGTAGTTGCTGCGTTTCCCTACCTGCTGAATCATGTTTGCAACTTTCCATTTCCAGACACTTTTTACGGCAAATAAATTGTTGGGTTATTTGGAAGGTGAATGACAATTTTATTTCTATAGGTCAATACATTTGTATTTCCGATTGCCCCAAAACTTTTTTTTTAATCGTTTGCGGTAGGTTTTTATTGTTCGCAATAAAGTTGCGCACCTGTGAATCCTTCACTTAATGCGTTCCCGGCTTCCCGGCGCCAGTTGCGCTGTGCCGTGCCGCGTTCGGTCGGGGGTGCGAGTGTCTGTGAAGTGCGAGTGTTTATCACTGGGCAAACCTGTATCGTTTCCACTTGTGCAGTGTCTAGTTATGAAGAATTGCTTGCCGATATATGACCTGCAGTGATCGACGTTCTGATTCAATAACTTGCCATAAGCCATTATTCTCAACCAAATCGTGCATAGACGTCTGCAAAGTTGTCGAGGGGGGGAACAAGAGCGATTTTAAATGAATTGCTCTCCATGCAGTGCAATAGGACTTAGGTTTAATTTTTCGAAAGTTGTGGAGCCACCCCCGGTGTCCGGCCTGGCCCCAACTCTCTCAAGAACCGACAGCTAACGGAACACTGAAGTTTCACTACGACGATTTCCGCCAAAGTTATGAAGAAAAGGCAAGTGCAAGAAGTACAAAACTTCTCTTGGTAATCAAAACTTAGGTTTGGCAAATTCCAAACCCTAAGTCACTACAACTGTGGATATAAATAAGCTGGTTATTGACGGCCAAGCTCTGGCCAATCTGAGGTTCAGACCTATCATCAAGTTCATGAGGCAGCTGCGGTTGGGCGGCTCACGGGCTCCACTGCATAGGCTCAGACAGGTACTCTACAAAATGTCTTCTGTGTTCTTAGGTTCAGATCTATCGATAGGTATGTGCAATGTGCATGCTTCTGATTCGATTGATAACTGTAAACGGGCGCTGGAAGTGAAAGGTTCGCTTGATATACGAAAGGTGCATTGCAAGAAAGCACATTATTTCAGAAATACACTTTCATTTTATCTTGAGCGTTTTTGGAATGGGCCGGATGAATTCGTCATCAAACTGGTAAGGGATTTCGTTTGAAGACCACCGATATTTAATAATATGATGGTCTTCAAACGAATTCGCTGGGAAATTCGATGACTGGATTGGGCGGCGTAGGATCTGCTGGTCATCTGACTATGGGTTGATTAGGGCCTAGTTGGGCCCCTAGTTTTGACCTAGTTTGAGCTTCATTCGTTAAGTAGGAACAAGACGATGCTTCTTTTGAACATCGTCACTAAACAAGCCGCCCTCGTTTTGACATTGTTTTTCGTTATTATTGTTACTAGGTACTTTGTTATCATACACAGCATTAACGAGGACCTGCTTCCAAAACAAGGCAGAAACGCTCCAGCTATTTTTGGGACGTGGTAAAAACTAACCGACACCTGGTAACTGTCATCTGACGAACACAAAACAAGCCAGGGGCTCGCAGCGTGTGTCAAAAGTAGGATGCCAAACTAGTCTGTACCCCCGACATTTAGCGTTGGGAATCATTTGACGAGGGGCTAGTCAATATTTTTTACAGTGTATATAATACACCCTGGAAAGGAAAGGAAACAACTTTGGTTACCTATTTGGTATTCAAGAAAGTCCAAAAACACTGAATGACGCTCTGAACACTTTAACATGTAAACATGTATTAAGTACATGGGCTGGCACGTATGGGCTGGCAGCGACAGAGCCACTTGACCGACCATCGTTCGATCAGCTTCGGAGACCTCTGCCTGCGGTGATGTGGGGTCACTCGGGCGGCGGCCATCTTAGTCGCCCCCGTCGTGGTGCTGATGGCCACGTGGCGCCGGCGGCGTCTATGGGGCCGCAGTCGGCTCACAGGCCGCCCCTGACTCGGGTCGTTTGACCGTGTCCGGCCTATTGCCCGGCTTTGTCGCCGGTTTGTGAGGCGGCCGGCCTTCCGCGAAACGGCTCCCCGGTCAGGCGGGTGTCTGAGAACGACCGGCGCTCCGCCGAACTGTCAACCACCGCCGCACCGGTCTGTGGACTGAGAACACGGTGCTGAACTGACGAATGGGGAAGAGCTGTGACGTAAGCACTTACAATGTTACTTTATGAAGGAAAAACATGAGTAGTAATTAACTATCGCTACATAAATTGGTAAAGTCATAAAATTCTTTAATATTGTTTCAGTGCTCTGTCGTGGTGATCTTATACCTATTTCAACCTATAAGGATATCATGTGCCTAAATTAAGTACCATGTCAGTATCCGCTGTTTGTTTCATATTTTTGGTGCTTTTGATATACCGCTTTCGGCAGTGGGCCATGTGCAATGGGCATACATCAAAGCCGATCAACGCCATGTGGCACGCTCACTAAGCCCGTCAGTAGTTTTGGGTATTCCTCAGCGCCTGGGCGATAAACAGAAAATGTTTAAACTAATGAAATGTGCTCTTAAGTACGATGTAGGATAGATATTCAGTTTAAAGCTTACATAATTGCGGTAGAAGGCATCGTGAATCATGAAAGCTCCAGAATCGGGTCATTTTCAGCCAAAGCAACGGAACTCAGATGAAGACCCAAGTAAAAAGTAAAATAACATGAAAGACTTACTCCCGTTGGCCAGCTCCGATGTGGCATACTTGTAAGTATTCCAGAGTTTAATAAACTAAGGCAAACTTATCCTTCTTACGCATGGAATTGGTCATAACCATTGAACTAAGCTTCCATCTCCTTGCGTAATGCGACACATTTTGTTCGCGTGTCACCGTTTCAGGAACAAAACTCGCCGTCTCAATGCCAATATCTGCAGGCGGGGCACGGTAAGGCGGGCAGCAAAGTTGGCGCGCCACTGTCCCGGCCCAATAAAGCACATTCCGTCAGCAATATGAAGGTGGCCGATGGGGCCATCTAGGGCGGCCGCCGCGCGCCACGCCGCCGACAGCCTCGTAGCGCCCAGCTCACAATGACGCCCAAACGCCCCGATGGCTTACCCGGTGACATAACGACCACTTTACCGTCATTGCTACTCTATTAGGGTCGTTTACGGCATTGTTCGTGAAAGCATGGGTAATGCACGTCACAATTAAGCGCAACTGAAGACAGGAAGTGGGTTATGCAGTCAATTTAAAGTGAGCCGCTATTTTTTCGCTTGAGTAAGCCTTTCATCCCGCTTTTATGTAGGTAGCTAAAACAGTCAGAGGATCTGTGTAGCTGCTCAAATGCCAATAACATTTGTCCTTTTTGCTTGTTCAAAACAACGCTCACTGCAAAGGACATTTTTGACTTTCATCTCTGTCAAAGAATACCCCTTCACGAAGTGAAGCTGTTGATGCGAAACATTGAAAGCAAATGACAATGCCCATTTTTCAGTTAGCTATAAATATGCTGAATTTTGAATAAATTATTTTAAAAGCTTGTTGATACTTGATATTACGTCATTTGCTGCCATCATGTTCGATAGACCGGCAGTCGGCAATCACTGTGAGGTGAGATACGATAACTGATAACTCTCTTCTCAGCTACGGTATGCATGAATTAACGTGCTGGGAAGATGGAACTTCAATTTGCGTTGGTGATATCTACTCGTATTTCCTATTGAAGGCAAAAGCCCGTATTGTCAAAGCCTTGGTTGTTCTCACCATTAAGTATTTGTGAACAAGCATGTACAAATGCCTGGAGTGTGCCGGCTGAGAATGATTTTGACTCTCCTGCAGTCTCAACACATATTGTCGTCCACGGGCACGGTCTCGCCCATATGGCCCGTGTGTCACTGTGTCAGGCGCCCTTCGCGATCCCGTCTGGATCTATGATCCGCTCTGTCTTCTTTGCCGTTTCGCTAAAGCCCTAGCAGAGGCTCCGCAGTCTGCAGCGCCTAGGATAGCGGCGCGCCCGCTGTTTTCCCTGTCAACATGTGCCCGCGGCCGAATGTAATTCGGCGAGTTTCTAAGCCAGCCGTGTTGGCCATACGCTCGGCTGAATCAGATAGTAATTAACCCGGCGGCCGCTGGGCCTCCGCGCCACCCGCCGGCCGCTGGGGGGGGGGGGCATATAGTTGCCCCCCCTTTACTTCCGCGGCGATATCGTCGCAACGCGAAGAGATAGAGAAGCGAAACTTTGCACACATCTTCCTGAATACCTAGCCGAGATTGTGTCCAAATTTGGTGTCGATCCCATTTGAAATGACGTCACAGTGACGTCATAAGTCAAATTGTAGATTTGCGACTCTCAGTTTCCTCACGATACATCAGGTATATGGGACCGAATATAAAGGGCCGATTATTGGTTAGGAACTAGATGGAAGTGTGCTTAGATGTTTTAGGATGACAGCAGGTGCTGTCTAGTTCATTTACAGTTGAGTTTCATGCTCAGCGTCATCAGAAACGGTCCATATCGGAAAACGACAAAACTTTATGACGTCACTGTGACGTCATCTTAGATGCTACAACCACCAAACTTTCTTAAAACATTGCCTAGGTATTCATTTGAAGCTATGCCAAGTTTCACGTTGGTAGCTCATCAGGTTTCGGAGATATTCCACAAAACGTAAAGGGGGGGGGGCAACTTTATGCCCCCCCCCCCCAGCGGCTCGTGGGTTAAACGATGCGTCGACCCTCGGTGTAGGCACCGGAACACACTGCCCTGAGCGCCCAGTGGGGGCGGCACAGAGGTGCGAACAGCGTCACAGAGTCGCCCCAAATTATCGTCGCTGACGCAGGTGGGAGGCTGTATGGATCGGGCGATGTGTAAACTTCAGTATGGTTCATAAAAAGGAAACGAAGATCCAAATGAAAGGAAGAACGCATCGTGCCAAGAAAACTCGAACTAAGCCTCAGTTTTTGCTCGGCCTTTTCTCCACTTTTTATTAACGAGCGCAAAGTGCAAAGTGAAGTAAGTATCACCTGAGAACCAGTCTCAGGTGACGGACAAAGGTACGACCTCTTCTTTCAACACCCCCGGTGTGGGGAACCCCTCGCGTTCGACACGTCTCGTTCGCCCGGCGCGGGGCGCTAACACACGTCGGGGCGGCTCTGAGTTATGATCGGACGCTGACGAATGGAGCCGGTGCTGGCATTTTGAGTGCACCACGTCCCGCTGCCGATCGGCCCCGGCCAGTTTGTCTAATGGCCGCCGCCAAATGCCGCGCCCCCATTAGCCGAGACGCCCCGTCATTAGTTAGCGCCTGCGTGGCGGTCGCCTCATGAGGTGTTAGTGGGGGAGAAAGAGGTGTAATACACAGCTAGGTACCACGTGACTGCGGGATTAGGGGTGGGCGTCTTGCGTACCTGCGGTACCTCTGTACCTCTGTACCGCGTGCCTCTATACCTGCGGTACAGTTTGTTTTGTTTTGTTGGGTTAGGCCCTTTCGGTATGACAAGACCATTGCAGAGCCGGAAGGATGATAGGAATTAGGGGGAGACATTGGTCTGGGCAGGCATCCTAGTGAGTCGCCGGGGCTGAGCCCGTCCAGAGGACAGGCCACCCAGCCCCAAGGCACTCACTGCACCCGGCTACGGGGTGCGCTCCCTCCACTGAAAAAAAAGTTCACAAAGGTTTTCCTTGCTTTGGCTTTGCCAAAATCAAGACAAGCGCAGAACGTATACAAGCCTAAGTCACAGCCAGTGCATGAGAAGATCGTAGTTAGTTTTTACTTTGCTTCTAGATTTTGTCCATCTTGTAGTGCAATAGTGCCGAGTTTGTTTTCGGATACTTGCTAATGACTTAGTAAAGCAGCATTATTCAAGCATTCATTATGACCTCATTGCACGTGCAGTTCTGGCAGCTACCTTCGTCATACGGCGGCCGCGCGACTAGCGTCTCCCGTCAGTTCTGGAATTGAATTCCCCGCCGACGTGCGCGTGCGCAATATCCGCCATCGTCGTTTTTTGTCCTTTCGCTTCGCGGTCGCCGTGCGAGGTGCACGTGGGTTGGTGAGCAGGCTGGCGTTTGGCAATTTATAAGATTTACACGGATATCCGAGGCTGCGAGACCGGTGGGAGAACAACTATCAAGGTACGTTCGCATTCATTGCCCGTCCATCATGCGTAATCTGAAGTGACCTGTCTTTGAGGCCCCGATACACTGCCGGATTCAGCCACGACTTTGTCGCCGAGGCCCGAATCACATCGCAGCAAAATTCGGTGATAAGATCGCCATGCCTCCCCTTAGCTTCGTCTCATCCTCCGCCCCCTTTCAGCAACCAGCGTCCCCCTTTCTCGTTTACTCCTCTTTGTCTCCCTTCTCTATCTCCGTCTCCATCTCCATCTCCACCAGCGTCTTTGTCTTCATCACCGTCCTTGTATCCGTCTCTCTCTCTCTCTCTCTCTCTCTCTCTCTCTCTCTCTCTCTCTCTCTCTCTCTCTCTCTCTCTCTCTCTCTCTCTCTCTCTCTCTCTCTCTCTCTCTCTCTCTCTGTCTCTCTCTGTCTCTCTCTGTCTCTCTCTTTTTCTCTGTCTCTCTCTCTCTGTCTCTCTCTGTCTCTCTCTCTCTCTCTCTCTCTCTCTCTCTCTCTCTCTCTCTCTCTCTCTCTCTCTCTCTCCCTATCTCTCTCTTTTTCTCTCTCTTCTCTTTCTTTTATTTAGTTGTGATTTAACTGTCCTGTCTGTGTTCTTGAATTTGTGACAGTAGTCCCTACAATCTACATGTTTCCCCAATGTTATGTCACATTTGCTACATCATACATGAATTTGCATATATGCATAGGCGGGGGAACGGGGAGGGCACCGGGGTACCGTGCCCCCTTTGATTTTGGCATTTTAACATTATAATGTTAAAATGCAACTTTCCATTTCTTTCCATGCAACGCCCATAGGGCTATAGCCCTATGGGCGTTGCATGGAAAGAATGGGCCAAAATCGGCAATGCCCCCCCCCCCCCTTAATTGAAGGTATTCCGCCGCTACTGCATATACGAGACTGCGTGGCCATCTTTCTTCTGTCAAAATCCTGAGCAAAGTCCTGGCTACGTGTCTGGACGTGGGGCACTCCACCGCTCCCCGTCCCGTGCCTTCCATGCCCGCCCCGGCCGTCCCACGTGCCCTTTCCATTTGCAGTTTTCCCTAAACATGTTTAATGCATGCCTCTTTTCAGATAACGTCCCGAAGCCCATCGCCTGGACACTGGGCGACGCCCTGGATATATTCCTCAACGATGGCGAGGGTCCTGGTGCTGTGGTGGCCGGCGGCACTGTCTTCATCGATGGAGTAGAGCCTAGAGGTGGCGGAAGTGACAGCGAGGGACACTCTCCTCGTATGGGCCGCGGCCCTCTTCGTCTGCTCTCTCAAATACCCCACGGGCTCTCGGTCCACCTGGCGCTATCTGTCGTATCATGTCTTGGGCGTCGAAGACGAGGCGCCCAAAGACAGAGTCAGGCAGCGCTTCCATGGTGAAGTCATGAAGCACATGCTGTTTCTCGCCGTGAGCGTGGCCCTGAAGGGTGGCGCCGGTGCCGGCGGCCCGGCAAAGTACGGGTAGCCGCCGGAGTGGCGTTGTTTGCAGCTAGTCCAGAGACCGCATTTCTTTCTTCTGGCATAGAGCCAGACCGCGTAACATGGAAGGCATGATGTGGAAAACTGGTGTGATAATATTTCCTGTCATTCGTGTGTAATGAGTTCATGGAAAAATTACGCCCGGAAATGTTATTTAGCATTTTTTTTTTAAATAAATGATCTGGAAATCAAACTATCTTTTTTTAAGCTTTGGTCGAGAGGCGCAACGGAATATCGTACCTATGTGAAGTGGGTGGGAGGGGGGGGGGGGTGAGGAAAGGGGGTTAGTACCAGGCTAGTGAATACCTGGTATTTGGGTTGGTAAGCTCGCTGTATTGACTTGGTACAGATATTGTACATCATAAGTATAAACCTTGCACAGACATGATAGTGGGTTAGTTGGAGAATGCGCAACTGTTAGTTGCACCTTTGGTGGCATTGCGAAGTGTATGCTAAGCATTGGTTATTCTATTGTTTTCCAGTTGTTTCCCTTTGGTTCCTGTAATGCCTAGCACTAGTATACGCTTTGTTGTCGCTTGGTTACTGAGTGCTCGCTGGTTGTGGGTTGGTTAAATGACAAATATTTTGGAACGCAAAGTTTTCCCTTGACATGACTTCGTTTATTAGGTCGTAGTTAGTCAATATTTTTTTCAGTGTCGGGAGCAGCGGTGCCGCTCCAAGGGAGCAGCCCGCATGAGATAAAGTTGCCTGCCCAGCCCGGAGGGGGGTTGTGGCGTGGAGGAGAAGGATTTCAGTATCCTGAGGATAGAAGCACGGACAGGTGCCTGCGGTACGGATGTAAGGAACAAATGCATTATCGAGGAACCGCTGGCGTGGGAAGTTTCAGGGAGGTACTTTCATGCATGCTAATGGATAGGTGGGTCAAGGGCGAAAATCTTCTATAGGTGAGGTTGTGGTACATCATTCATTACCCTTACATGAGTTATTTAGTTAGACATTGCAACCTAGCCTAGATCAGCGAAGAGCCATCGAGCCCGATAAATAAAACCCAGCACTTAGCCAGACCATCGGTCGAGCATTAGAAGCACTACTTGTCAGAGCTCAGGCAGAATCAGCAGTGATTTCAGCCTGGCTGTGGCTAGCATTGCTACTGAAAACTGTGAGGTGAACCCGTGAGCGAAGGATTAGTATCTCTGCTATCACCACCACAGAAGCAAAACGTGATGGATTATTGATATTATACCTTTCTGCATTATTTTCTCCCCGCCTTTTCTTCTCACTCACTCCATATTCTCACTGCTCCCTCCTTCTACTTCTACCTTTGTCGCCTCGCACGTTCTATCACACAATTTAGACGTGCCTGGGTCTGCGTGGATTCCTGTTTTTGTGACGAGTAAACCCCGATATTGAATGACATCAAAGGTGATTCCTGGAATTTATCGACTTGTTTGTCGCTCAAGCGCTGAGGAATACCCACACTGACGGGCTTCGTAAGCGTGCTACATGGCTTTGATCGCTTCGATGCGTGATTTCTCACTTCTGCCTTAAAGGTAGATCAAAACAGCAAGAATAGTAGACTGTGGACCGGACACTTACGCATATAATATGCTCAAAAGGTTAAACGTTTTGCATAACAACACGATGAAACGGCACTGAAACAATATTGAAGCATTAATTTACCTTTTAGTATTTATTTAGTGATAGCTCAGCATGCAATATGAAGATGCCCCATAAAGCTGAGTTGTTTGGCGCTTATTTTGATCTTCAGTTTGGCTTGCTAAAACTATTATCCTCACTTTTTATACCGTAAAATCACCCCATTGAATTCATAGTGGCATGAGCAGTGAGCACCCCCCCCCCCCCGCTGACCATGAAAACCATTATAGATCTCTGGCGATTGGACACGAGAGACTTCGCTTGCTTTTTTTGCCTTGTAGAATAGTTATTCTTTATTCTAACAGATAAGCACAATCACATTTCCTTTCGGTTTTGGTACGGGTTTTCAGTGTCAGTTCTCGTTTCATTTATTACTCCATTTATGTTCTACTCACACTCGCTCACTGCACACCATCATGCAACTCGCCACACTCCTTCCACTCTTTCCGCCTTCTCTCATCTCTCCTCTCTTTTTCTCTTTCTGCCTCTCTTTCCGTCTCGGTTCTACATCGATCCGCACCCGGCGGTGGCGGCGAGCGCGTCCATTCATTTGCCAACAGTTCCTGACCGACCCAATCACAATCAGGGGCTGAGCAACAGCGCTCACCACTCAGGGCGGGGGCAAAAACAGTGTGTGTGCTCGCCACCGCCGGGGGGGGGGGGGGGAGGGGGCCACTGTTCCTCGGTAGAGGCGGTATACCATGAGAGGAGACGGAACACAATGTGGCATATGGAGCAACAGGCTTCTGATTGTTCAGACAATTTTGACTACATCAAGAGATCTTTGCGGGGAGGTTAAAGTTACAGATGAATTTGACAATATTTCCTGGTGTAATATCGCTAGTTGTGGGAGCAATAAATTTAAAGGCTGTTTCCAGCTCCCCTCTCTAGCTCAGCTCTGACCCACCTATCATTACCGACGAATTCTGAAATTCTGAATTCGTCAATTCTGAATGCGATATACATTGTCGAAAAGCTCTTCGAAAGTTCAGTTATTTTGTAAGTTAAAGAAAAGACAGACAACTAGAATTTATCTAACTTCATACCGATCTTTTGACAAAAAGCTATCATACAGCCCTCTTCTCGAATTAGTGTTTAGATTCAACATGACATTCAACCATGTCAGATGACAATATTCGTCGAAAGAGTGCTTCTGAGGCAAAATCGAATCGGGGCTCAGCAATCATGAGTTTTGGTACCACGCCTGATCGGGTGCTGGGAACGTTGATCTGAGATCAGCTGCTGCATTCGGTATCAACGACCTCGTATAACCTCGGGTTAGCCTTTCATCTTCCGAATGCAGCCAGGCGTAACTCAGTAGTAACGTATGACTAATTTCCTGAAAGCCACAGGTCCTTATTTGATGCAGCCCTCCCATTCGGGCCATCACGGGCATTGAACTGACTTTTATAGTCTCATTTCACCCACGACTTTAATTAGCAGCGAGTGCTGCTGGCTTCCTCTCATTACGGGGAAAGCGGCCGTTTTTACCACGAAGCTCTCGCTCAATTAATGACTGAATGCGAATGAGTCATTGATCGAAGTTCCCCATGTGTGTCGTACACAAGGCGGAGACATGACCAGTGCATGGTCTAATGCATTGCGTTCACACGCAGCAGAAGATTGAGGTATGGTTTTTGGTCACGTGCAGACTAGCTGGGAAGAATCTGTAGTTGCCTCCGACCTTGCCTCAACATTCCCACGGTGGAGAAACTTATTTCAATATACTCTGGCGAATCGCACATTACTCCTAGTTTCTCCGAGACTCGGTATGCTTGACGGTTAACAGAACTGAGTATTTAGAAAAGCCGTCTCTGGTGGCTTCTGAAAAACGTAGGTACGGCTGCTTTGTACGCACATAAAATTGTAAAAACAGGCAAGGTTTATAAATAGTAGAAATAGCTAACAGACTGAATAAAACAGAAATCAGCTGCAAACCAACAACAAAGCTTTATCAGTGCCTTTTCAAATCAGTAATGAAATCAGTAACATGAAGGCATCAGTAATGGCAATAAGTATTTGAAAGGCGAAGCACAATTTTCTGCGATAAAAAGCTCGTCGCAATCGCCAGACTTATGGTCCCAAAACCGATTCCTCTCTCTTCTCCCGGTGATCGGATGGAGAAAAACAACTCTAATGAACCGGGCAGGCCACACTTGTGGAACACGCAGCCCAAAGCGCATCCTCTCGCAATTTATTAGTAGCCGATGTGATGCTTACAAGTTACAACTACAACCATGCATCATTAATGCTGATGGGCAGAAGGGCGCCGTATATAAACAGGTTGCAGCGTGTCCACCAGGCCGTCGGTTCCGGCGCAGCCCGTGCTCTCCGTGCCAATGTAGGGCCCGTCGCCAAACAGAGCGCCTGTTTACCATCCGGCAGCACGCCCGGGGCAGTTGTGTATCGCCGGCCAGAGGCGTTGTTTGACGCGGACCGGGGGCACGGCACGCGTCATTGATCCCCAATGGGCACGTGCTTGTGCGCGTGTCCAGCTCAAGGCATCGCCAGCCGGACCAGGCTATTTTCTGATAGAATCAGCAATGCGTCATGCGCTGGTACTTTGGGAATTTTCAGAATAGTGGGTACATTCGATGGCTTCTAACGTTCAGTGTACGTATCATTTAATTATGGTATGCTGGCTTTATCGTATGAGCTGCGTGACCACAAAAGAAATTACGCTAAACAATGGGGTGCAGTAGGATGCCCGACAAGATATCATTTTCTCCCTACATTTATTTCCGTTTTTATACATTACATTTTTTCGCTTTTCACGGCCACTGTCGGAATGCGTTTTCTTGAAATCGCACGTTACTCGTTCTTTTTCGAGTGCATGGTTGTAAATCTTTCCAACACACCTATTCATTCGTCTGAGTCCCACTAGCGACCTCAAAAGCCAAATGAAAACTAGAAAATGATCTTTGGTCTTTCGTGAATGATGGCGAGTGCACATTAGGTATAGAATGGTGAAGGGGATGTATATTTTTATGTGTCCAGCTTTCTACGACCCTCTATCTCATATTAATTGTGTCCAACTTTCTACGGCCCTCTATTTCATATTAACCCGCGCCCTGGTGGGGTCTGTTTATAACGCGACCTGGTGGTGGTGGGGGGGGGGGGCTATTTTTGCCCCCCTCGTATCTCCGAAACTACTGGACGGATCCACAAAATTCAAACGCCGTTCGAAAGGCCTGTCAAATTTGTCCAGGGCAACCAAATTTCATTGACCTCAGGGTCACCGATGACGTCACAGGTCAGGTCAAAGATGAAATGTTTCACCGTTCACGGGTCTTCTAGGGAATGCGCTATAACACCGAGGAAAACGCATTTTGTCGAGAATCAGCGATAGGGCGTCAGTTGCCTAGTAGATATGTTGCTATTAGAGGTCACTGAGAATACCAGTTCAGGTCACAGGTCAGGTCACCAAGGGTCACGGGTCAGGTCACATGAGCCAAACTTTACTAAGTTTGTGTGATGCATGTTTTATGGCCAATTTTTCATTTCCAACTCAATGGTGTTGGTTATAAGACTATCAGGTACGGCTTAGCTCACTTTCTGGTGAAGTGCAGGTCAAGGTCAGGTCATGGTCAGGCCAAAAAAGGTCAAATTTTAAAGTTGATAGTTTTGCATAAAATGGGTATTGATTCGATGCAGCTCGTCACGGGGAGTCTAATGGTGGTCTTTGTTTTGCGCTACGGGGTCAAGATTTGCTAAAAATTGAGTTTGAAAATTTGACGTCATCAATTTTGAACAGTTTTTTTCGCTATAACTTCGCCAAAAAAAAGAGGTATCAATCTCAAATTTGGTATGTGGATGGAAGGCGGTAAGGACTATCACATATATTCCGGTTTTTGCGAAATTCAAAAAAGTTTTTGGATTTTTCGATTATCATATCGAAAAAAAATATTTTTTGATTTTTGGGTCAAAATAAAAAAAATTCAAAAATCCGAGATAGCAGTTTTGTATCCCTGTCCATTCTACAGCTTTTATGTCTTTATCATTTTTCTGTATTTGCAAAGCTATAGGCCTGACAGCTCTTCCCGCGAAACCCTTTTTTGGGTCGAAAACGGCAGAACATGACGTCACTCTGACGTCATTTCGGCCAACCTATCATAGCCTTTGGAAAATTTTTTGGTCACAATGTGTAAAATTGATGTCCGGGAGGGTACTGAAAGTTTGGTGACGATCAGCGCAGCGGTTCTGGAGATATATCGAAAAGTCTGGAGGGGGGGGGGGGCAAAAAATAGCCCCTCCCCACCAGGTCGCGGGTTAATAGAATAATATCAAGCACCATTGCATCGGACTTAAGTTGAACTGAACAAGAACAAGTCATCCCTTCCCTCTCCAACGCTTTCATGCCGGCACATCACAGACCTTCTCTGGACGGCCAGTGACGCGTGTGGACAGCTCATTACATCCGAAACAGCCCTGTCATAAAAACGGACTCACGCCTGCAGCCGCTCGGCCAGGCGCTACTTCCTGCTACTCTCGCGTAGTGTCCATCGCCGACGCCACTCCGCCTCGCTCCCTCGCTCGGGTACAACATATACATGTCGTCCTGTTCCGTTCCGCGGCTCGTATTTCAACTCCCCTTGGCTGAGAGGATCCGGTCGGAGTCCAGTTGCGATGAGAAAGGGAGAGGGGAAGGACGCTGTGTCGATGAAGAAGGGAGAGGAAAACAAAGAAGTGCACGAGCCAAATGATATTTGATCGAGAAGAGGCGTGGGAGATATGAGATTGAGGAGTTATGTGTCGAGCTGTGGTTAAGTGCGCTGGGTGATACAATGTACGTATCCGTTTCTTTGTGCATCCGACCCCTCCGTAATGCAGCCAGAGGACATGTTCCGCGCTTTCCTCTTTTCTGATTTTCTCTGCTCCACTTTCATCTTCTCCTCTCTTCTCCATTCCTCGCCACTCTTTCCTTTCCCCTTCATTAATTTCCTCCACTAAACTCTCCATCTCATTTCATTTCACCCTCCCATCTCCCTTCCTTCTCCCTCTTTTACCGCTTTCTCCGCACACATTCTCGTCCCATCAACAACAACAATAGGCTTTGCTAAACTCCTGCAAAGTTGTTCCTCGATTGGCGTGATCCTCTGAAATTCCGCCGGGGAGCAGCTTCGACGCGACATTGGCTGTAAAGTCAGCTGGCTCGGCCGCCGCTACGCCTCGGCCCGGATGGACAAGGCGACAGTCATTTCACGCAGCGCTGGCCGCCATCATCCCTCCTACCGCCCCGCTAGCATCACATCCCCACCGCCACCGGCACAGCCACCGCCGCCCGAACTCCGTCCGTTGTCTGCCACAAACAAAAATAGTCGGCCTGAAAGGCAATCTAGCGCTGGGTTCTGCTGTTGGCGTCAGCAGCGCGTTCGCCGAGGAGGTTTAACACGCGTCACGAGCGCCGCCGGCGCGGCAGTGACTTATTGCCGCTCAGTGCGTCGATAACCAACGTGCAGCACGTCTTGCGGCTTATGGAGCGTATCAGCATGGAGCCAGCCTGCTCGCCAATATAAGGGGAAAATCGCTGCCACGAAAGCTACGAAAAAAAAAACATTTTGTAGTCTGCTGGAAGGAAGTCAGTCAATTTCCTGCACCAAGTCTAAAAGACACATGTTATTTTTAATTCGATGAAAGAAAAAATGGGTAAAACAGTATTTGAAATAGTCGAAAATTAAATCCATTTGAAACTTGTTTGTTACTTTTACCCAGTTTCATGGCGATGCAAAAAACTTAAACTTCTTCCACGAGTGTTTGTCACTTAAGTAGTACTTCTTTGAGCTCCAATAAATGAACCCCTTCCCGATCCCGGGTGGCCCCTGCAGAATACAGCGGCAGTGGATCACTGCCCAGTGTCGCCCGCCTTGGTATCCCATACAGCGTTCCTCCGCGACCCGGTCGTGACGGAGAGCCGACTGGGTCGTGACCGGCCGAGTCGGGGCCGCGTGATTCACGGCCGACCATTGGACGTGTCAGTGGTATCCCGTGATATCTAGGCACAGTGGAGATTCTGCTTATTCGTCAGCCTGTCAAACCCTTGACAAAGGATGGGACGAGGAGTTCACTGGCCTAGTCTCGACAAGAGAATCAGTGGTCAGCTGGCAATGCGAGGGCAGTGACGTATCCGGTCTGGGTTTCCCAGAACGATTGATTTTCGCTTCACTGTGGGTCCCAATCGAGAAATTATAATCTTAGTGCATAGTCTTGGAATAAGACTTTGACAGTTTCCGCTGAACCATTATTTAGAGATCATCACAATTTGAAGCACAGTTGTGAAGTCACTTTAGAATATGAACGATTCTAATTTTATGACCCTGATTCTGGTTGAGAATGCTTGCTTCGGGTTTCGCTCCGCGTGACTGATTATCTATTGACTCCAGCTCCATTATTTAAGAGTCTTTAATGTAAACACTGACACAATTTTTGTGCCATCCGTGATTCCACCTTACAGACAGCAACCACCGTGCCCTTGTGTCACTGCCTGTTCTGCTAAATCACTGCACCGCGTATCGTGTTTTCCAGTACGACTGTCCATCAGACAATCTGGGGCGTATCGAATGCAGATGCCACACTTATGCTGAGCGCTTACGGCCTATTACCGTCAACAGCAACCATCGCAGATTTCCCAATCGTCGTGTATCCGCTCTACTCCCATACAACATACCAGCCGTTACCGACCGCGGCCGGATCGACGCCCAGCCCGTCTGTGTCAGGCGTCTGTCTCGATCGTCGGGAGTCGCTGCCGACGCCGCGAGTCCAGCCGTCGTTAGCGACAGCACGACGTCGTTAGCGACGCTGATCGCGGCGCGAACGATACCGTCGCCGTTGCTGATCGGCCGTAGCTTGTGTTTGCAGGCTGGAGCCGCCCGGACATGGACTGGTGACGATGGAAACTCGCGATCGGGGAGAGCTGGCCAGGACCTGTCACTCAGCTACGAACTGGATGGGGGCAGTAAGTTCCGGATACAGCAGCTACGCCTACGGTGGAAATGTTTTAGAAAAAAGAAATGCAAAAAATAAAGTTTTATGCCGGTGTGTTGGACACTGGTTGGTATTTTGCAATGTGATGATGCAGCAAAGTCGATGTTTATCTATTAAAGTTCATCCATGCCTGAACCCAACTCGACAGCAGTCTCAATCCTGCAACCTGTTTTCATGCTAAATTCCGAACAGGATGTTTATCTAATGGATGTGGTTTCTGTCTACTCGGCTTTGATATTTCAAAAGACTTCATATCACAATATCAGTTCTTGTCCCAAAACAAGAGAACATCGCATTACCACGCCTCTTAGCCCCAGTGTCACCTCTCTCGCTCAGTCTCATTAGCACATCATTACCCAGCAACTGCCGCCCATTTCACTATACTGTCAAACCACCACAACGCTGCACCGTTCCCGTCCTGACCCCGCCCTCTGCCGGTCGACCGACCCGACCTCGAGCTGGCGGTCGGCGGCGGTCGGCGCAGGAGGCGTGCATGCATGTTGCGCCGGCGGCGGTCGCTCCCATTGATTGTCGGCCCAGTCGGCGCCGCGGCGGTGAGCGGGCTGGCCGCACGGTGGACGCTCGCCGCGCCCCGGGGCTGTCGGGATCGGATGACGGCGGGGGACAGTGAGCGGGTGTGGTGATCGAGATGACGCCCGTGTGGGCTGCCTGCGTGGTGGTGGTTTGTGGGGTAGTGACGGGCCTCCGACAGGACGGTGCTGGTGCTGTGACCCCTACAGGACTTATGACCGGCAGTACCGTGTCAGAACCTGTCAAAGGCAGCTCTGCCGTGGCAGAAGCGGTGACAGTGACGGGACCAAGTAACGTGACCCTAGGTGCCGCGGGTCACGAGGAACCCAAAGCTCAGAGAGCGGTGTCAGGGACCGACAGTGCCGGCGCTACTCAGGACAGTGAGGAGGACGGAGCGAGGGACCGGCGGGCACTGAGGAGGATGTCGCCCAGCGTCACCGTCCGACCCCTGATCCCGCCAGGTGAGTTCATCCTCCTCACACACTGCACAGGAAATGCAACAGACGTGTGTAATTTAAATCTGATGACAGACTTATCAAATAAAGCGCTGGCATAACTGAATGTGTTGATCAATCTAGCAGCAGATTGATATTTGCAAATCTGCTGCTGGTAGACAAACCCTGTCTGTTTCCAGATATGCTGCCACTGACATAAAATAAAAGCTAGCCTACCCTAAACCAATACTTGATTCTAGCTCCTCCAGCCCAAATTTAGTTCAAATGTTGACAAAATATGCAAAACAACATTGGATTTTAACTGACACCCCACGGCAAGGACCAAAACCCCGACTTGTCTTTATTTTGTAATTTTTTAGCCCAATATGGGCTGAAAATGTTCAAAATGAGGCTGCGACTTCATGCGGTTCTACCTCTCATGCCAGTAGCAGCATATTCGGGAAACGACGAATGTCTTCCACCAGAGCAGATTCGCGAATATCAATCTGCTGCTAGATTGGCCAACGTGAACTGAATGCCGTTTCGGGTTTGTCACGAAGTCGACTGCAACGAAAGCCGTGCGGCCTAACCGGATCTCATGCTGCCGTGTATGCTTTTGAAGCTGGAAGCACGAGCCATAACGAGTGTGCATCGCCGGGCAATGACATATACCGAAGCACCAGGATATGAGGAAAATTAGCTGTTTTCAAGACAGGTTATCTGGCAAGTGCACCAAAATTGACCAAATCTAACTAAATCTTATTAAAGAATAATTTATTTAAAAAAACATTGAAAATATATCTAATACCTACTTTGATAAATCAGGTACCTATAAAAGCGACTAATGTAACCTAAAATGAAGACTAGGTTAAAACTAATTATAAAACTAATCTGACAAAATCGCGCCAAATGTGAGTTGCGACCAAATGTGTGTAAGATAAATGTCGAGAATTGCAAAATAAACGTCATGAAATGCAAGATGAACGTCGTGAAATCTAGCAATCCATGCGGTTGGGGTGGGGATGGAGGGTCAGGCGACATTCTGTTGCTGCTTTCAGTTCGTGGTGAAGTGTCAGAAAAATAAGTTTTTAGCCTATTTAACCCTCGCCCGTATAGGGGGGGGGGGGGTCGAACGGACCCCCATGGTTTTTCGCGAATAACTCGCGTAAAAAGCGGGCGATCGCGACGAAACTTTCAGTACCCTAGCGTTAATCAATTTCACACCTACCCTGAAAATTTTATGACCCTGACCCAAATGACCTTTGACCTGTGACCTACTTTTCGAGACCATGTTTGGCTGGAATCGCGATTCGGCGTATGTCGGCTCGCATTAGCCGCGCGTTTGCAGTCTTTTCGTGGTTTCAAGCGTTCAAACATGTGATATGATGTTGCCCCCATGCATTAGGGTGGGTGTCAAGGTCACCTGAAGGTCAGGTCAGGTCATTGACCTTTGATGACCTCGGTTCACTTTTTCGAGTTTTACATGTTTCTAGGCCAGTTGTTGGAGCTGAATTCGAATTTAGCAACCATATGAACATTTACGAAGTAGTTTTGGTGCCTTCGTAACATGTTACGAAGCTGTCAGAGGCGGTTGCCACCTACCACGAATACCCTTACTGGTTGACCTGACTTGACCTGACCCGACCTGGCCTAAATACATGAAGACATCATCTGTGATCAAAACTAAAATGATATTCGTGATCAGCACCCCGAAAAATCCCATAGCAGCCACACTTTACGACGTTCTAACAGGTCCCGATTTTCCCGCCTTTGGGGTCATTGACCTGACCTGCAAGGTCAACCAATGACCTAGGACCTTAAAATTGGGTATCATCGGCTTCCTCTCGTCACGGGCAACACGCTCGTTTTTTCCGCGGAGCTCTAGCTTGATCAGGGGCGAAACGGCAAGGGGGGGGTCCAACGGACCCCCCCTTATACGTTCGCGGCTGGAAAAACACCAATACGGGCGAGGGTCAATATTGCTCAACATTTTTCCCCTTTAGATAATTACTTATTGAACCAAATGTTAAGAAACAACTTGCCGTTTTTTAAGTCACCATCCCTCGTTTATACAGTAAATTGAACTTCGGTGAATATAACAAATAAAAGTGGAATACAATTTATTTTAGCGCAAATTTTACCAATGAGTGTCTTATCACAGATAATGTTTACTTTTATTCGTCATTCGACGTGTAGGTACTAGGTACCGATTCAGTGGCGTTTTGAACTTGACTGTACATTGCATTGTTGCTATCTAAACATACCTACATATTTTGTCTTTGTAAGACTAATATGCAGTTTCAAATCACAATAGTTCACAAAAGACTAAATATTTAGGTGCGGTGGTTCGTGGTTGCTGCACAAAAGCAGGCTCAGAGGCTAAATATTCATAAACGAATATGGAAATATCCGCAGACGCTGATAACAGCGTCTGAGCAGCTGTTGACAAGCACTCATTTAGCAAAAGCTGATGGTGCAAAGTTTTTCGGGTGAAGTTGTCCTCTGGCAGCGGGGCTGACCCGGTGGTGATGCCACTTGGTGGCGACTCAGGCCTGACAGCTCGATTCCGTACAGTCTCATCCAATTACCACAGTGGAAATTGCATCCACTTATTCCATCCGACACTGGCCTGACGGTTCTCGATATGATCGGTCATCCGTGGCACCCACGCCGCAGTGGACCAGACTTTATTGAATGTTTCCTCTCGTGTGAGCAAAATCCATATCCCGGGCCGACGAGAGCTGGTTTCAAAATGGATTGATTTGGTTATAAGCCTTATTTATAAAAGTACCCACATGGTAACAGTCGTAGGCAAAGGTCTGTTAGTATCCACGAATTATTTTGCACCGTCCTTTACGCCTGTGCCAGTGCTCGTTGGCCGTTGCCTACTACCGTGCAACGTGATCTCCAACAAACCTCGGAGCGTAGCTTGGCGTTCCGACCGACTCTGAGCGCTTTATGTAAGCACGGCCCACGACACCGGGCAGCGCCCGTCGGCACATGACCTTTGATTGCCGCCGGGCGGCTCGACAGGGCCTAAGCTCAGTGGAGAACACGGCACCCGGCTGGAGCGCGGCCGTCACGTGACCTTTGATTGCAGCCGGTCGTCTGCTGGAGCCCGGTCGCGGGGTCCGCCAACAACCGCCATTTCGACGAACGGGGCGACGTGTCCTCCATTTTTAATTATTGGAAATTGTTGGTGGACTGTGGTTCGCATACGCGGATATAGACAGTTTCCCTTAGATATACACTAGGATGATAGGTAAGACTTATGAAGTAGATTTGCGCTTTCGGCTTATGTTACCTATTGATCGCAAGTGGCAGCTGTTTTCCGGTGACTTCTCAGCATGCGTGTGCTTTCCTATGCTCACAAGCGTAAGAATGCAGATTTAGACAAAATCCGTATACTTTTCATAATTATATTAATATGAGTAGGCATGCAATCAGCACCGCACACATGAATAAATGCTTCTGTATTTACAGCAAATGAATATCCACACATAAAAACTGAAACATCCACATTGCTGGAGGACTGGTTTCAAGCATATGACTTTCTTAGTGCCTTTGTTTCGAAAAACAGGGAAAAGCCTCTACGTTGGCATTGTATCCTGCTTTTAGTCTTTCATTGTGAATATTCATGCACTTTCAATGTAAACACGTTATTGAAGATTATTGAAACGAATATTAATCAAACACGTTAAAAATTACACAATACAAACACAAATACGCTACATAATTTTGCTAACGTTTAGTTTCAATATTTTCTCTCAACACATCATGGCATGAGTACGAGAGGGTCGCATTCCAAAATCACTTTACCTAAATGATTCTTGAATTGTGAGTTGTTATCATAAATGTTTACAAAAATGACAATTAAGGGCAGTAATTAGCTTGAAATGAATACTCATATTTGTTTTTCGGATGCTTCTTCAATACGAAGCAAAGGACGAGCTCGAACGAGTAAATTGTAGGACAACCAGTATCTGCGATAATTTAGTACCAAGAGAAGCATGTAATAGGTCAACTGAAGCATGCTTCTCATTACATAACTATGTAGGTTCATGATAAACTTCGCCAATGCCCTAATTATGTTAATATTATTGTGGTATTAATTGCAAATATTTATATAGTTTATTCACCTCCGGGTCAGTTGGCAGCTTTTATTTCGAGTAACGACCATTACGGATTCGGAGTGAACACGCTTAACTCTTTATTTATTTTTTAACTCTTTACTTTGTTGCTAGTGGGTTATAACTTCAAGGATAGTCAATGATAATCTCCAGATTATATACGTTTCTTACCTAATTGAATTATCATAGCTTTTAGTGATATGAAATTAGCTCAGGGATAGCGTGGGCTAAGGTATGGAGTATGAGTAGGCTAATTTCATACACCTTTCGTCCGTTGAAGTCTTTTTGCATCAATTTTCGGACAAACAAACATTACATGTATTGAAATACCTACGTACACATCGATATACCATCTACCTGTTAGATCAACAGGTAGCAACTCAAACGACGCACTATTCCACTCATCAATTCGCTACAAAGTGTATTATTTTCTAGCTAAGCGATGCCCCATTAATATCACAAGAAAACGGCGAGCGGCAGTCGGCACATCGCTAACTGACTAACGGCTCACATTTAGTACCGTAGCAGGTCCTCCAGCTGCATTGTGGCCGTCGCTGTGCAGGGTTGTTTGCCGGTGCAGGACGGCGGCTCGATTGATCCGCTGTTTGCCGGTGTGTGACGCCCCTTCCGTCGCCGCCAGCCAGCTCCGACTAATGCCACACTAACTGCCGGCATATGTCATTGCAGGGTGATGCATGCCTGCAACCGCCGCCAGCGCTCTCTCGCTGCCATTAGACTGGCGGAGGCACCCCATCCATCTCCCGGCCTAGCTGATTGCCCGATATATCCGGCCGCTTCCGAAATTCGGACAATTAACTTTTGTCCTCCATCATGCGAAGCTCGTCCGGGTGGGTCGCCGCTGAGTGAGCTCAGTGATCGGCCGGCTCTGCCGAGCTGCCTGCGTGCCTCCGACCATCCTACTCCCCGCAGATCCAACTTTAATGACCGCGGTGGTAAGCCGCCGGCCTGCGGTAGCCGTTTTTGCCGCTGGCCTCTCGGCGAGCCCTCCAATCCCCGGAGAGCCCCGTCCGCGGTGCAGCGTCGACCGGCCGCCGCCGCCGGCAGGTAGTTGGTGCTCCTCCATTACGGAGAGCGCGCTGTCCGCTGTCGGCCCACAATGGACGCGGGTGGAACCGTGCTGTGTTTGTTTGCTGCGCGGCTGGCACTGGTCAGTTCCCGCAGGGTTTGGGAACTCCCCTACCCCCCGCTCCGCTGGGTCCTGTCGGGTGGGTCTGCGGGCCGCGCGGCGCCGCCACGGGGCATTTGCCACTGATCGCGGAGCTCTGTGCTGAGCCGACCTAGCCACCGGGCTCCTGCGGGACGGCAGTGGGATCGCCGGCTCACCCACTGCTGACCGCCAGACGCGGCAATCGAGCGGAAGACACGGCACAGAGAGGATCACGGGCACTCGGCTTCCAGCCGCCACAGCCGCAAGCATTTCGCAGAAGGGAGAGCAATATCAAACGAACAAAGTGTAGCACCTAAATTGAGGTTTCAAAAAGTGTGAGCAGGATGAGCAAAACATATAAATGTTATCGGTCGCGTTTTTACTGACAAAGTGCAAACCCATTTCCAATTTCATATTCTGTCCGTTTTCGTGGAATGGCCTTCAGCAACAAAGTTGCAAGGGATATTTACTAAAAGTTTTTAAATCATCTCTCCTGATGACCTTAAAAGACAGCAAATCTTTCCAGATTGACCACAAATCGGTTCCGATCCTTCACACAAAAACCTCTCATCATTCTCCTTTGTGGCGACCTTGAAGATCCTTCGATCCCTCCACCACAGCAACTTGTCAAACTTCTACGCCTTCTTCTAAGCTGACAAGTCATAGTCATCACTAAGGGTAACCGTCGGGTGTCGACGTTCGTTTTAGGTTCACTGTATTTTTTTTTTCATGCCATGCATTCGTAAACAAACATGTACCTAACTTATGCCTTGTGACGCATCTTCGTAAAATGTGAAAAGGCTAGCGGCCTCACCGCCGTATTTAGTGGGCTGTTTAACCGGGTCACAGCTGTATCTGGCGGGCCGTTTAGCTGGTTCACAGTTGTGGTCAGGGGTATGGTTAGCGGATTCACAGTCCAGGGGTATGGTTAGGGGGGTCACTGAGAGGTGTCTAGCGGGCTGCTTAGCGGTCTCACCGCGCTGTGTTTAGCGGGCTGGCGGCGGGGTGCGTGCAGGGGCGTCGGTTAGTCGCTCGGCGCCGCTGACCCACGTCCGGACAGGTCGCGTGTCGGCTAATGGTTATTCACCCCCACCCGGCCCGGCCCACCGGCCCGCCGGCCCCGCCCAGTGGACCCGCCCGGTGTCTGGGGACCTCGCCGGCCCCAGTATCAGCTGGCACGCTGACAGCAATACCCAGATGGCCAGTTACGGGCTGCAGACATACCACAAAATAAGGGAAAATGCACAGTGACTTTACAATCATGAAAGTCACTGATTATGGTTACTTGAGTGCACTGGACGTTTTTTTTTTCTCACTGAAGACTGCGGCATATGCAATATGAATTCATATTGATTGTTCTTGTATGCAGCTTCCAGAAAAGATAACATTTTCTTAGAAGAATATCTAACAAATTGGAGCAGGTAAAGACAGAAACATTAAACAGAGGAGTGTAGTTGTCCGCATCACGTCCGTGCCAACAAGGATGTAGCGCTGAAATAAAGCTAACATGCTCTCCGATTATCCAATGGTGATGGACTGGTGCTACCAAAACTTCACACAGACTAGCGTCAACAACGTTAACCCTCGCACGACCAGGCCATTTCTCATAACACGAACGACCAGGGGGGGGGGGGTTGTTACGACCCCCCCCCCTGGCGTTTCGAAACGGAAGGTCGTAGAGCTTAGCGGAAAAAACCAACGGATTGCTCTCAACGAGATCTCGCGATTGGTGGTATATTTTTTGGTCCTAGGTCAACATTTGACCTACTTTTGACCGGTCAAAGGTCAAATTTTCGGAAAAATATACTTTTTTCAGCTTTCGGCGGCGATTGCGGCAAAACGGTGGGAGATATCGACTTGAAACCTTCACTATCGTGTTCCTTGATCAATTCTCTATCGTTTGGTATGTATTTCGTTTCCCTAGCTCTAAAAATGGCGCGTTGGGAGCGCCGGAAGTCGGCAAGGTCACAGTCGGCGGCAGAAATTCGAAAAATCAAAATTTAAATTTTTGAAATCTGATTGTATTTTTGGATTTGGGAGGTCCATTTGCTCCCTATAGAAGCTAATATTGCTGCATATTCCCATTGAGCTGACAAGAATTAGCAAAATAGTGGTTCGGGCGCTTTTCAAAAATAGTACCGGACGCTGTTCCTCTTGTGACGTCATAGCTCCGTGACCTGACCTGACCCGGTCAAGTTTCTTATACCATATGATAGCCAATACTTGCCCCAACATGCATGGGAAGTTTCATCACGATCCATCAACCGATGTCCGTACCACCGGCAGGAAACCTCGGGCGTTGGCACTCAGTTTGTGAAAATCCGGCCGGAGGCTGTACCTCTTATGACGTCATAACTCCGTGACCTGACATGACCCGATCAATTTTTTTTCCGGCAAAAGATGCGCAAATGTTGCCCCAGAGGGTATTGAAAATTTCAGCCCGCTACGACAAGCCGTTTAGCGTGCACTTCGAAAAAACCTCAGGGGGGGGGGGGTTGATACAACCCCCCCCTAGGCGTTCTAGGGTTAATGTTTCACCGCTAGTTACATGCTTCATCGAACAATCCATTATTGGCAAATAAGCTAAACAGCAGACACAGCAACGTCGGATCTGACTTCTGGCGTAATTCGAGCCTCAGTATTATGCACAGGCGGTTGGACACTGATAAAAGCTGCATAAAGGTGGATCGCAAAGCTAAATGAGAAGCATACAAAACTACCCTGAGGATGAATCCTTCCATTTAGACCTGTGCTCCGTGTAGTCATCTAGCCAACGGGTCCCTGTGGGAATGTCGCAGTCAAATAAAACCCTTTGTCTTCAGCTAACCGTGCACCTTTGCCTCTCCACCGCGCCGGTCGAAATGCTGCAACTTACAACGTTCAGTCTCCACGAGCAAACAAAATACTTGACATCTGCATCAAGCGCTGCAGCCACCGCCCGCAGGAGTTATTCTGTGGTCGGCTGCTTTGTCAGCTCATATTTTGTGCGGATCTAAAAGCGAGGAAGCTGCCTCAATATGGAGATATCAGGTTCGGGCAAGCTGATACATGGCGTATTGATGCGTATACTGTATAGACTGGTGAATCATGAGTCGAAGACAAAAAGACTGGAAAAGGTAGATGGAAAGGTAAACACGAGTAGATAATTAAATATTAACTGACGTACAAGATGTTTGTTACTCCCATCACCAATATACTATCATTTAGTTACTTAGGGATTGTTTCCGCCGTCCCAGCATGTGGCCTGTCAATATTCTCACCGAAGGTCACGGGTAAGTACCAATATACAAGTATTCACGTACCGAAACATGATCGGCAGAGTCACGTGACTCTTTCCCGAGTGTCATCACGTGTCTCTGCCGTGAGTCACGTGTCTGACTGCGGTGTGGGACGCTCTCAGATAGCCTGACCGACAGTTCCGTCGTACCGGCGGCCATCAGCGCTGCCCCTGAAGCCGATTCTGAGTGCCCACACAGCCAGCGCGCTGAAAATGTGGGCTATTTGTGTGTGAGGGCTGACATTTGAGGGCCGCTCCACTCTCCAGTGCATTACGGTGGAATATGTGGGACGCGATGGGGCTGCACATCGGGCTGGCTGTGAACTGATACGGCAGTGAGACGGCCGGCTGACCGGACAGAGCATTGGCGTGGGTGGACTCAGCGACAGCGACACAGTTGGGTGGTACTTCCGGCGTCCAGGGCCTCGTTTCATAAAGCGAGTCCGTAACTTACGCCGGTTTTTGGGCTTGTATTGAAAGTGCATGTGAAGCGATAAATTTATTTCCCCTTCTCCCTTCTGTTCTTGCTTGCAAGATAAATAAATTCAACGATTCAAGCTGTCGCCATCGCTTCACATGCACTTGCAATATAAGACAAAAACCGGCGCAAGTTACGGACTCGCTTTATGAAACGAGGCCCAGGTCCAGGCCACACCTGCAAGTTTACTCCCAGATAGCAATGGCACATCATACGATTTTTTTGTGTATGACAGCTTGCCCTCATCAATGTGCTTCCCAGAAGGACAGGCGACAGCCCGCCTTTCCATGAGAACTTGGGTTGTAGCAATTGACGAGACAAAGCTTCATATAAAAGTGAAAGTGTCGCAAGAGCATATCTCATAATTTGCTTTCCTTAGCTCAACTAGTTTGCGGACGAAAACATTGCTCGCAGGAATGTTGGACAGTGAAGTTCCTGTTGACATCGAACTTTTAACATTTCTGAATTATTAACCGGGCAGCCTAGTTGACCTGTCCGTCACCGGGGCACAGTGGAGCTGTCGCCCGGCCGCGCCGTCCGTCAAAGGTCGGCTGCCCGCGCCGGCGGCGGTTGGCCGTGTCGCGCTCTCGGTCCCCATGACTGTCACCGGTGGCGCTCCGGAGTCGCTCTTTATGACGCGGCCGGCCGTATTTTGGGCGGCCGGCGCGGCCCCCGGACAAATGGCGCAGGGGCGGCGGGTGGCGCGCGCCGGCCGACGGTCATTGGGCCGCGGTAAAACACGCCGCCCGTAATGGCGCCCGGCATCAGACACTTTATGAGATGTTTGGTGTGCTTTCGCTGTGTCTCTGACCTACTTCGTTAGAATTATGAGCGTTGATGGGCTTCTTTACTGCAAGCGTAACGTAAAAAAAGATGACGTTTAACTTTGTATCGCTTCACGGGACAGTTAGCGACACGTTCAATACATGTAGGCAAAAGTGACCTGCGTAGTTCATGGTGAGTAGATGTGCGTAGTAACGTAGAAGTTATTGACACAATTTTTCATAATAGAACACGACGTCTAGAACGATATCCACACGTTTTAAACCTGCACTTCGCGATTAAACGAAGCACCTCCGCCATTTCATTTGACATGCACCGATTTATATGATTTAGCACAACCTGAATCAATCAACCTTCTTCTTTCTTATTAAAGCACTCTTATTAACAAATACCGCATGCGGCAATAACATGTGATTGTTATCACCTCAGTGTCTGATAAGTGTGACACACTGTGCTGTGACATTTTCGTTTTCTGATGGTAACATATAATTATCGTAATAGTTGTTGTATTTCATAAACGAGGGAAACAAACGCAGTCCTTCTTTGCTTTCCTTATTTCGTCTTTTCGATGTGGTGAATATGTAGTAAAGGCTTCAATTAAATTGAATTAACCGTTGTTACTGTAACTGTTACGTATCATTTCTTATACAGAAAATTATTTATATTATCCAAGTCCCACAAACGTATACCATCATTGCCATTATAAAATGTCCATCTTCTGATGAAAACTACTTTTCGTTTTTTATTCATTTTAAAAATATAAACTGTTTTTGAATATCTGACAAAGCTTCTTACAGCAAAACTTTTTTTGTAATTGTAAGCACATATTTTTCAAAATTTTCAAAATTTAGAAAATTCGAGATAACAGTTTGATAGCTACGTGCATTTGTAGTCTACCCATGCAAAGGAATTGGATCTAGCTTAAAAACTGAGCTCTTGAAAAGCGTTTGCCGTGATCCAATACTTTGCATCAAAATCGGCCGACATGACGTCACTTTGACGTCATTTCCGGCCAAACTGTGGTAGGTAGCCAGAAAGATGAAATTTTAACACAAGGTGTCAAATTGATGTCCCTAAGGGTACCGCAAGTTTCGTGTTGATCCGTCAAATAGTTTAGAAGATATTGCAGAAAAACCGGAGGAGGGCTCTTTAGAGCCCCTTCCCCCAGTCATGCGCGGGTTAACTTTCTTAAGTATACATACATACATATGTAGATAACTGCTGCTTTGCCATGTTTATGTTTGATAAAATATGCCCGAGGACTGCCCATACCCGCAGCTCTGGGTATCAGATGGGGTATTCGCTCAGGTTGAACGCCATACCTTTTTCTAATGGGGCATAGCTAGGCATCTTCGCCTGTCTCGACACCCGATCGAAACTGGTGCCGGTTCCTGATAGGTCACTCATCTGCTGTAAGAACGTCAACAAAAGCCAAATGACATTTCCAAGGGACACATTCATCCAACTGCTATAAAACTGTTTGAGCCAGTTAATGGAAAGAATGCTTTATGCTCGCTGCTTGATAAACTTTGAATAGTGTTTTGAGAACGCCTTATAACCTATGGATTGTTTCTTAGAAGACATCCCCGGAACCGCTGTGAGGTAACTTAATAAAAGTCGACTTTCTGCCTGTTCACTCACCAAAACGGTGATTGTATTGTTCCAATGGCTAGCCCACGTCAACTATGCAGCTAAAAACACACTCTATAACTTCCGCTGTGTAAATGTGGACAGGCTGTGCTTGCTGACCGCCTTCTGAGTCGGCGCGGGTCGCTGCGCGCTGGGCGTCGCCTAGCAACTGTGGGACAGCCGAACTGCCGGAAAAAGTCCTCTAGTTGACCTAGGCCGGCCGTTCTCCCCCGGACAAAGGACAGAAAGACAGACAGAAAGAGAGGGGTCTTAATTAACCTGGCCACGACATTTCCACGGCCGATAGCCACATGCTCTTAAGGTTTTGCTGCTGCTGAATAATAGAAACCCGCAGCGGAATGTTTATTTTAAAGAGACCCTCCCACCTTCAAAAAAAGTTTATGAATTGGCATGAAAGTGATGTCGCTCGGTTCAGAAAGAGCGAAAACGAATATCTACCAAATTTCACCGAAAAATATTCACCGGTTTTCAAGATATTAGGCTTATACTTTTGTTTACTTTTTGGGATCTCCGCTGTTCCTAGCGACTTTATTTGGAAGCAATAGTTTGGCACCTGAAAGTGCGGCACTTGTTGCGCGCAAAGCAGCATATACCACCGCGTGCTACAAAACGTTTAAGTCAAACATTTAAAAATCGTTAGATATCTGCGCTGACGTCACACATTCAGAGGGGTATTCCTATGCATTAGCCCCTCTGAATCAAAATGCTGCAATTTTGAAATTCAATATTTCCATGTTGGCATGGCATTTCTTGATGTTGTGAGTGCCGAAACCGGTAATTGTGAGCCAGGGACCCCATTTTGGCTATCTCAACTCAAATCTAATGTTAAGGTGGGAGGGTCCCTTTAACAATGTGAAACGCACCATACCAATGTTTGTGCAAACGTCGTTTGTATGTTTGTTTGTAAAGAAGAAAACAATCAGTGTTCCCTGCTGTTTCCTGGCTTTTCAAGTACTGAGGCTATGCACCGCCTTTACTTTCTCTCGCCAGTCAGCTGAATAAAAGACATTCAGCCGCCAACACAGTCGCGAAACAGAGACTTTGCCATTACAATGCGAGCTTTGATGTGATCTCAATGCCTTTGGTGCTATTTTCAGAGATAGGCAGCAGACAAAACATGCTCAAATATTTGTTCGACTTCCCTCTATCACATAATATGTTTGCGTCGAGAGCATCGTCTTTCTGCTGCAAACTTAGATCTGCAATAAAGGTCTGGTTAGATCCGGGTCGTTCAAAAGAACACAAAATTGAATAACGACATTTCAATCCAACTTGTGTACGGGATATTTGTATCCTTGTCGAAAAACATCAGGGCACCATGTCATTTGAAGTGCTATTGGGACTGACTGGCCGGGAGCCAGAACCAGCAGCGTCGCTCCGACCAATTAGTTTAGTGACATCTCGCCGAAATGTCATGATGACCTCTGTCTGTGTTTAGCCCTCATGTGTGTGTGTGTTTGTCCTTGCTGACCGCAGTTCATCCATATGACGCGCCAGAGCTTCGAAGGTGCCCGTTCGTCCCTCCAGGCCACATTGCACTAATTCGGGACTATTTCTCTTGTAGTGCTCGTGCGTCCCTTCTGAGTTTTGGTTTAAGTTTACTACCTTGAGACTGAGCCGTTTTCACGACGGGCTATCCGGCGAGTGCACCTAATTTGACCAAATCTACACCTAATCTCTTTTACAGCAAATATCTTTATTTTACGAATTTATTTCAGTGTTTTATCGATGATACTCTCTGATAATATGACAAAGCAGGCGTATAAGTAATTAGTGCAACCCTGGCTGATAGCTACTAAGAGACACACTGAACCTAATTTGACCATATCTGCACCTAATCTGCACCAGATGTGCACCAAGTGTGTACCAGATGGCCGTCGTGAAAACGTCTGTCTATTTTCTCCTAACTGCACTAATGTGTCACCGTTTCTGTTTCAGTGCCCTTGTCGACGGTGGTGGGTCTGGCTGGGGGCGAGGTCGCCCTGCCCTGCGACATGTCCCATTCTCCCGGAGATACTGTGCTCATCGTGCTATGGTACCGCAACGGATCCGACGCGCCCGTCTACAGGTAAGGCCCAAAGAGGCACCCGTCTATATGTATGTAGATCATATGCAAAGGTTTTAAGCAACGTGCGAAGACCCGCTCGCCTACAAGTGGCACGTAAATACTCTAAAGGTAACATGCGAAGACGGCATGCAACGCACGGCATCCCGACTCGGCGGTGGAGGCCATGTTAGTTTCATCCGCTGCCGCTAGATGACACTAGTGGTCGCCGCCTGAATCTGCACTGTGCCGCATGGCCCGGGCAGCGGCGCGGCGCACAGTGGGATGTGTGGGGAGCAGTTATTGGAATAGGGCGGTAGTGGAAACAGGCCTAACGTCAGCGTTGTAACGCTGCTAATACTCAGTCAGTTCATAATGGTTTGAATTGAATGTACATTTCACTATATTCGTAATGAATATATGAGAATGTTTTACCTAGATATCAATACACGTTCATCATTTTGCTTTCCTGACAAGCTCGACTTTCGTGATGTGTATAATGGTTGATGCAATGTCTCTAACAGCTGCTCGAAGCATGCTGACGCTGTTTAACCCTCGCCCGCACATGGGGGGGGGGGTTGCCACCCCTCCCCCCAGGTAGTCTTTCTGCTCTGCACTCAACATTTTTAGAGCTAGAAGACTGATTTTTCGTATAGCTGCTCCTCTATCCTTTCTTGATGTCCACCGAAAATTTCAAGTTTCTGTGATTTTTGGTTTCGAAGATATGACCTTGTTTTTCAGGTCATGTCATGACCCAAATGGCCAATTCTCAACATCTTGCGTTTGCCATGGGCCTTATGAGCTTTTGACACCCTGATTTCGGCCTTTTTTGCCAGTCTTACCTCCTACCTATCATGGAACATGTTGTTCGACGATGTACAGGGGTCAAGGTCAGGGTCAAGGTCAACCTAGGTCACCTAAGATAATTGCGTTTTAGGCAAGCTGAGTTTACTTTTTTGAAGTTTTTTGACTGCATTTTTGGTAAAAGCTTCTCAGATCATGATTTCATGTAATATGGATCCAAAAACAATCGGTGCACACATCAGTATACACACAGACACACACAGACATACAAACACATATAATTGACCTTGACCTAACTTGACCTGAAATGACCTCAGCAGCAAAATTCTGGTCGGGTAGTGTGACAAAGAGGTTCTAGCTGGCTTGGCACCAGAAAACAGCATCGTCATCGGTATTTGATAAGCAGCACACTTGATATCCAACGGTGACCCAAAACAGCAATATTTTTTAGTTTGACCTGACCTGGAAGGTCAATGACTGACCTGAGAAGGTAAAACTGGGTATCATTGGATTCGTCTCTTCCCAAAGAATCTTTTTGGTCTTTACTGCTAAGCTCTATCTCCAACAGGAACGAAATGGCGCGGGGGGGGGGGGTGGCAACCACCCCCCATGTGCGTTCTAGGATGGGAAAATGGCATGTGCGGGCGAGGGTTAATGTTCTATTTGACTTGAGAATCACATTGGACGGTAATTACATGCATATTTCGCAGTCTAGTCTGACTGTTACTAACAAAGCCTGACATATGCGGCTGAGATGCTTTTATCCAATTTACAGTGCCATCATCAATACTAAGAAATTGGAGCTCATCAATTTCCATTAGGAGCTTCCAACTCATCGATTGTTCCATTAGTGACTAGC
Source organism: Amphibalanus amphitrite (assembly GCF_019059575.1). NCBI lineage: Eukaryota > Metazoa > Arthropoda > Thecostraca > Balanomorpha > Balanidae > Amphibalanus > Amphibalanus amphitrite. The sequence goes on from NW_024881663.1 coordinate 292,844, forward strand.
CAGTGCCTCATTGGGACTATCGTCCGTTCATTAGCTGAAATTCATGAATATTTTGCCGAGAACGTTGGCTTTAAATTTATCTCCGTTGCGCGATATGTCCGGTAATGTTGTACAATCCCTGCAGCCAGCTGTGTTTCCGGCGCTCGACTGATATATGCGCGACTGCATGGTGTTCGTTATGTCGTCTCTCCATTAAGCCCGGCTTTTGGCGCATACATTATGCACACTCGAAACAGTGCCTCATATCTGAACGTGCATCACTTGAAATCAAATAGTGGACTTACCGGAATGAACGTCTGTCAAGACAGCCTCAGATTCAGATTCACTTTCAGAATCACATTCGGACCCCCTTAGATTTTCATAAAAACTGGTCCATAGGTACAGTTTTGGACGCTGATTCCAATGGTGAAGTCTGTTTTTCGCCACATATTATACTTTGGCCCCTAGAGGCATTCAAAGTTTTTTGGGGGCGAAGGGGGACCCCCTTAGATTTTCATAAAAACTGGTCCATGTGTACAGTTTTGGACGCTGATTCCAACGGTGAAGTCTGTTTTTCGCCACATATTATACTTTGGCCCCTAGAGGCATTCGAAGTTTTTTGGGAGAAGGGGGACCCCCTTGGATTTTCATAAAAACTGGTCCATGTGTACAGTTTTGGACGCTGATTCCAATGGTGAAGTCTGTTTTTCGCCACATATTATACTTTGGCCCCTAAAGGCATTCAAAGTTTTTTGGGGCGAAGGGGGTCCCCCTTAGATTTTCATAAAAACTGGTCCATGGGTACAGTTTTGGACGCTGATTCCAATGGTGAAGTCTGTTTTTCGCCACATATTATACTTTGGCCCCTAGAGACATTTAAAGTTTTTTGGGGCGAAGGGGGACCCCCTTAGATTTTCATGAAAACTGGTCCATGTGTACAGTTTTGGACGCTGATTCCAACGGTGAAGTCTGTTTTTCGCCACATATTATACTTTGGCCCCTAGAGGCATTCAAAGTTTTTTTGGGGGAAGTTGGACCCCCTTAGATTTTCATAAAAACTGGTCCATGTGTACAGTTTTGGACGCTGATTCCCATGGTGAAGTCTGTTTTTCGCCACATATTATACTTTGGCCCCTAGGGCATTCAGATTCACTTTCAGAATCACATTCGGACCCCCTTAGATTTTCATAAAAACTGGTCCATGGGTACAGTATTGGACGCTGATTCCAATGGTGAAGTCTGTTTTTCGCCACATATTATACTTTTGCCCCTAGAGGCATTCAAAGTTTTTTTTGGGGGGGGGGGGGGCGAAGGGGGACCCCTTAGATTTTCATAAAAACTGGTCTATGTGTACAGTTTTGGACGCTGATTCCAACGGTGAAGTCTGTTTTTCGCCACATATTATACTTTGGCCCCTAGAGGCATTCAAAGTTTTTTGGGAGAAGGGGGACCCCCTTGGATTTTCATAAAAATTGGTCCATGTGTACAGTTTTGGACGTTGATTCCAATGGTGAAGTCTGTTTTTCGCCACATATTATACTTTGGCCCCTAGAGGCATTCAAAGTTTTTTGGGGCGAAGGGGGACCCCCTTAGATTTTCATAAAAAACTGGTCCATGGGTACAGTTTTGGACGCTGATTCCAATGGTGAAGTCTGTTTTTCGCCACATATTATACTTTGGCCCCTAGAGACATTTAAAGTTTTTTTTGGGGCGAAGGGGGACCCCCTTAGATTTTCATGAAAACTGGTCCATGTGTACAGTTTTGGACGCTGATTCCAACGGTGAAGTCTGTTTTTCGCCACATATTATACTTTGGCCCCTAGAGGCATTCAAAGTTTTTTTGGGGGAAGGGGGACCCCCTTAGATTTTCATAAAAACTGGTCCATGTGTACAGTTTTGGACGCTGATTCCCATGGTGAAGTCTGTTTTTCGCCACATATTATACTTTGGCCCCTAGGGCATTCAGATTCACTTTCAGAATCACATTCGGACCCCCTTAGATTTTCATAAAAACTGGTCCATGGGTACAGTATTGGACGCTGATTCCAATGGTGAAGTCTGTTTTTCGCCACATATTATACTTTTGCCCCTAGAGGCATTCAAAGTTTTTTTTTTTGGGGGGGCGAAGGGGGACCCCTTAGATTTTCATAAAAACTGGTCTATGTGTACAGTTTTGGACGCTGATTCCAACGGTAAAGTCTGTTTTTCGCCACATATTATACTTTGGCCCCTAGAGGCATTCAAAGTTTTTTGGGAGAAGGGGGACCCCCTTGGATTTTCATAAAAACTGGTCCATGTGTACAGTTTTGGACGTTGATTCCAATGGTGAAGTCTGTTTTTCGCCACATATTATACTTTGGCCCCTAGAGGCATTCAAAGTTTTTTGGGGCGAAGGGGGACCCCCTTAGATTTTCATAAAAAACTGGTCCATGGGTACAGTTTTGGACGCTGATTCCAATGGTTAAGTCTGTTTTTCGCCACATATTATACTTTGGCCCCTAGAGACATTTAAAGTTTTTTTGGGGCGAAGGGGGACCCCCTTAGATTTTCATGAAAACTGGTCCATGTGTACAGTTTTGGACGCTGATTCCAACGGTGAAGTCTGTTTTTCGCCACATATTATACTTTGGCCCCTAGAGGCATTCAAAGTTTTTTTGGGAAGGGGGACCCCCTTAGATTTTCATAAAAACTGGTCCATGTGTACAGTTTTGGACGCTGATTCCCATGGTGAAGTCTGTTTTTCGCCACATATTATACTTTGGCCCCTAGGGCATTCAGATTCACTTTCAGAATCACATTCGGACCCCCTTAGATTTTCATAAAAACTGGTCCATGGGTACAGTATTGGACGCTGATTCCAATGGTGAAGTCTGTTTTTCGCCACATATTATACTTTTGCCCCTAGAGGCATTCAAAGTTTTTTGGGGCGAAGGGGGACCCCTTAGATTTTCATAAAAACTGGTCCATGTGTACAGTTTTGGACGCTGATTCCAACGGTGAAGTCTGTTTTTCGCCACATATTATACTTTAGCCCCTAGAGGCATTCAAAGTTTGTTTTGGGGGAAGGGGGACCCCCTTAGATTTTCATAAAAACTGGTCCATGTGTACAGTTTTGGACGCTGATTCCAACGGTGAAGTCTGTTTTTCGCCACATATTATACTTTGGCCCCTAGAGGCATTCGAAGTTTTTTGGGAGAAGGGGGACCCCCTTGGATTTTCATAAAAACTGGTTCATGTGTACAGTTTTGGACGCTGATTCCAACGGTGAAGTCTGTTTTTCGCCACATATTATACTTTGGCCCCTAGAGGCATTCAAAGTTTTTTGGGAGAAGGGGGACCCCCTTGGATTTTCATAAAAACTGGTCCATGTGTACAGTTTTGGACGTTGATTCCAATGGTGAAGTCTGTTTTTCGCCACATATTATACTTTGGCCCCTAGAGGCATTCAAAGTTTTTTGGGGCGAAGGGGGACCCCCTTAGATTTTCATAAAAACTGGTCCATGGGTACAGTTTTGGACGCTGATTCCAATGGTGAAATCTGTTTTTCGCCACATATTATACTTTGGCCCCTAGAGACATTTAAAGTTTTTTTTGGGGCGAAGGGGGACCCCCTTAGATTTTCATGAAAACTGGTCCATGTGTACAGTTTTGGACGCTGATTCCAACGGTGAAGTCTGTTTTTCGCCACATATTATACTTTGGCCCCTAGAGGCATTTAAAGTTTTTTTGGGGCGAAGGGGGACCCCCTTAGATTTTCATGAAAACTGGTCCATGTGTACAGTTTTGGACGCTGATTCCAACGGTGAAGTCTGTTTTTCGCCACATATTATACTTTGGCCCCTAGAGGCATTCAAAGTTTTTTTGGGGGAAGGGGGACCCCCTTAGATTTTCATAAAAACTGGTCCATGTGTACAGTTTTGGACGCTGATTCCCATGGTGAAGTCTTTTTTTCGCCACATATTATACTTTGGCCCCTAGGGCATTCAGATTCACTTTCAGAATCACATTCGGACCCCCTTAGATTTTCATAAAAACTGGTCCATGGGTACAGTATTGGACGCTGATTCCAATGGTGAAGTCTGTTTTTCGCCACATATTATACTTTTGCCCCTAGAGGCATTCAAAGTTTTTTTTGGGGGGCGAAGGGGGACCCCTTAGATTTTCATAAAAACTGGTCTATGTGTACAGTTTTGGACGCTGATTCCAACGGTGAAGTCTGTTTTTCGCCACATATTATACTTTGGCCCCTAGAGGCATTCAAAGTTTTTTGGGGAAGGGGGACCCCCTTAGATTTTCATAAAAACTGGTCCATGTGTACAGTTTTGGACGCTGATTCCAATGGTGATGTCTGTTTTTCGCCACATATTATACTTTGGCCCCTAGAGACATTCAAAGTTTTTTTGGGGCGAAGGGGGACCCCCTTAGATTTTCATGGCCTCTAGGGGCCAAAGTATAATATGTGGCGAAAAACAGACTTCACCGTTGGAATCAGCGTCCAAAACTGTACACATGGACCAGTTTTTATGAAAATCTAAGGGGGTGCCCCTTCCCCAAAAAAAACTTTGAATGCCTCTAGGGGCCAAAGTATAATATGTGGCGAAAAACAGACTTCACCGTTGGAATCAGCGTCCAAAACTGTACCAGTTTTTATGAAAATCTAAGGGGGTCCCCCTTCGCCCCAAAAAAATTTGAATGTCTCTAGGGGCCAAAGTATAATATGTGGCGTAAAACAGACTTCACCATTGGAATCAGCGTCCAAAACTGTACCCATGGACCAGTTTTTATGAAAATCTAAGGGGGTCCCCCTCCACCCCAAAAAACTTTGAATGCCTCTAGGGGCCAAAGTATAATATGTGGCGAAAAACAGACTTCACCATTGGAATCAGCGTCCAAAACTGTACCCATGGACCAGTTTTTATGAAAATCTAAGGGGGTCCCCCTCCGCCCCAAAAAACTTTGAATGCCTCTGAGGGCCAAAGTATAATATGTGGCGAAAACAGACTTCACCATTGGAATCAGCGTCCAAAACTGTACACATGGACCAGTTTTCATGAAAATCTAAGGGGGTCCCCTTCCCCCAAAAAAACTTTGAATGCCTCTAGGGACCAAAGTATAATATGTGGCGAAAAACAGACTTCACCGTTGCAATCAGCGTCCAAAACTGTACACATGGACCAGTTTTTATGAAAATCTAAGGGGGTCCCCCTTCGCCCCAAAAAAACTTTGAATGCCTCTAGGGGCCAAAGTATAATATGTGGCGAAAAACAGACTTCACCATTGGAATCAGCGTCCAAAACTGTACCCATGGACCAGTTTTTATGAAAATCTAAGGGGGTCCCCCTCCGCCCAAAAAAACTTTGAATGCCTCTAGGGGCCAAAGTATAATATGTGGCGAAAAACAGACTTCACCATTGGAATCAGCGTCCAAAACTGTACACATATACCAGTTTTTATGAAAATCTAAGGGGTCCTCTTCCCCCAAAAAAACTTTGAATGCCTCTAGGGGCCAAAGTATAATATGTGGCGAAAAACAGACTTCACCGTTGGAATCAGCGTCCAAAACTGTACACATGGACCAGTTTTTATGAAAATCTAAGGGGGTCCCCCTTCGCCCCAAAAAAACTTTGAATGTCTCTAGGGGCCAAAGTATAATATGTGGCGTAAAACAGACTTCACCATTGGAATCAGCGTCCAAAACTGTACCCATGGACCAGTTTTTATGAAAATCTAAGGGGGTCCCCCTCCGCCCCAAAAAACTTTGAATGCCTCTAGGGGCCAAAGTATAATATGTGGCGAAAAACAGACTTCACCATTGGAATCAGCGTCCAAAACTGTACCCATGGACCAGTTTTTATGAAAATCTAAGGGGTCCCCCTCCGTCCCAAAAAACTTTGAATGCCTCTAGGGGCCAAGTATAATATGTGGCGAAAAACAGACCTTACCATTGGAATCAGCGTCCAAAACTGTACACATGGACCAGTTTTTATGAAAATCTAAGGGGGTCCCCCTTCCCCCAAAAAAACTTTGAATGCCTCTAGGGGCCAAAGTATAATATGTGGCGAAAAACAGACTTCACCGTTGGAATCAGCGTCCAAAACTGTACACATAGACCAGTTTTTATGAAAATCTAAGGGGGTCCCCCTTCGCCCCAAAAAAACTTTGAATGCCTCTAGGGGCCAAAGTATAATATGTGGCGAAAAACAGACTTCACCATTGGAATCAGCGTCCAAAACTGTACCCATGGACCAGTTTTTATGAAAATCTAAGGCGTCCGAATGTGATTCTGAAAGTGAATCTGAATGCCCTAGGGGCCAAAGTATAATATGTGGCGAAAAACAGACTTCACCATGGGAATCAGCGTCCAAAACTGTACACATGGACCAGTTTTTATGAAAATCTAAGGGGGTCCCCCTTCTTCCAAAAAAAACTTTGAATGCCTCTAGGGGCCAAAGTATAATATGTGGCGAAAAAAGACTTCACCGTTGGAATCAGCGTCCAAAACTGTACACATGGACCAGTTTTTATGAAAATCTAAGGGGGTCCCCCTTCGCCCCAAAAAAACTTTGAATGTCTCTAGGGGCCAAAGTATAATATGTGGCGAAAAACAGACTTCACCATTGGAATCAGCGTCCAAAACTGTACCCATCGACCAGTTTTTATGAAAATCTAAGGGGTCCCCCTCCGCCCCAAAAAACTTTGAATGCCTCTAGGGGCCAAAGTATAATATGTGGCGAAAAACAGACTTCACCATTGGAATCAGCGTCCAAAACTGTACACATGGACCAGTTTTTATGAAAATCTAAGGGGGTCCCCTTTCCCCAAAAAAAACTTTGAATGCCTCTAGGGGCCAAAGTATAATATGTGGCGAAAAACAGACTTCACCGTTGGAATCAGCGTCTAAAACTGTACACATTGACCAGTTTTTATGAAAATCTAAGGGGGTCCCCCTTCGCCCCCAAAAAAACTTTGAATGCCTCTAGGGGCCAAAGTATAATATGTGGCGAAAAACAGACTTCACCATTGGAATCAGCGTCCAAAACTGTACCCATGGACCAGTTTTTATGAAAATCTAAGGGGGTCCGAATGTGATTCTGAAAGTGAATCTGAATGCCCTAGGGGCCAAAGTATAATATGTGGCGAAAAACAGACTTCACCATGGGAATCAGCGTCCAAAACTGTACACATGGACCAGTTTTTATGAAAATCTAAGGGGGTCCCCCTTCCCCAAAAAACTTTGAATGCCTCTAGGGGCCAAAGTATAATATGTGGCGAAAAACAGACTTCACCGTTGGAATCAGCGTCCAAAACTGTACACATGGACCAGTTTTTATGAAAATCTAAGGGGATCCCCCTTCGCCCCAAAAAAAACTTTGAATGTCTCTAGGGGCCAAAGTATAATATGTGGCGAAAAACAGACTTCACCATTGGAATCAGCGTCCAAAACTGTACCCATGGACCAGTTTTTATGAAAATCTAAGGGGGACCCCCTTCGCCCCAAAAAACTTTGAATGCCTCTAGGGGCCAAAGTATAATATGTGGCGAAAAACAGACTTCACCATTGGAATCAGCGTCCAAAACTGTACACATGGACCAGTTTTTATGAAAATCCAAGGGGGTCCCCCTTCCCCCAAAAAACTTTGAATGCCTCTAGGGGCCAAAGTATAATATGTGGCGAAAAACAGACTTCACCGTTGGAATCAGCGTCCAAAACTGTACACATGGACCAGTTTTTATGAAAATCTAAGGGGGTCCCCCTTCGCCCCAAAAAAACTTTGAATGCCTCTAGGGGCCAAAGTATAATATGTGGCGAAAAACAGACTGCACCATTGGAATCAGCGTCCAAAACTGTACCTATGGACCAGTTTTAATGAAAATCTACGGGGGTCCGAATGTGATTCTGAAAGTGAATCTGAATCTGAGGCTGTCTTGACAGACGTCCGGAATGACCCCGTTCAAATATTGATATCATTCGATCGGCAGAATTATGACGTGCCATTTCTGCAATGTGTAAATGTGTTCTTACAAGCTATTGAACGATTCAAATTGAATGACAACAATGTAAATTTTCAGTCATGTATGGCTATGCGAGATTAACCCCAACAAAAATGAATGATCATTCCTAATCATCATTTAGGCTCTAGGCCGTTGTAATTTTGCGTAGCACTACCACCTGCGTAATGAGTGGCTTTGCACGTCACGTTTCACCCGCGCCAGAATTAATGTTCATGAAGTTGAGTTAGGTTTTCAGGCAAACTATAAAGAAACTGCACCTTCATACAATTACTTAAAATGTACGCATGGGAATAAAACAAGTTCCTGTATGGCAATTCTTTCAGAATAAAGTCGCAACCTTTTGTATATTTTTCATTCTAACCACTTTGAGAGCTTTTGTTTTACACCATATAGGCCTGTAATTTTTCATTCTATACTAGAGTGGTGTATGTGACGCTAAAAAGCAGTAACACGCAGGCTGTACGCCACCGAGCAGCCACTGCCGGTGCGGCGCGGCCCAGTCCGTATTGATCCTGCTTTTCCATGTCAACTCTCATTAGCAGGTGCCGCCCACAGCTTCAGCACGCGCTAGTCACACCCATTACCACGTGTCGCCCCTCCTCCCCTCCGGGGGCCGCCCGGCGCCGGCGCCACCGATCTATCTGATGATCAGTGACGCGGAGCAACATAAAAGCCTGCTCCCCGCATCACCGCCGACGTCGGCGGACCGGTCGGCGCGTCGCCGGCGACACGCCGTTCAGATGTCCCATCTGCTCTGAATGACATCCGGACGACCAGGTCTCACCCTCTCCTGGCCAGCGCCCCGCCCCGCTCCGCCCCTCCCCGCCCCGGCTGCCCGGCGCGGGCGGTACGGTGCTATGCAGATGAGTCTGGCAGCGCCGTCCGTTTGGCAGCGGCACCACTCCGGTCACTGCGATTTATGGTGCCGTGAGGCGGCAATTCCTCAGTAGCGCGGCGCGGTGACGCGGCCGTCCGGCACCGCGTCGTCGCCGACAGAGAATATTTCACGTGTCGGTCGCGCCGTCGGCACCGCGTCGCCGCGCCAGCGGAACAAATTGTCCGGGCTGATCGAGTAGAGGTGTCGGGCCGCGGCGGGGCCATGCGCCGCGCCGGCCGGCGGTCACTCAGCCGGCGCCGCTATCTCTGCACTCTGCGGTCGGCTCGCCGCTATCGACATAAGTCAAACGCGCCGCGCCGGAGACGGACGCCGCCGGCCGGGCCCGCTCAAAATAGCGCCGATAAAACGTGCGACGGCCGCCTCTCACAGGGCGCCGTGATTGACCCGTGCTTAACCGGGACTAAATCGGGAGATTCTGAGGCGGCTGTAGCGGCACGTCTCCCGGCCATCCAGCTGCAGCCGCTCCCAGACCCGAGCAGGAGCCGTGATGATCGAAACAGCTTCAGCAGCTGCCATAATGATCGAAGCACCTGCAGGAATCGTCTAGGTCAGAGTACCTGCAGCAGAAGCCATGATGGGTGAAGCCGCTGCAGCAGCCGTTGGAAGGTCAGGACCAGCTGCAGCAGCCGTCTGGTGGCGGCTACAACCCCCGGGCAGCCAACGCCAGCCAACGCCGTCCAGGGCCCGTGCGGCTGTCTATAGCCAGGGTTCACACTTCACACTGCAGCAGATGTCTGCCAGTCAGCTATCGCAGCTCTGAAAGCAACATTACGTCACCGACCATTCAGCACATATTTTCCATTCCATTTCCTCAAAATGCTTCCATGCTTTGCCAGAAGTAGGGATACAAATGCGGGGATGATGCAATGCGACGCGACAAAGCTGTTGCCGCAGTAAAAGCATGCTGATGTTGCACCAAGTTTGGCGGGCGGCGGTATTCAGAAGTATTGAATGGATTCACATCATATCCCTTATTCAAAAGATGTAAAAGAATTTCGCACTCCATTTTCAAAAGCAGCGCTATAATAGGATCGCAACGGTTGTTTCGCCAGCGTTTTCTTGCAGCGTTTGAAGCTCAGAGGGCCCTCGAACTCAGAGAGTCCTAACGATCGGACCACCGAACCGACCGAACCACATCCTTCCAGAAGTCCTTTTTTCCCTCAACAGGCAAATCCTGGAACCAGCTTCCCGAATCCATCCGATCCCTTCCTCCTCGTTCCTTTCAACGAGAGATCTCGAGGCGACTGGGGGTGCCTGGGCCTTCTCCCTTTTACAAAATTGGCACTAAAATGGGCAATATTTTCCATTCTAGGCTACGAATGCAAATGTCACAACTAAATTCACATTTATTTCAAATACAAAGGCACGATACACCTGAATGTGCTTGTGGCTTTGAAACAGAAAATATTCATCATTTCATTCTCGCGTGTCCCAACTATAATTTGCAGAGAGAGGAACTTTACCGCGACATGTTGCAAATTTTTGGCGAAAATTTTGGTCAAATGTCAACTACACGGTTATTACGTGTTCTTTTGCATGGCGATGATCTTGGCGGCGGGGACTGTCGTGCGGTGGCTCAGCATTTCCAAAATTTCTTGCTTCGTTCGCACAGATTTACCTATTAATTTACCTACCTCATTCAGTTTTGTGGGCGGCGTCCCCGGTGGGCTGAGTGACGTCAGCGCGGGTTGGGTCGGTGGCCTGTCGTGGCGGCGGCAGTGGTAGTTTTGTTTCATTACGCTACGTTACCTTCATTACGTTGTATGTTTATGTTATATTCGACGTTGATCTGAAGGCTATGTTCATGTTGTTTTATGTTTATGATGTCTATCTGATTATGTTACAAGAGGTGGTGCCTAGAGTCAAGCACAATGTGCTTTTGCACCACTCTTATATTATTTTGCTTTATCTCTGTTATTCATGTTCATTTTCCGATCGTTTTACTTATAGGTTGTCGATGCGCAATAAACATTCTGGAATGGAATGGAAAAATCGGACCTAGCCAGCGTGCGTTGGCGTGAGGTCCGTTGGCGCCGAGATCCGCCAAACCAGGGGTTCCAATGGGGTGGTGACCAGACTCATGGGGCGGACGGCGCACCGACACCCGTGCAGCCGACCAGAGTGCGCCTGATGCATAATGCATGCGCCCTGCCGCACTGCAGGCCACGGCCATAGCGGCCCGGGGGGCTCGCAAACGGCGGCCCCTAGCGGCGATTGGCCGCCGAATTTTAGCCGGCTCGGAGACTAGCTGGACCCGCCGGCGCCGCGGCGGGCTGTCGCCACCCGTACCTCCACCGTCCTGACGTGTCCTCGTAATGTCGTCACTATGTCCTCCTGGTAAAGTGCCCCTTCACATTGCTAACGTGGAAGTCGGAAGGTGGTATTTTTCAAGTGGCAAGACTTGAGACACAGTAGCACACTGGCCCATCGCCGTCGTTGTCATCCATTCCGCACATTAAAAAACGATTCAAGTAAAACATCGCTAATACCCTCCGTTCTGTATTGTCATTCGATGGATATTGTTATAAAGGTGAATACCTAAAAAGTCGTTCACGGTTTACGGTTGATAAGGTCAGGACGTGATAAATTGTAAAAGCCTTGCTTATTGAATTCGCTGTATCAAAGTTCAAACTGATAGATGCTATGCTTATAAAGAAAACATTTCTTCGACCATCCTTGTTATAAAGGCTCAAAACGGAATCGGGATGACGTCAGGCTAAGTCACAATGGTGGATGATCAATACTAGAGTCGACGTCTGAAAAGTTGGAGATGCTCCACAGACCCAGAGCTCGAAGCACAACACACAACATCAGCGTTCCTAATTGATATCTACACGCAGCAGTTAGGAGTTTTTAATTTTCAAATTTAAACCATAATGGTTAGATCTGTGTTCCATAGTCGGTCCAAAATACCAAAGTATTTCACCGAATATTTAAAAATGCCCAATTATTCTTATTCAACGAAAAATTTACCTTTATAAGCATGTATTCCTATTTCATTTCCCATCGAATCCCGTCAATAGATTAAAGTTTGTCAGAATGTGCAGTCGGCGTAACGGCTGCACTCAGTAACGTGAGTTCCTCGCCTGCTGTTTAAACAGGCTATAGGATCGGATCGACAACCAACCAAGCACGCCTGGGTTAAGCGTTGCGGTGAATACGGTGAGTTTTATTAATAAACGCTTCGGCTGGGTTTGGCTTTATCATCTTACTTCAGGGAAAATTTAACTACATGACAGCAGTCGATACGCGGAAGTTTCGTGATTAATTTCTACTTAGTCATATCAGTGGAAGGGTAGAATCGTGACATGTCCTCTTTTGAACACACTTCATCAGTGTCAACCTTCTCTAAGCGTGTGGAGCTACACTTCATTAGCCGCTATCAGGTAATGCGCCTGAAAAATAGTCCGAACATCGATTAATGGATTTTCTAGCAAACTCGCTTCGCTTGTTATTGAAAAAGGAATTGATGCATCCTATATAGGTTGTTGATTTTCAAAGTGATATCAATGATTAACTGTTCCTTTCAGCAATAAACTGAACGACACTGTTCACTGTAAAACGTGGATCGCTCACAGTTTTATTACTGAGCCGGTCTCAATGTTGAACATTGGCTAACAGTCTCAACAGAACTTCAATTTGGTGCCTTATTTCTGTCAGCGCAAGGCGCTTGTCATTGAGCTTGCGTGCCCTTCTCGAAACCCACTGAAGCTCTTGAAACTTCCGCCTCTCTGCCCGATCAATCCCGGATGGCTGCTCTCCATTGAAACTATTGACCCTGAAGCACTGGCTGGGGCAATAGCGCCTCTCCCACGGTAATTTCCACGCTCAACCCACGCTAAGCCATTCTAATCCCGGCATAAGCGCACTCATTCACAGGGAAGTGGGCGACGATGCTAAGCGCCTAGCCTGCGCGCTTCGAGCGTTACCTCGCAGTCTACACCGACCCAGATCCATTCCTCTTCCCCCCCCCCCCCCCACAGGGACGGAGGAAGGGAATCCATGTAAATAAGCAGGGAGCGGATGTGTGTGGGGTATTACAATGGCGCGCTCGTCCGGGCGCGTCCATCCAGAGTGGCCCTGTAGCCGGCCGCCGGGACGCCATCGGAGTCTGCAGGCGATTCTCACCACTGCACTGACATTGCGGTGGTGAGAGGGAGATGCCTAATGTCGGCACATCACAGAACGGAGCAGATAGGACAAGTTGTAACATTTTGTCTTCCCTGATGGCGTCATGAGAGCAGCATCATAATTGTATGAGGGCCAATGGTCCTACTTCTCTCCACCATACTGGCTCCGTGCGACTTCTGCGGCGACCCAAATGATGTTCCTTATTGTGGATCAGTAAACATGGGTGCAATCAATGCGGACCAGGCTCGGGGCGGACGGCTCCCGCCCCCGCCCCCGCCCCCGCCCGTCGCCGCTGGGCGGCGCGGTGCCAGGCAAGACGAATGGTGGTGTGTAGAGGCGCAGTGGCCGGCGCCGACGGCCGAATACGTCCCGACCGCGTCGCGGCTGTCGCTGCCGCGCCACCAGACGCATCCGTGTCAGTGTGCGGGGAAATATTTCTCTCTGGGTGCGGACTGTCGTCAGGAGCGCGGTCATTGGTCGGTGATACATCCGAGCTGGGTAAACCCGCAGCACTCCGGGAGCTCACTCCCTAGCAGGTACCGTTTATCCTGAACGCCTCTTTCAACATAAATGCAGCATATCTGACATGAGATGAAGGTGATTTATGCATAGTGCCCTTTATGCACTTTATTGTGCACCTAAGATCTCTTATACGGCCTTGCCTAAGATTATGGTCACAGTGTTACTGGTACGAAATAAGAGTGTCAGCCCGACTATAATTTTCATCGTTTGCATTTTTATTTCTCTCCTTCCGTCTCTCCTCCCTCTCTCTCTCTCTCTCTCTCTCTCTCTCTCTCTCGCTCTATCTCTTTCTCCCTTCTTCTGGTTTTGCTTTACACTCTTCTCTGCGGTATTTTAGTGCAGTGCATTTCGAGTCGAGATTGACTGTGATGCTTTACCTTAACCCGCGTAAGCAATCGAACAATCAAGCCGATCCACTTTTTGTTGGCTGCAAAGGCGAGCGAGTAATATATTTGCAACGGGCTGATCTCAGCCGCCACATTGCCGCGGATGCGTTTGTTTTTTATTGTCAATTCCTTAGACCCGCTCTGACGATAAATTTCCAAGCCGGCGAGATATGGTGGTAGGAAGTCTCCAGGACTGGGACAGCAAATGGAATGTCGATAAAGTGGAGCACCAATGATTTGCCGTGGATTACTTTCTGTTTGCTTTATTTATTTATTGCCATTCAATTTTAAAGCTTGCATTCTTTTCTCTTATCAATCCAACAAAACTTAAGAAAAACAAACCATAAGCTTTAGGGCCAGTGCAGGGAAGCTTCGGAAATGATATTTTCATAATAAGAGGAGAATCAAAAGACAGCTGTGGTATTGAATGACGCACCAAAAAAGAAGGAAGACGGTACTTTTGAATTAGCCCTCGCCGGCCGAGGGGGAGGGGGGGGGGGGTGCCGCCCCCCCATAGGTTTTTTCGCGATAGCTCCCAACACGCTGGCGATAGAGATCTGAAACTTAGCATACCCGACCGTTGATTCAAGCCGGATCTTTTGACATCAACCGCATTTTCGGGTCAGGTCAGGTCACTGACCTATGACGTCATAAGTGAACCTCTGCACAGTCTTCAGAGGTCGCAACTTCGCAACGCCCTCACTGCTAGAGGAGCTTTCACAGGGAAATGAGACTTGCAGGATCTAGTATCCCTTACGAGTCTCACAACTTGTTTATCTCGGATTTTTCTTAACCCTCGCCCTGGCAGGGGGGGGTCGATGCGACCCCCCCTAAGGTTTTTCGAGGATAGCGTAAAAACGGCGGCGCGCAGCGCCGCCAAATTTGGCACAGCCTATGGGGCAACCTTTTTACATATGACCTGAAAATTTCAGGTCCGGGTGACCTTGGGTCAGGTCACCAGGTCAGAAAAACTGGTACAAGGTCATGGTCAAATTTCAATTTTCTTTTTGCACCTGTCCAACTCACAGTTTTGGACTGATTTCCTTTAAACTTTCAGGATGTGCCAGGTTCACCGAGTTGTATAACATATAGTTCGGGTTTTTTGAGGTCAATGACCTGAGGTCAGTTAGAGGTCATTACGTCGTAATGTTAAGCCTATGGGAAAATACTAAATTCGGAAGATACTGGAGATATCCGCTTCGTTCTATCACTTTTGTGCTTTGAAACCACAGTACTTAACAGCAGGTCACTTGGTGCTTCTTTGTTTGGTGTACTTATCCATGGGTCAGGTCAAATGAGGTCAAATGAGGTCAAATGACGTTTTTGCCAATAACTTGGCACATAATGACGCTAGAGCTTAACAAATGGTATCATTGTGTTCCTAGTGATCAGCCGAATCGAATGATATGCGATATGATGCAAGTTGGTTAACTTAAACTTAATTTATTAATTTAAGTTTACTTAAAATTTAAGAAAAACTTTAAGTACACTTAGGCAGGCTAAAAGTATATCATTCGACGCGCCTTGACGTGCTGAGTTCACTGGTGCTTTTCTTTTTGCGCTATCTTAATTAGATCAAAAGTTATAAGCGAAAAACTTTTGACCTGTTTTTAGCGAAATTTTTACATTTATACCCCCAAAAACCCCCTAAATATTGACCTAGAGCAACCAAATTTGCACAGGGGCGAGAACTCCAGGGGGCCCACCTACCTACCAAATTTGGTGTTTCTAGGTGCCATAGGAGCCAATCGCGAGGGGGGGGGGTGACCTTTTCGTGACCTCACCATTATAAGTCAATGGGGAAAAATGAAAACTGCTATTCTGGAGCCGGGAACGATCTCGAAATATCTCAAGCACACAGAATCAGGAAGACCTGCCGAATCGGGTGATATGCAACATGACCTCTTTCGACCAGCTTCGTGACCTGGGGGCGCTGACCTGACCTTGACCTGAGGTCAACACCCTAAGTTGACCTAACCCAAATAAAAAGTATATCATTCGACGCGCCTGAGCGAGGCGAACATGATGCTGCCAAAATCGGCGCTCTGCGGCCGTTTTTTGCGAAGTTATTCACCAAAAACTGAACCGTAGCACACGCTCGTTTTTCCGCGACGCGCTAGCTCCACCAGGGGCGAAACGCCGAGGGGGGGGGGGGTCGTACCCCCCCCCCCCCTCGGCCGGCGCGTATGAAGAGAACCAATAGGTCCGGCGAGGGTTAATAGAGTATTTGTGAACAACAAATGAAATTTGATTGAAAACATCAGCTGCCATGTATTGTCCCAGCGGCCTCCGTCAGTCCCTCCTCCTATCCGTTGCCGTCTCACCACTCGCCGTCTGGTGAGTAGTTGTGGGAGCAACACAACTCCGTTACCGTCCCACCACTCGCCGTCTCTCTGCCCGTCTCGTTCCGTTCCGTCCCAGCACCCAGCCGTCTCTCTCCGTCCATTGCCGTCTCATGCCACCCCACCGTCTCTCTGCCCGTTTAGAGCCGTCCCACTATCTGATGGCCGTCTAGGGATGGACGCCAGCCGCACCAGGTCCTTTGTTCCCGCGCTGAAATGGTTCGTTTGAGACGAGCTTTAGCATCCGGCGACCGCGCCGCGGTGAAAAGTTGGGCCGGTGCGCGAGCGGCGCGGCTGCTGCGCCGCACCACCGCGCCGGCGTCCGCCGCTATTCGGCGGCCAAAGTTGGCGCTCACAACTCATCGGGGAGCCTCATGAAAACGTCAGGATGCCAGCGGCCGCGCCGAGGTACTTACGGCGGGGCAACTTGGCCGGACACTGCCGGCAGAGATAGGTGCACCTCCCGAGAGAACACGGGCGGTGCTTTACAGGTGCCCGTGGGATCATATGGGCTTTTAGTCGGCACTCGGGGCCGTGGGAGAGCATCCAATCTTTGTGTCAGCAGCTCAGGGGTGTTACATTTCATTGGTACTTTTCCTGGTGCGTGTATCCTGCTAAACATGAAATGTGCTTTTTTACTGTTTGCTCAGTTTGTGGGATTATTTTACCATTTGGTGGGATGCTTGAGCCATTTCTCGTTAGTGTTTTTTATATTTTCGCAGAGGGTGGAAACGTTTTTAGTTAGTTTTTTTTTTTTCAGCCGATTCCACAGAACAGATGGGCCGCATTTACGAAAAAAAAAAAACTTTCGGGGACTAAAAAAACATGATGGCACTTAAACTGACTTTTGACAAAAGAAATTAATCGCTCACAATGCAACCATGCACCAATCATTTCCAAGAGCTTTCTCTCGCTGCGCTCCCCAACGTCCCCAGCTACAGCTGGATCCAGGCTTTCCCTCGGCGCCGCCACCCTGCTCTCCCCGCAGCCACAGTGCATGCTCTGCCTCCATCCGTCTCGGACGTCATTGCAATAACAGAGAGCCGGCTGCGACCCCTCCCCCGTCACCCGAGGGGGGCTAATGACACCCGCAGCCATATTGTTTTCTGTTGTGCGACCGAGTCCCTCGGGTCGCTCGAGAGACTCCCGCGGGTCCGACTGAGTCGACAAGATGGGACAGTCCCCCGTCCCGAGGGTGCCTCTGAGACGACGGAAAGGAACGGGGCCATCCCACGGATCTGACTGGGACACTAGGATGGGACAGGACTGTCCCGCGGCTTCCACTGAGACGCCAGGATGGGACAGAGCTGTCTCACGAGTCTGATTGGGACGCCAGATCGGGACGGGACCGCCCCTTCCGGAGGGGACAGCGCGACGGAAGGACGCCGCATGCCAGCTCATGAGCAGAATGGACCCTCCTCTCCCTCTCTTTCTTTCTTTCTTTCTCTCTCTCTCTCTCTCTCTCTCTCTCTCTCTCTCTCTCTCTCTCTCTCTCTCTACTTCCCTCTCTTTTCTCTCTCTTTCTTTCTCAACCTTCCTCTTTCTCTCTGGTCCTCTCTTCCTTTTCCTCTCACTGTCTCCCCATGCCTCTAACACATTCTCTCCTTCCAGATGCATGGATGGTGCTCAAGAGCTAGATAGCTGTTGTTTATGTAGATTGATAGATCGACAAATGGACACCCCTAAGATTAATAGAATAATGCCATGCCACCAAAGTGACAATGACACCGCTCGGCTATAATGTCTATGAGCTTGCCGTGGGCTGTGACTCGTGATTACAGGCCGTTTCAGAAGTTCAGAGACCGGAAGGTGTGCCCAGTTAAGATGTCGTAATTATTTATCGAACACGGCCCGTGCCAGGCGCCTGCTGCGTTCGACCGGTGTTCGATGCAGGCTCGCGTGACACGGACAGGGGAGCGGTGGGCGCCGGACTCCGATGAGCGCCTGTGTGGATCCCCACGCGGCCTGGCCGGTGCACGCACGGTGCATACGAGTATACAGAGCTGACAGGTGGGCGACACTGGACGACGCGAGCTGTTTGATGGAGCGGCTGTTGTCACATGGAATGAACCCACACTGATTTATTTGAGGAGCGCATTTATGGTATCCTAAAGAAAAAGCCATTCAAACAACGAAATACGTGTTTTAGTCCTTTTTAAAGAAAGCCATCAAAACGCCCAGCGATGTTGGATATTTCTGAAAATTGGTCTGCAAACTTAAATGTCGCTGTAGTGAGATTTCTGTTGAGATTAATCCATTTTATGTGGCAAGAAGCTGATTCACATCAATCTCTAGCTTATGCTCCCATATTCCTACAACATGTCTTGCGTGAAAAACGTTTCTAAACATCGAGCATGCATGGCACATCGTGGGGTATTGCACTTCATTGCGATGCCGTTTTTGTTCTGCAGCTCTTCAGTACGCCGAAAGCATTGAGCGACGCCCTGCAGCTCTCAGATAGGAAGTTCACTGTTGCCGCATTAGTGTTTAGGCTGGAGATCGTGGCCGAGCGAGCGTTTCGGCGCTGGCCGTTCGACCACTGGCGTATTACCCCGATTACCCAACAGTCATTTTGGGGCTTAGCTCGCGGCGTTATAGAGCTCGCAGATGACCATTGGAGATTTAGCTCGCGGAGTGCTGTTGAATTTCACGTTTTTCAACTATCCTTACCAACGAGTCAGATAAAACACGAGTTTTGTATTTATGCAGGTATGTTACGTATTGTAAATGTTATTGCGCTAATAATTTTAGTCCTCTCCTGTACTGGTCGTTTCGTTATCTTTGGCAACACAAGAAGGGTTTGGAAGTTCATAGCGTATTCAGGAGCGTCAACGAGCTGGATATTTCTTGCCTAATCACAGAGGTGCATCGTATTTTTCCATGCAGTATACATCATCGATAAAACTCTATAGGACCGGATAACTATAAACAGCATGGAGAGCAGTTCCAATTGACAAATGCGAGATAAATATGTGCAGTAAATCAGGAACTGTGATGCATGAGACGGTCGTAGCTCGGGTCTTGTGGTAGTTCCAGGCGACAGCAGCGCGGTAAATAAATTTCTGCTGAGCGGCCAATAGTTTAACGTGGGGATGCAGTTTGCAGTAGCTCGCTGAAAATGCGCTTGAGATGCACATGAAATGGTCATAAACATGTTCAGAATGTTTGTGGCTGGTGGATTTTTCCAATCGGACAGGTAAAACCTTACGAAAAAAGCCCAAACATATCCTAAATGCATAGACGGCGCCTGCCGCCTATGTAGCTGGGTACGCATGTGTCTAATTGGCGTCGTTGACATTTTCATTCGCTACCATTTTTTTTTTGTTTTGTTTTAAGTAACCACTAACAAACAACAAATTTCTGAACAGTTATATACTGTTCTTTCTAGTGCTGTATTTCGCCTTATTGTAAAGGTGTGCGATTACCCCTTTAATAAAGGTAGATAGCTGTTGGCCAGGCCGAGTCTGAGCTAGATGAAGCGCTGTGGCAGGCCACGAAGCACCGCGCCGAGACACGATAGCAATAACGTCCAGTGATAAATAACAAGTGATAAACTGAGGACAGCGAGCAACAAATAACACGGCGCCTCTCCCAGCCGGGAGACGCACGCCGCGGTACGCGCCGCCGCTCCTGTGTGCGGTCACGCGCGAGAACGTGTTTTCTCGGACGCTGTCAAATGTGATAGAAAAGTTATCCAGCGAAAAACACACGCCGCCATTTTAGAATAGGTGAATGATACCAGATATGCATACCATTGCCCAGCGTTGGGGCTATACAATATCAATAGAGTGGCTTTCTAGCTCTTTGTGCTCGATTCAAAACATAATTTGAAGAAACAGTGGCGCGGAAATTTATGTGATAGGTATATAACAAGCGAAATATTCCAATAAAACATACAAACAGATCCTAGGTAAAGGCGATAAATATAGTGAAATAAACTGCACAAATGATGATCAACGGCGATGACAAATCATTCCGTTGAATTAAATCAACAAATCTATGTGTATTGCGTCTACGCACATTCGTTGGGCGTGCTGTATCTCATTGAACGCTGTCTTTCTACACCGTATGAGGACGTGTGGCGGCAGTGGTGACATGTAGTCAAGGTTACGTAAGGATTAGAACCATATACATACTTATCTATACCGAGGTCTACGACAAGGTCAAGGACAAATTGTGCCGGAAAACAAATACATCCACTGTTCCGTCATTAATCAGTGCTAGCTTTTCTGATTCCGTAATAAGCAAAAAGCGTCTAACGGGATACGAATGACATGTGTTATCGTGGCGGGCTAATGATGATCTTTATAGAACAATAATGCGATAATATACTTAGGCCTAATGCGTCTAGCCCCAGTCGTGGTTCCCCGCCGTTATGAATACTTCGTGACTGGGAGTCACTGGAATATGGCTGGCTTCCGATGTCCCCACCCCTTCCGCGCTTCTGATCAGCTATTCCCGGAATAAAGCCGTCACATGGCCGAGTTTTAGATATTTGATGAGTCGGTCGCGGCGCGGCGCGGCCCATTAGCGCACCGTCGGCACGCTAATCACGTTCAGGGCGGTGGTGCCACCGGCAGCCGACCGGCCCGCTCGGAGGACAGATTGCCGGCTGCGGCCGCAGTCTCGGACCGGTGCGCCGCGCCGGCCGCCGCCGCGCCACATAGGCCGCAGACGCCGCGCCATTTACATGGCCGCCAGGCCCATTCGTATTCGGGCCGACTCGACAGCCGGCGCCGCCCGGCTCCGGCACTCCGGACCGACTGCGAGCAGGCAGCTTCCGTATCGGAATATATGGCCGAACATGATAGATCTGTCTTCGGAGTGCCATTACGCGGCAGTCCAAATACACTGTCACACTCGATCCTGGCCGGCGATGACGCATTGACGCTGCGTCGCCTGGGGAGCAGATTTGGAGAGGCTCCGTCTGTCAGTGATAGCTCGTGTGGAACGAGCGCGGCGCAAGTAGGATATCGCATGGCGTCGACGGCGGCAGAGTCGACGGGGATGGCAGAGTCGACTCCGACGATGGGGGCAGTCGGCGCGGCGGCGGCTGATGGGCGGCCGGCGCCAGTGGCGTGGGTAGCCGTGACGCTGGCCGCGGGTCAGTCCGATCTCGCTATCGACCCTGTACCGCCGGCCACCGCCCAGCCGCCGCCGCTGCTGCTGCTGCTGTCGAACAGACGAACGGCTGTCGGCCGAACAGGGCCGTCAGGAGTGCCGCTGAGAGTTGTGTTAGAAACTAGGCGCGGTCTGTTGTTGACGTAGGTCGAAGCTACTAGTCACGCCATTTATAAACTGATTATGCAGAAAAACATCCGCATCCAGTAATGCTGAAGCATGGGCGTACAAATGAACTTTAATTTTGTTTCGTTATATATGCCTGTAGGCTCTACTAGCGACATACTACGCCAGTCATGCGGCAAACCCTTGCTGTTCCTATAAACAGCTGCATCATTCTTATACATCGACGGTATTTATTAAAGCCGAGCTGAACAATTGAAGTGGAACAACGGTTGGCTTCACCAGCAACTCTGTGAGGCTTTCACAGTTGGCAGGGTTTCCCAGCTCCACGAGGTAAAGAGAGAGAGAGAGAGAGAGAGAGAGAGAGAGAGAGAGAGAGAGAGAGAGAGAGAGAGAGAGAGAGAGAGAGAGAGAGAGAGAGAGAGAGAGAGAGAGAGAGAGAGAGAGAGAGAGAGAGAGAGAGAGAGAGAGAGAGAGAGAGAGAGAGAGAGAGAGAGAGAGAGAGAGAGAGAGAGAGAGAGAGAGAGAGAGAGAGAGAGAGAGCCGAAGGGCACCGTTCAACGGTGATTGCGAGAAGTGTAGATCAAATAATATCTGTGGTAAAATATGTTCTTGTTACCGGTTATTATTTGTTTTGTCAGCATTCCAGAGCGATTCTATTTTCGATTCAAATTATTATCGGTGAGCCGGGCGCAGACTAGTCGAGTTTTGAGTCCATTGTGTCGCTCGTAACAAGCGCTACTTACCGTGGCACCCAGACCCAAGGCCACATATTCCCCCATTTGGATAAAATTTCTTAAAAAGATAATAAAATATCTATTACCTATCATTACTGCCGTGTTGTCATCCCTCTTTGCTGCGGAGAATCCCGGCGTTCCTGCGGCGTCCCTCACCCATCCCCACAACATAGGTGACCCCCACCCATTCATTCTGCGGTGTCCCTCGTCCATCTCTCCTGTGGTATCCCTCGCCCCTCCCTATACAGCGGTGACTCCCTCAGCCCTCTACGCTGCGTTGACTCCCACCCCTCCCGCGGCGTTGTCATACACTGGTCGTTGGCTCGTTGTGTTCGTGTTCCCCTTCCGTTCGGTGGTGTCATACATTGGTCGTTGGCTCGTGGTGCTCGGCCCCCGCGTGAGGAGCCGCTGTGGCGTGACAGATGCTTCGGGGACCGGTCACGATTCGGAGAGCCCGACCCTTCGGCCGATGGCGCCATCGCCTCATTACCACTGGCCGCGGCCCCCTCCCCAGTCCCCAGTTCCAGGACACCCTACCGATACAGCCCGTACACATCAGCCCGATCGCGCTGCTTTTTACTCCGCTGGTTCTAGGTATGGAGGCAAGAAACTGCTGTTGAACCAGCGTAAGATGATTTTAACTTAAATGTGATTTCCCTAGTTTGCAGACAGAGTTAAGCATCATAAACAAGAGATAAGCTGCGAAGCAGCTTTGTAAAAGTTTATGAAAACAGCGCATACACAGAGTGACCTTTCAGGTGCATCGATAACAATAACCGGTAAACGAAAAAAAACGAAGAAAACGATGAAAACACAAACAGACATCAAGGTTAGACTCACAAAAGTTAAAACAAGCCGCAGTAAAACCGCTGTTGTGAAACAATATCAGAGTAACGACTGCTAATGCTTTCTTTTTTTTACACCAGCAGCTATTTTTTCATTGGGGCTGCCAAACATTAGATGCGACTTGAAACATAAGGTAACCGTGCAGTCGGCAATTTCTCTGTGAATGAAACTGATCTAAAACCGAGATTCAGACCTATCCATGGCTCACTGGCCAGGAGGCCCGATAGCCGTTCAACTTTTCAGTTTCAGCTCAGTTAATTTATCAATAGCAACAAAATAGATAATTCCATCAATGGTGGCTCGGCGCACAAGTTGAACTCAAAACATAGTGTCTAATGAAATTACATTAGGCTCTCGCGGAGCTGAGACCAGTTGAGGTCAGACCCGCCGACTGCCAAGTGCCAGCCTCCGATATTTTTGGACTTCCGAGACGCCCACGAAGCTCGCAAAGTCAATCGGAACAGTCTTGGGTAGTGTGAAATCGCAGAGTCTTATTGCCACACGCTGGCATGAGTTGGCGGCTCAGTGAAGGGGAGGGGGGGGGGGTGTAGTGCATGTCGTTCATTTGCCCTTTCCATAACGCTGGAAATCGAGAACATTTGCCATTTTCCTTGCAAAAAACTTTATGTAAAAAACGCCTCTCAACGCACGGCAAGGCACAAAAAAGCACTGAGTTTTTATGACTTATAAAATTTTAGAGTAGGGGAGAGTGGGGTAATTTGGCCGGTGGTGTAAATTGGCCGCCCCCACCTGTACCATGTCTAATAAAAGTGAGTGAAATAACTCTAGTCTCTATTCATTTGTCATGGGTAGAAATTACTGGAGGACAAATGTCAAAACTTTGCCCCTCGTAGTTTTATTCAAAATTAATAAAACGTTAATTTCATTAGAAAATGGTAACTTTTGCTTCTGTTTACAAAGTTGTTTAACATGTAGTATTTGGGCTAAAAACGAATTCAGACATTATAGCGCCATTCTTGGGGGTGTTCAGCGGTTCCAAGAGCAATTTCATCTAATTCCGTATAGCCGTGATGACTTTATAGACAAAAATTTTCAGAATGGCGATATGGGGTAATTTGGCCGGGACTAGCGGGGCAACTTGGCCGGTGCGCTCATTGTCACTATGCTAGGACGGCCGAGTTTTCATGTTCAATTGTACTATAAATGACATGATTCATGACCAACTTTGACTACTTTGATGCCTTACTTCCGATTGGTCAACTGTAAGAGCATGTGACGTCATCAAAGGTTACCAAACGTTTTTTGCTAATAAATCCTTACATAAAAATGGTACAGCCACACAAAAGGTCTCATTCTGTTCAGTTCGCCAAGGCGCATCGAATGATATGCATGATGACCTTGAAATCACGTGACCTTGAGGTCAAGCGACCTGAGGTAACGCGACCTGAGGTCAACCTTTGACCTTGACTTCTCGAGGTCAACACATATATGTTTCGATGCGGACTGATGAGAGAATTACGATGGTACTCGAAGTTTTGGCCTAGCTTGATTACTTCAAAAGTTATTCGTAAAAAAACTGTCTTCGCATCTAGAGCCGC